>NW_012153396.1:2306836-2351027 GCF_000956105.1 Propithecus coquereli | reverse complement strand
AATCAAAACTTTGACTTTTTGCTTATTTTATTGTTTAGTATTTTTATTTTGAATTACACATGTGTGAGGCCAGGGGACACAGTAACCATTTCCAGGTTTAGGGTTGCTTAAGTTCTAAGTCTGGCCATGATTTTATAATACGAATTTTGTAAAACTTTACATATATATGCATATAATTAAATGTTCCTATATGCAGAGAAAGCAATCTGGATAAATGCACCTCAGCTTAAAAGTGGTTATATCACTGATGAATAGAATTTAAATTTCTATGTTATATGTTTCTGTAAATTTGGACATTTTTATGATGAGTATGGGTTATTTTTGTAATCAGGGAAACAATGAAGATTAAAAACAAAATTAAACGTAAAGTGCAGGCGTGAACAGTTAGGCTTTGTCCGGGAATATCATTCATCAGTTTTGTGGTTGTGTGTGTGGTCTCCTCTCCATTGTAAGCTACTGAGATATTGCTGCCCGGTCTGAAGGCTCATCCTTGATTCAGTATGGTTTCTTCTGATTCGTCTGTGCCCTTCTGCTGCCACCTCTGACTTCTGGCCACACTCTGCCTGTCTCCCCTTGTTCAGCTGGGCTTGGTAAGCATTCATCTGACTATTAAGATTCCAAATTCTGTTTTTCTCTTTTCCAGCTTATCTTGCCCCCCTGAAGTTGACATTATTTCAGACCCTCCAATAAAACCTCAGCTCTTTTTCCTGTGTAAACAGGTCCTCTGGCTATTTCCTTGTATGATTCAGAACTTTATGTAAATGTTCTGGCAAGCTGGATAAATGTAAAATGTGGATGTCATCAGTTGAAGATACTGGGCACAGTGAGTTTTCATAAAGCTGTGTTTAAATGGGTGGTGGCAATGACACCAGCAAAAGTCAGCCTCTCCTAGGCAGAGGATGCTCACCAGTGTCCTGACAGCCTAGGGATAAAGTCTAAGCCACAGGAACACAGAGCCAGTCTAAAGGCAGCCAGTTGGTGGCGAGGAGACTGTGATGTTTGGGGAGATGGGGGTATCAGGTGGTGATGGGGGACTTTGATGGGCTGAGGGACTTTTCTGGGTGGAGAATTCATCAGGGGCTGGAGCTTCCTGAAGACAAAGGCTGCTGGGGCCAACTGGGATTTACTGGGCTTTAGCTAATCCTTGTCTTGGAGACACACAGATTACCTGTCTGGCCTATTTGTTAGTGTATTATATGGAGATGAAAACCCAATAAAAGAGAGGCCTAGGGGAACAGAACTCCCATGAGGCGAAAGGACCCTTCCCCAAGGTAAAGTTCATGGCAACTCAGAGCAGGTCTTGCTTGATGAATAGTTGGCCACCCAAGGAGAGAGACGGGGAGAGAGAGAGCGAGTCAGAGAGATAGCAAGGGGAGGGTAGCACCCAGTGAGGGCTTCCAGCAACCACATTAGAAAGGAGCTAAGAGGCCCAGGAACCAAACCTTGTGACACCTGTAAGATTCTTGGTTATATGCAGCTTTCTCAATTGCGTTGTTTATATTTTCCACATCTGTTTCCATGGTGATTAGCAGTAAATCAGTAGCAGCAAAGCAGTAAAATCTTCAAAATAAAATGTGTTTTTCTTTGGGGGTGGCAAGGAAGGGGGAGCTGGGGAGGCTGGCAAAGACAGCTCCCCAAGGGGACAAAAGCAGGCTGGTCCCCCGGCCCACTGCAAGGAGGAGGAGCTCCAGACACAGCGGCAAGCTTGGATCAAGGCGGGACTTGGGGGCTTAATTCAGAACAAACAAAAAACCCAACCCTGCTCTCATTTTACTTGTCCTTTTATTGTGGTGCTGTTGTGGAGACAATAAATTGCCCTGTGACTATTGGCTTTTATATTTCCAGCTAGATATAGGAATGAAACCATGTCTCACATGTTCCTATGTTCGTAAGTGCCTGGTGCAGAACAGCCTGTTATAGAACTGTGCACATATCTGGGCTTCAATATATTTTTCTTTCTTTTTTTAATTAAAAAGAATTTTACTTCTATACACACATGCATAATGCATAAATGTGCCCTTTTTGTTTTTTGTTTATTCTTTTTCCTTGGTTCTCTCCTCCCCCTCTTCTCAAATCCATACAATCATTTGCAAATAGTATGCACACACATGTATATAGGTTTTTAATCAATATATATGTCACAAAAATATGATTATGTCATTTTATATGCTTTTCTGCCACTTGCTTTTTTTCCTTCAACAATACCTCTTGAAAATCCACCAAGTAAACTTCTATAACACCATCTCATTCTTTTTTTTTGAGGCAGAGTCTCACTCTTTTGCCCGGGCTAGAGTGAGTGCCGTGGCGTCATCCTAGCTCACAGCAACCTCAAACTCCTGGGCTCAAGCGATCCTCCTGCCTCAGCCTCCCGAGTAGCTGGGACTACAGGCATGCACCACCACGCCCAGCTAATTTTTTTCTATATCTTTTTAATTGTCCAATTAATTTTCTTTCTATTTTTAGTAGAGACGGGGTCTCGCTCTTGCTCAGGCTGGTTTCGAACTCCTGAGCTCAAACAATCCGCCCGCCTCGGCCTCCCAGAGAGCTAGGATTACAGGCGTGAGCCACCGCGCCCGGCCTCATCTCATTCTTTTTAATGGCTGTGCTATAATTTATTCAAGGAGCCCCAGCTTTCTAGATCTGGTAGTTCACATCTCTTTCCAACCTAGCATTCAGTGACATCAGGCTGGTAGCTTGAAATTGGGCATAATGGGAGTATTCACATCACAGAAATTTGCAAACCCTGTAAACCAGGGCTTTTTCCTGGTTTCCACTTGGTGCCTATTAATGGGTTTAATTTGTTTCTATTTTTTTCTCCAGGGTTTGAGAGAGAATGGCCAGTACAAACAAACAATGCTGATGTGTGTATGTATATGTGTGTGTAATCTCCATAATCTCCTTATGTACTGGTGTTTGCATTTCTATGGATATAAGAGTGTGATTGGTAGGTCAAAGGGAATACATATATTTAATTTCTTTTTTTTATGCAGGAACCACCAACGTTTTAGTGTTTAATAATTAATAGCACAACTGACCAAGGTCCAAGATGTGAAGATACCATGTTCAAGAAACTGGGGGATAAATCACTCTTTAAACTGACTATATAGTATGTGGTAAGAATGCACATTTTATAATATAAAACCTGTCTACACATAGTAGTTACCTGCAAAAAGCCATTCAGTCTTCTCTTGCCTTGGAAAAATGGTATTCCAGATTACAGTGTAAATTATTAATATTAGCAACCTTCAACTCTTTTGTGTGGCAGATATCTTGTTTTCACCTTCCAGTTCTTCCACTCCAGCCTGTGTTGTGAGGTCTCTGATGCTTTTCTCAAGGTCATCAATGTGACTACACATATCATCAATTCTTCCAATGATCTGGTCGGACATGGTCTGAAATTTACCTTGCATCTGCTGCAGGAGTATCTGCACCACCAAGGTGAGATCCTGCACGGTCTTGGGGTCAGTGTTGGCCATCTCCCTGGTTCCCAGCTTGGCGGTGATATCTCAGACCATCACCTACACTTCCGTTTCTATATTTTAAACTTCTGAAAATTTTAGGGGGTGCAGTGGCTCAGGCCTATAATCCCAGTAACTCGAGAGGCTGAGGCAGGAGGATCAATTGCAGCTAGGACTTTGAGGCCAGCATGGGCAACATAGCGAGACCCTGCCTCTATACAAAATAAGAACAATTAGCTGGGCATGATGATATGTACCTGTAGTCCCAGCTATTCAGGAGGTTTAGGCAGGGGGATCATTTGAGCCCAGGAGTTTGAGGCTGCAATAAGTTATGATCATGCCACTGCACTCTAGCCTGGGTGACAGAGGGAGACCCCATCTTTAAAAAAAAAAATAGACAAAGAAAAAAGAAAAAAAAAGAGATATTGCCAGATTATAAAGGGTCGTAGAAATTTACGTTTCTACCAGCAATGTAAAAACAATTTTCCCTGCATCCCTGTCAGCAATGGAAATTACCCTTATGTAAATTTTTGCTAGTCTGAAAGGTATAAAATCTTATTGTATTTTAATTTGCATCTCTCTGAATACTAATAATTTTGAGCTTTTTTCCTTTGTATGTTGACCATTTAAATATGCTCTTTTGTGAGATGCTTTCTGATATCCTTTGCCCATTTTTCTATTGGGTTATTTGTCTACCTTTTGTCCATTTATAGAACCTTTTTGTTTATTGTTTTTAATTATCTGTCTGTCTTGTACCTTACGAATATTTTCCCACAAATCTATTATTTGTCTATTGACTTTATTTTATCTTTTGCGATACAAAAGTGTTTATTAATTGTTACAAGGTAAAATATATCTACATTTTCTTTTATGGCTTCTGGATTTCCAGTCCTGGTTTACAAAGCCCCCTCTCCCTGCCTATATTGAACATGTAGCCTCCTAAATTTTCAAGATTGTTATCGTCTGATTTTTTACATTTGTATTTAATCTATATAGAGTTTATATTTGTATGTGGTATAAAATAGGAGTCCAGTTTTATTTTCTTCCAGATGGAAGTTGTCTTGGCACCATTTATTAGATAATCCATTCTTTTTCATGGAATTGAAATACCAACTATGTCATATAGTAAATTCTCATATATATACTTGGTCTGTTTCTGGGTTCTCTATTTTATTCTGCTGATCCATTTATCTATTCCCATGTCAATACCAAATTGATTTAATTACGGTGGTTTTATAGTATATTCTGATATCTGGGAAGACAAGTCTCACCCTTTATTTTTCTTTTTTACATTTTTATTTGCCACTCTAAAGCATTTATTCTTCTATATAACTTTAAGATGATTTTATTCCATGTTCCCTCCAAATCAAAACTTTCTTGTTATCTAATTAGAATTGCATCAAATGTGTACATTAATTTTGGAAAAATTGATATTTTTATCAGTATTCTTTCATTCTTTCCAAAGATATTTACTGAGTACCTACTTTGCAACAAGCTCTGGAGATATAGCAGTGAAAAAGACAGACATGGTCCCTGCCCTCTTTAAATCCAGGTTATTCTGTTTATAAATAAATGGCCCAGCAATTCCACTCTTGGGTATATACTCAACCGAAATGAGGGCTAACATCCACCATAAGACATGTACAAAAATACTCATAGCAGCCTTATGCATAACAGACAAAAACTGGAAGTAATGCAAATGTCCCAACAGTACAATGGACAAATTGTGGTATATTCATACAGAGGAATACCATATAGCAATGAAAAAAAATGAACTATCGATTCCCACAACAACATAGATGAATTTCACAGATGTTATATTGAGCATAAGAAGGTGGCCACAAAAGAGTGTGTACTAAGTGATTCTATTTATATGCAGTTTATTTTTTTCTTTTGGTTTTTTATTTTTTACATTTTTTTTTTCTTGCCATTTGCCCTCTTCTGGATAAAATATGCTGTTTGAAAACAGGTGAAACGTATTTAGAGATAGGGTAGAACGTGGCTACTTTGAGGAGATGGATGTATATTGACTATATAGGGACTGAAGGGAACTTTCTAGGGTGTTGGTCTTGCTTCATGTTTGATCTGGCTAGTGATTTCATGAATACTTATACAGTATATATTTATCAAGCCTTACACTATGAACCATCCATTTTACTGTTTGTAAGTTATACTTCAATTAAAACAGAAAAAGATAAAAGTAAATTCGTCCTCACAGAATTGCCCCCTTCCGCTTCAGGGTGCCTAGGAACAGCAGCCATCTGTGGACCTCTGTCTTCTGCCTTCTCCCTTTCTGAAAAATTGAGTTTTCTAGTGCTTTTTAGGCTGGGCTACTGCAATCTTGAAGCTGCTGCAGCTGCTACACATGTCATGATTTTCCAGCCCCCTCTTTAAAAAAATACATTCAAGAAAGTCTCTTGATAAACTACAGTACAGTATTGTGGAAAAGCAACAGACCTAGACCAGCCAGCTCAGACTCCCTCTCCCCGACTGGTCAATAAGAAACCCTGGGTTTTTGTGTCTTACCCCCAAAAGAGTTATAAAGTTCCGTAAGTGCCTGGAAAGCAGGCAAGACTGTGCGATGCAATCTGGATCACCCATTACCAATTTGCTTTGCTCACCCACCGTAGTGGCTGGGCCTTATGCTTCCTAGGGGAAAATGAGCAGTTTGAATGCCTGCCCTGCCCCCCCTTCTCCCATCTCATCCACTCTCCTCCCTTTGTTCTCCATAAATGTGTTCCCTAATGTGGCCGTGCCCATATTCGTGCCTCTTTGGGGAGAAAACTTTGAGCCAAACTTGGGGCTTCACACGTAACCCCAAGTTGTAAGCATGGGATGTAGCCTGCAGCGGTTACAAAAGGCAGATTACCATGCGGCGCAGCCGACTCGCAGTTATTTCATGCCATTTTGTATTTCCGCTCTCTAGGGTAGTGACTCATTGCTTTCCAGTTCAATGTGAGGACATGTCCCACAGTGTTGACTGCCTGATGCTCCTGGAGGACATTCCTAACCCACCACTCACCAAGTTATTAGAAATCTAACTTCGAAATCACTAATCCCCAAATAGCCTCTATTCTCTCAACTGCTGGCTTCCTTGCTTTGATTTTATGCACAGTAGTTCTAAACTCAAGGCCAAAAATTCTACCCCATGCCGAGCCACTTTCAAAGGAGAACCAATATGCTAGGACTAGAGGGGGATTTGAATAGCAGCTAATTGTCAGTTTGTCTAGTGAAAAGAGCTTCCCCTCTCCCCTGAGCAGTGTGGTTATTTGTTAAAGTTTGCTGGGGTTTTGGAGCACCTCGCTGTTAGGGGCAGCTCAAACTCAGCAGTTTTAATTATTAATCAGGTCAAAGGCTGATGACAATTTTTCTTCTCTTCAGGGGAGGGTCTTGAGAGCTCACAGGGGGGGATGTCCACGCTCTTGTCCTGTGACGGGTGCAAAGGAGGGAAGGAGGGAAACGATTCAAGCTAGACCAGTCCCGAGTTCTTAATGGTTCCTTGCCCTAGACAGACTGTGTTGGAAAGTCGCATAATCTGCCTCTGGGTTCATTTTAAGTGAATATAGGTCTTTATCCTTTCCAGGGGGTTGTGGCTTTCTGAGTCGAACAAATTCCAGACTTGACAGCACATGTTAAAGGGTATCCTGTTGTACCCTTGCAAATTGGAGGGCAGAAAAGGCGGAGTACTCTTCGGATTTGTCCACTCTGGGCCACCAGCTTACTTGGGGCGGGGGTGGGGGTGAGGAGGGCTCCTCTTTGCTTAGCACATTTTGGAAAAGGCATGAGGCTTTTTCTAGTTTGGGTTTGCAATGTTTCAGAATATGCTGACGCTATTCCTGCCTTGCCTCCCACACTTCTTTCCTGAGCCCTGTGGGTCTCCTTTCTCCTTTTGGCCTGAGACCCCAGCTTGACGAGATCCAGAAAGGTCTCTTTTCCATCTGCGTATTTGTCAGCCATTCTAAATGATTCCAGCAGGCTCTCCCTCCCACCCTTGTTGCTAGGCAGATTCCCTTGTTGCTAGGCCACCACTGCTTGTTCTCTGCCTCAAAAAGAGGTACAAATTTCCGGTGACCCACTCAACCATCCACCCACCCACTCACACACTGACAAAGCAAGTACTATATGTGCAACCCTGTGCCTGGCCAGTGTAGAACAATTCCAAATTGAAAAAGAGGCAGCAAATCCAGGGGTGTCAGATATAGAGGTGACCAGTTGTAGTGGGAGAGATGAGCACGCTGTCTCCTGAGAGGTTTCTCAGGGGACAGCCATCGACTTGGAGAATTTTCTCTGGTCCAAGGATTGACCCTCAGCCTTATGGGTGCAGAAAACTCATTTTATGTGCATCCAGAAATACATCCTTGTCTTGGTGGCAAAAGTGTATTAATCAGGCTTGAAAGACAGATGCCTAAAACCAGAATGTGAATTTATTAATTTATAATGATAAATCTTTCACATGGATCCAGGATAATCCTGCAGGCATCACCTTTGCTCTGTGGAGGCAGACTTTTCTTTTTTTTTGAGACAGAGTCTCACTCTCTTGCCTGGGGCGAGTGCCGTGGCGTCAGCCTAGCTCACAGCAACCTCAAACTCCTGGGCTCAAGCGAGCCTTCTGCCTCAGCCTCCCAAGTAGCTGGGACCACAGGCACGTGCCACCATGCCCGATTAATTTTTTCTACCTATATTTTTAGCTGTCCAATTAATTTCTTTCCATTTTTTGGTAGAGACGGGGTCTCGCTCTTGCTCAGGCTGGTCTCGAACTCCTGAGCTCAGAACAATCCGCCCGCCTCGGCCTCCCAGAGTGCTAGGATTATAGGCGTGAGCCACCGCGCCCGGCCCAGAGGCAGACTTTTCTGAAAACAGTGATGTCACTGAAGGATATGGGAGAGTTAGTACAGGCACAAGTTTGCATGGGAAAGAGAGCATATCTGTGTATCTATTTTAACATCCTTACTATATGCCAGGCAAGATGCTAGATAGTTTACAGATGTAATTTTATTAGTTCCTCACATCATCCATGAGAGGGAGCTACAAAACACTCATTCCCAACTTATAGAAAAAGCAATTCAGGTTAAATGACTTATCTGAGGACATCTGGCCAAGAGGTGACAAAAACAGAATTTGAACCCAAAGTGCATGGCTGGACTAATAGATCCCAGCTACCTGGCAATGGTAAGATGACGTGTTAAATTGGGGGCAAGTTGGATGATGGATGCTGAGGTGCTGATGAATCAGCCTGGTGAAAATTTCCTATAAATGGTGGGACATGTGGAAGTGGAACTCCACTGAGCCTAGAATTGGAGGCATCATCCAGCAGTGACCTCACCTCTTCTGGAGGTGCACTGAGAGCAGCTTTGGGATTCTTGTTGATAGTGGCAAGAGTTTGTGCTTATTAGGCCCAGTGCAGTGACAGACTACAGAAAGTCACTTGGGCTGAGCAGGCATCAGAATGAGTTAGGACAGGTTACCTGAGGGGATTGCTAGGACTTGGAGATCAGAGAAAAAGGCCCCTGGGATAATGGCTTCCCCACCATCCCACCAAGAGTTCCAGCACCTAAGCAGACCAAGAGACCAAGATCTTAGCTTTAAGGAAAGGCAGAAGCAGCTCTGGGGAGAAGGTGGCATGTTTGTGGATGGTCACTGAGCTCTTTGGAAGGGGCAGCCTGGAAGCCATTTAAGAAGAAGGTCAACAGAGGAATGCCATCCTTGTCCTGGGGCCTGGTCAGAAGCCCTGACAGAGCAGACACACAGCACAGCTCAGATCTGGGAGCCGGATCCAGACAGGGGCCTGAGTGGCAGGTTCTGAAAGCCACCGAGAGCTCAATCAGACATGGCAGTGGTGTTAACCTCTACCTCAGGCTACGGTGTGAGCATCTTTGTTCTGTACTCAAGCCCTAAAGAATGGAGGAAGAGTGAGGAGCGGGAGGTCTGGGTGTCCAACAGCTGTACCTGTCCTTCCCTCCTTTCTTATTCTCTTGTTCTTGCAACAGGCTTTTCTGGGACTAGATGTAAGTAATTCTGGGGAAGGAATCTGTGCTCTGTAAATTGTCTGCTTCTCTGCTTTTGTAATTTACTTTTTTGGCTATCCCCCCAGTTTCCTAGTGAAGTGCTTTTTGAACAATCTCAGCCTTGTCTGGACGCCTGAGATTTGCCCACATTTGGGCCAAGACAGCCAAGGGGTTCCAGGGCCCCTGGAAATTTAGCATGGTGGGGCCAGCAGCTGTCTCAGCTGGATTTACAGGAAACAGCTGGTGGAGCCAGGGCAGAGAGAGGTGAAATCTCGAGAGAGGAGGAGATTGAGGAAAGAGAGAGAGATGGGAGCAGCTGCAGTTGCTAAGCTCTTCCCGCCTGGGCTCTTCTATCACAGAGGCCTGCCTCCAGCTCCAGCTCTCCCCACCCTGGCTTTACTCAAGAAATAAACAAGTTAAAGTAGTGATGCCCCGGGGACTATAAACAGTGGGCATGGGCAGTATCTGATGGGGAATCAGACCTTAGAGCCCAGGCTGTGTTCACCTGCAAAGCTTAGCAGCACCTGGGGTGTGATTCAGCTAAAGGGGGATTATATCCTAGACAGTAGACCATGACTGTTGGGGGATAAGATCCAATCAGGGTACATGGCATTCAATTGAAATAGCAGGGAATTGGAGGAATTTGGGCCTCTTGTTAGTTTAGTAAACTGAGAGTCTCTCAGAGATTTGTGCCTGGCTGTGGCCTGTGTCTGATTGGAAGCCCTTCTCCACCCCCACCTCCCTTACTTGGGGAAATGCAATAATTCCCTGACTTATTGCCAGCTGGCCCTTTGGAAGGCATGAGGTTGGGAAAGTGTCAGGGTTACTGAGAAAGTTTTTGGAGATACCTTCTCCTAACCCACTAATGTTTTGCAGACTTAGGCTTGCTTCCTGGGCAGCATTGGTTAAATTGAAATCTTGATCCTCTTGGTAACTTGATGGCTTAGTTTAGGCCTCAGGTTGCTGTTCCATGAACTGCCTTGAAATTTAATCACCCAAATTTATTTCCTAGAGTGTTTTTTACCATCTCCTCCTCTAGGCCCATTAGTCACCATCCCATGACCTGACAGAGTGATTATTAAAGACCCTGTGGTTCCCTTTCACTAGATTTAGGGGTGTTGGTAACTCTGGAGGCAAATTCTAACTTGAGTCACAGTTGGATGGGTTTTCCCTCAACTGGTTGTGAATCTTCCCTAAGGGCATACTGGAGGCCTGGGAGAATTACGTTGTGCACCTCTTGTGCTTTCTTTAAAACTAAGAGGATGGTTCCTGGATTCTTCTAGGGCTGGTGTTCTCAGGCTGGGGGCTATATTATCTTCTGCCCCTGAGCACGTCACCGACATCTCCTAGCTTCAATTTTTCTTTTGGTAAAATGGGGGTAATGCCCATTGAAAAGGGGGTGCTGAGCCTGGTACATTGGCATGCAATAAATATTGGCTCTCTTCCCTTCCAGCTGGGACAAGACCCTGGCCTTCCTTCTGAGATCGTGTAAGAGAAATTTTATTAGTCTGATTCAGAAACAATCTTATTTCAAGAATAGTTCCATAAATTAAATGTTTAGCTGTTTCCCCCTTCCATCCTAGTCCTTCTCCTCTAAAGTAAAGGCTGCAAACTACATGGTTACAGGTGTCAGGCAGGTGATATAAATATCAAGCAAGCTGGCTGGATACTGTAGAGCAGCAGTCCCCAACATTTTTGGCACCAGGGACTGGTTTCATGGAAGACAATTTTTCCATAGACCAGGATCGAGGGGCAGGGGGAGGTGTTATGTGTTGGGTGGGGGGAGTGGTGGGGAGCTCAGGCAGTGATATGCGGCCTGTTTCCTAACAGATCACGGACAGGTACCGGGCTGCGGCCTGGGGGTTGGGGACTGCAGCTATGGAGTACGGGAGGTCACAAGCCCTGCTGCAGGGAAGAAAGTTATTTCCAGGTGAGACTGAGGCTTAGTATGATCTTTCCATCTTTTTTTTTTTTTTTTTTTGAGGCAGAGTCTCATTCTTTTTGCCCGGGCTAGAGTGAGTGCCGTGGCGTCAGCCTAGCTCACAGCAACCTCAAACTCCTGGGCTCAAGCAATCCTACTGCCTCAGCCTCCCGCGTAGCTGGGACTACAGACATGCGCCACCATGCCCAGCTAATTTTTTGTATATATTTTTAGTTGGCCAATTAATTTCTTTCTAATTTTAGTAGAGGCGGGGTCTCACTCTTGCTCAGGCTGGTCTCGAACTCCTGAGCTCAGAACAATCCGCCCGCCTCGGCCTCCCAGAGAGCTAGGATTATAGGCGTGAGCCACCGCGCCTGGCCTGATCTTTCCATTTTTAAAGAGAAGCCAGATATCAGCATGTTTTCATGAACAACCTCAAATTTTAAATATTTTCAACTAATTAAAAATTTTAAATGTGGGGTAGGTGAAACAGTATGGCTCCCACTAGTTAGAGTCACAGCCTCTATTTTTGGCAGGTTCTGGACTGGGTGTTCTTGTTTTTGTGGCCCCCAGGACTGGACATTCCTACTCTGTGCTTGGTTGGCCTCTGCAGGTAACCACACGGGCCTGTTCTCTCCTGCAGACATGTTGGACCAGTTAAAGGTTATTCTGTAGAAACCTCAACCAACAAGTCAAAAGATGAGTTTCCTGCTCTTAACAGATAATTTTTATTGGTTTTGCAATAAACGTATGAAATAGAAACAATAGCAATAAACTAGCTGAACAAGAAATCGAAAGGCACAGGCCCCCAAAGCCCTTCCCACTTCTTCTTAATGAGTCTCTAATTTATAGACCGACTAGCAGGCCCACTTTTCTTTTTCCAAGCTTTGCAAACTTTTCTATCTGGGAGGCCCAGGCGCTCTGGGGGCTTGTGTGTTCATTTCTACATAGTCGCTGTAATGAAAGCCAGTCACAGTCATGCCAGACAGGAGAAGGTGGCATTGCCTTGGGGATTGGGGGTCTGAACCTAGCCCTGATTCCTCTGACTTTGAGGGTCTGTCCGCTTTTATTTCATGTTTATCAATTCAGAGCAGAAAAGGAGAGTGACCAGGAAGAAAACTCACGCTGAAATGGCCAAAGGCCACAGTTTAACTTTTGGAGAGCAAAGGGTCCAGGGGGTGGACACAAAAAGCATCCACAGGCTGGGGGAAGGGATTTTCGCCTTTCAACCTTTGACCTTCATGTTTTGGAATGTGCAGAACAATTTTAGTTCATGGTGCCGGGCCTTTTCCTAGGACTCAAATTGGCAGGCCCCTTGTCTGCTAAGCAGCACCAAGGGTGGCAGGTGGGGGAGGGGTGTGATCTTGGTATCTATGTAGACACTGCTGAGTCCTCCTGGCTGCTGTTCTCAGTGGCGACTCAAGTAAGCTGGAGGCCCTGGTTCCCTGCCAGCGGGTGTTTACTCGTCAGGTTACTGGCAGTGTCAGATGAATGATAGCTAAAGTCAGAAGGGCTCAGTGCTCCATCTGAACGTTGCCCCCGAGGCCTGCAGCCCAAAGAACAGGTTATCTGTGTTCCTGATCATGCCTCAAAGGAAGTGCAGACCTCCTCAGGGCTCACGCCACAATGGTGAGAGTGAGAAAAGAAGACTAAATGGGGTTTCCATATCTACTCCTTCAGGGATTGGGTGGCCCAGGGTCTGTGTGGGTGGCCAAGACTCCGCAGCCCATGGCAGGCGGGCACAGAGTGCTCACTTGGGATGCTGATGCTCTTATCCCCAGGGCCTGCTTGGCACTCCATACCCCCTTCCTGCTCCTTCCGGCCCTGTTCTCTGGGGTGGGGGTGTGTGTGGGTGTATCTCTTTTAGAAATCCACAGCAGTGCCTCAGCTCTGTGGCTCTCCTCCTCCTCACCCCTCCTTCCTCCCCAGTGGGCTAGGGGCAGAAGACCGCTGACTTTGCAACCCACAGCCCCTGAAAGCCCCCATCTATGGCATGCTGTTATGCTTCGAGGACACAGGACTGTGAACTCGAAATTGTCTCGCCTTTGTCACCTCCTGGCAGGTCTTTAGAGCTCGGGGAAACAGCCGAGCGGTACAAATCGCAGCGGCGTGGTAAAGCCCCCCCTAACTCCTGATGGGCTGCCTGACTCATATCCGTTTCCCTGGCAAAAAATAAGTTTTTGTTATTGCTGGCTTGGCAGAAGCACGGAAGAGCGCGCGAGGATCTACTGCCCCATGCATCACTGGCCAAATTGCCTGAGAAATCCCAGCTCTAGAACTTTTCATCGTTGGCTGTGATGTACGGAGCAGAACGGCAGCTCCATTTCCCCGCGTGGGGCTCAGCGATGCTGCACTTAGCAGACCTGCTCTGTTTGCAACTCGCAGCAAATGTGGCTTCTCCTTTCTCTTCCCCTCCTCTTGGCCCCTCGTCCCCCCTCACCCTTTATCTTTCCCATCCCCCTGTCTGCTCATCAACCCCCTCCCTGCCTCTACCCAGCAGAGCCATAGCTGGAGAATCAGGAGGAGGCCTGCAATGTCATTTCCCCATCACTCTGCAGACGATGCCACACTAATGTTCTTTTAATGCTGTGATGCTGCACTAATTAATAAGCATCCTGCACAGAGGCCTCGCCTCGCCTCTCCTCCCCTCTCCTCCTCTTCCCTCCCTGCCCCTCCCCACCAGCCCTCGAGAAGGCCTCGTCACATCCTGGCATCTGGCAGCAGAAAAAGGATTTCACTCCTCTACCTGGGCCGCCTGATATTGCTATGAGAGATAACTGTATACGAACCAATAATCTAGCCTGACAATCCAATTTACTGACCAATAGCGCACAATCCACCATGTCATCAGCTGTGGGGAGGCCCATAAATTAGTTCCTAGTAATTTATTCTGATCAATAGAATGGGCAAAGTCACTTGTCTCTTTAATCAAAGGCCCTCTCAGAGATGTCAGTGCAGGCGGCTGTGTGGGAGGGAGCAGGGCTCTGCGATCAACGAGGCAGTGGGTGCTCAGCACCACACCCCACACCCCGGCTTCCAGAACCCAGCAGAGTGCCCCCCAAAATGGGGCTGGTAGGGGAGGGATGCAAGGGCCGGGCTGCCTATGCTTGCCTTGGTCACCCCAACCATAAAGCATTCAAACAAGCTAAGGGCAGAGGTGGCCAGGCTGGTGATTAACCAGAGGTAGGCTCTAGGGAACACTGTGCTGGAACCCAAGGACATCTTATTCCTTCTGAATGTTCAGAATCTTCCTTCCTCCCCTGCCACAGGGGCCCCGCCAGCCCTGGTGCTGGCGCTTCTGTAAAGAGAAGGTTCCTAGCACAGCAGATAAGAGGCAGACAACCTGGCTTTGAAGTGACTGCCTGCCACTTCCTAGCTGTGAGGCCTTGAGCAAGCTGCTGACCTCTTTGTGACTCAGTTTCCTCAACTGCAAGGTGGGACTGATAACAGTACCTACCTTGGGGTTATTAAGAAGATTCAGTCAATTAATTACATGATATTTAATAAATTAATATGAAATTAAATTGATAAATTAATATGTAAAGTGCTTAGAACTGTGCCTTCCACATAGGAAGCACTATGTTGAGTGTTTGTTAGCATAAACAAAGAGATCAAGGACAGATGTGGATGTGATTCTCTCTGAAGATGTGCCAAGTCCTTGAGACGCTCTGCATCCTGACAAATTTTGCTATTTCCTACCCACCATCACCCACGCTCCTTGTCTAAAATAAACAGATAAAGGGAGAGTCAACTGATGCTCTCTTTGAAATACCAGAGAAACTGAAGGTCTCCACGCAAGGTTTTTCCCTCTTCGGGGCCCTCAGCAAGAGCCTGTGCTTCGGCCTTGGGGTCACAGACCTATTTTGCTTTAGAGAAAACGAGCTGTTATTAGAGAACAGAGAGGGAAAGGATGGTCTGTTCCCTGTGATGGCTGCGGGGACTGGCACATGGGGAAGGAGGCAGAGCTCTCTCTCTGACACGAGCAGGACAAAGGAAGACATCGAGCCGGGCAATGTACAGAGCAACGATGCCAGAGTCTATCACCTTGGGTTCCCATCCCAGCTCTGACACTCACTGGCTATGGGACTCTGGCCAAGTCACTTCAGGTCTCTGACCCTGATTCTGTATCAGAGGCAGGAAAGGGTTGGACAGATGATTGCAGAAGTCCCTCCTGGCTCTGACACTCTGAAATTCTGCCTGAATCAGTGAAGGAGTCTGTTGGCTTTTCCCTGAACCCTCTCAACCCTGTACTCCCCACAATAATTATCTGAAAGACTCTGAAACCAACCACCAGCAGCACAAGGAAATCTGTGGTGTTCAGGAACATTATAGTCACTAAATGGGACTGATGTTTTTTGTGGAACAGGGATGAGGCAAGAGCCAATTCACTCGGGATAGGGGTTCCTGGGCCCCTGGCCCCAACTGTGACTAGCTTCCTGGATGTACAAGGGGCCAGGAGCCTCTGTTCTGTCATCAAGGTCAAAGCCAGGACTTCTGATTCTAGGGAAACTCTGGGGCCTCTCTGTTCCATCCACCAGCCCTTAGGGCTACCTCAGGGCAAGGAACCCCATGCTAAAGGTGCAGACTCACTGAGGCGCAGAGAGGAAACTGAGCCAAAATCCCACCTGAAATTCCAGGCTCCAGTGACTGTCCTTGGATCTCATCCTGGCCTCCCGTCCCCCCACAACTGAGCTCTGGTGTGTCTATCAGAGGCAAGCTGCAGGGCTGGGGTACAATGGTCATCAGGGTGGTGGGGCCAGGTTGGAGGCCTGAGGCCAGCCCGGGGTGGCTGCATGGCAGGTGGACACAGTTTCTGGTGAACAGGAATCTGGCACCCTCTGCTGACCCCGCGGCAGGAGACAGCTGGTCAACCAGGCTGGGCGGCAGCCACCGGGAGGGGGAGGGGTGGGGTCCAGGACCAAGAGGCAGCTCACCAGTCAAAAGAGCAGCTCCCCTCTCTGAATAGATCATTTTTATTGGTTTTACAATAAGCTTATGAGACAGGAACAATCGCAATAAACAAACCGAACAAGAAATCGAAAAGATGGGCCCTGAAAGCTGTTACTGAACCCTTCTCACCTTCTCTTAACAAGTCTCTAATTTATAACAAACTCATCAGCCCAGCACCTCCAGGGTTCCCTGGCTCCAGGCTGGGAACCCATGGCCTCTGCCTTGCACGTCCTCCGTTATCTCCAGGTGCCTGAGACCTGGCCCCAGAGGTGGCAAGAGGCTCTATCTAGTAGGAGGAAGAAATGGTCCAGGGAAGTCCAGGCATAGGCCTGGGACTTCCATCATGGCTACCTCTGGGAGGATCCATGAGGTGTGGTCCTCCCTCCCCATCCTCCCACCTGATCTCTTCAGAGTGGGTGGGGCTGGCTCTGGAGGGCCCGCCTCCCCCAGACTTCTGCTCCAACCTTCTGCCCAGCTCCAGGCCATGGATGCGGACACAGAAATCAAGTTCCTTTCAGACTTCCAAGCTAGGGCTTGGCGTGGGAGGCTGGGATTAAGGGGGGCTTCCAAACCCCTAGACTGCTTGCTCCTCAGATAGGATTGAGGTCCCTGAGGAGGCCCCGAGGCTCTTCCCTCCTCAAGATTACAGGCTCCTGTATGGCAGAGCCATGCTGCACCCCTTCCCACTCCTGTCGAAGCTAAGGCCCTCTGTGAGGAGGCCAGGGCCGGGTCTCTTCCTGTCAGATCCTTCCTGGAGATCCCTGGGAAAGGTTGTGTCTCCCTCCTCAGGCTGCAGCCCACTGGGTCCAGGTCACGTTTCCTCACCTCAGACTGAGGCTGTAGGAGAGTGCAGGGCTACATCTCTACCGCAGACTGGTGCTCCCGCAAACGTCCGTTTTTTTCACCTGTCCCTTTTGTCACTGAGTGACCCTGAAGTGTTTTCCCAAGACAGCCCCTGTTCTTCCCCCTATGCCCACCGGAGGCCCATGCCAGCCCCCTGTGACTTTCCTGGCAGCCAAGCATGGGCCAGGCCATCCAGGGATCAGACCACTGTCCTGCCCAGGATTGTCTGGGGTGTAGGTGGGGCCCTGCTCTCTGCGGGGGCCGAGTGCCTCCTCGCGATGCCTGCAGTCCTCAGAGATGGCCACAAGATGTCAGTGCGAGGCCGTGGAAATGGCTCCCGTCCTGGGGCTGAGCTCCAAAGGAACGAAATCAGACAGTAGCCTGTGAGGGGGCCGGCAGCCCCGCGCTTGCCGTCTGTGTCCTCCTCAAAGTCACAACAATGCTCCATCCCTCTGCTCTGTTCCCAACTCTGTGCTCCCACAGAGTAGGTTCTGAGGCTCCAACATCCAGCTCCGGGAATGATGGGAGCTGCTGCAAAGAGTCCTGTGTGCCCATGTTCCTGCGTGTGTCAGCGTGGGTGTGGCTTCAGGCCACCATACCTGGGGTGTGTGTGCTTGGGGCTGCCTGCGTTTGTGTGTGACTCTTGGCGAGGATTTGTGTCTGCTACGGACAGAGAAGTTCAGACCTGGAAGGGGGCCTTAGAAATCTCCCAGTCCAACCTTTGGTTTTATAGATGAGGAAATAGAGGCAGAGAGAGAGAGAGACCGAGAGGGGAATTGGCTTGGCGAGGCCACATAGCACGTCCGTGGCTGAGCTGCTCCTGAAGCTGGGTCTCCTGCCGTCCAGCCCAGCGTGTGCGGGCTCCCGTCTAGGAGCCTGGTTGGCCAGGACCGTGTGTCTGGTGCACTTTTGTCTCAGTGGTTTACTTCTGATGGCTCCGCTGACCATCGGCGAGCACGGTTCCCAACAGGGTCAGAGGGAGAAGCGAAGGATGGGATGGAAAGGGAGGAAGGAAAGGGGGATGCGTGCGTGAGTGTGGGCGCACGTCTCTTTCTGCTTCACCAGCGGAGCGTGAATGCCAATGGGTGCGTGTGTCTGTATCTCCATAGGCCAGACTGCACGTGTCAGAGATCTTGATTCTGGTGTGTGAGTTCGTGTGCGTGTGTGTCCCTGTGCACACTGGGGCCAGGTGAGGAGCTGCACGGTCAAGGCCTCTTTGGGAAGGTGCCGGTGCTTTCCGCTGGGTGGTGTGTGAGTGATGGTGTGTGGCAGCAGTAGGCGTGTGTGTCGGTGACTGGAGCAAAATCAGTCAGTGGCTGCGTGAGTGACCGTGGGTATCAGTGAGTGTGACAGGGAGGCTGCTCCCTCTCCCTACCTCCCTGCGGCCCCCCTCCGACTGTCTCCCCATGGCCCCTAGGGTTTCTGTGTCCCTGCCCCAGCAGCAGTGGAGAAATCCTTTATTGGTTGAGGCACCAGCCCCCGTGTCGGGATTTCAAGGTTCCTGTCGGTTCCATCCATCTTCCGGGGCCTCCTGGTATTAGCATTGATCTACAGGGGAAATGGAGAGCGCGGCTGGGTTATTACGCACCGCCCGCCTTCCCTGGGCCGTGATTGAGTGCACACAGAGAATTTTTGAAACATGGCCACCCTAACTTATTCTGTCTTCCTGCCAATAGCATGGCATGGGTCCAAATTACGGGTCGATACCAGCTGATCTTTTTATGTTAAACTGTGATGAAGTTGCCTCTGTGTGGAGATGGGATTAGGCCCTGGGTTCTCTTTTATGGGAGAACTTTTGGGATAGGCAAGGGAGGGATGGAGGAGTGGACCAGGGGATGGTCAGCAGGGCATAGGGGAGGGCGGGAGGCTGGCGGCAGGTAGTACTGCAGGGTTGGCCAAGGGCTTGCGTGCTCGCAGGAGAGTCAGCACTAGCTGCACTGGCCCTTGTGTTCCCTGTTCCTGCTTGGTTTCTCCCTTTGTGACCCTTATCATGTTGGGGACTCTCAGAGACCCCATCAGACCTTTCCATGGCTCAGCCAGTCTGCCCCTGGTGAGGCCTCTCCCCCCTCTGCTCTCCTTCAAGGATAGAATTCCATTTCCCTCCAGCCCCTTCCACCCTTCTCCCCGACCCCCCCTCTACACACCTGCACCATCAAACGGGTTTGTCTTTAACCTCCAAACAGGGAACTTTAATTAAAGAGACAGTGACCCCTTTTATGAGTTTGGTCGAGTTGGGTTTCAGGGCCCTTGTCACTAGCAGCTCACATAACCCTAACAAAAGCTTGCAGGCCCCAAGAGGAGCCGGTCTCCCTCATAGACATTGTGGCGGGGGCACAGGGTGGCGATGGGGGGGGCACGGGGAAGGGGGAGGCATCCTTGGGTCAGGAATCCCAGTGACTGCATCTGTGAGGTTGAAGGTTTGGGGAGGGGGCAGGCAAGGGGCCTGGGGGGAAGGCACTGACACTGTTTAGTACCTTTGGGACATGACCCCCCACCCGTAGGACAGCTGCTGGGACCCCAGCAGTGTGGTGGCTGCTCCCTGTATGAAACGGTTAGGCCTCCAACAGGGGCTCACGCAAATTTCCAGGGCTCCCATCCCATTTGCCTGTTGGCTTGTGTTATAAAACTAGAAGTAATTTCCAAGAGGAATAGACTGGATAGAACTCACTCTAAGAAAAGCCAAATTTTTTTACTCACATATTTAAAGGAAAAATGATTTTATGATAAAACATAATTGCTAATAACTATTATAACACCACTCAACATATGGCACGAAACACGTTCTGTCCTGAATCTGAAGGTGCAAACTGCATGACACACACACTGCTTGGAGGGGTGCTGTCTCTTCAGGTGCAAGAGCTAAATTCAGGCCTCCTGCTCTCCACTCCCTTGCCCCATCTCCCTCAAGGACCCTGAGTGCAGACAACTATCGGGTTAATGTTATGAGTTCGAAGGCCCTTATCTTATGTTTAATCACCTCCTAACTGTTGATTTTTAACCAAGGGCTTCTCTAGGTCCTGTAAGGGATGTTTGCTTGCCCTTTGATCTGGCACTTTGATATCCTTTGTGAATTCCTCAAGCTGGAGAGGGATGCCTAATCTGCCACACTTATTCATTCAACAAACATCAGGGGCTGTTAAAAGGAACTTGTGCATAATTGATTATTTCCAAAAGGATAGGTTTTCCCGAAGTGGGGCACATTCCCACTAACCAGAGACTGATAAGTTGTCAGTTATCTGCACAGGGAGTTAGCCACCTACATGGTAATCCAGGGTTGCTCTGGCCGGAAATTAAGGCTCAAACTAGCAGATTTGTGCAAGTGAGACTCAGGGCCAGAATTGACTGCAGAGAATTCTCAGCACCCTCTCCACTTCTGCTGCCACCATGGGTCCCCAGCTCCTTCTGGTGACACGTGCTGGCCAGGCAGGGACACTTATGTGGAATGTGGATGTGGGGGCATCTGTGAGGAGTCAAATGACCCCTATGCAAGGGGGAGAGCATTCAGCTCCATACTCAAACGTCATCACACTCTAGATCTACACACTCCCACATGTGGACCTTCTTCTGTGCACAAACGGCATCACCTACCCACGTGAGCAGCCTGTCTGTGTGTGTGCCCGGGAGTGAACACGCCCACAAAGAGAGGTCACAGCCCCTTCCCCCCTCTCTGGGGAAGGGATCTGGAGGCCGGAGGGGTTGGGGAGTAATTGGTTTTGGCGTTTCCTACCTCCGCTGCCTGGGAAGCTTTCTCTGTTTCATCTTCAGCCTGATCAATCCCCAGTCATGTGCCTTTCCACATGGACGCCCCCGAGCCCCCAACTCACCATGCTCTCGGAAACTTCGTTAGTGCCATTAATCTGCTGACCCAGGCAAATCACCAACTCTTCCTGCGGCTCGGCTTCTCAACCCCTCCCTGCCGAGACCACCCCCCAAGATCCACGGGTCCCACTCCCCGGGGCTGGTTCACTCTCCCCTTCCCTCTCACGTTCCCAGTCTGGGACCCTCCTCCCTCCCCATCCATGTCTGCACACTCACTGCTTTCTAAGTCTTTCCCCACATGTGTGTTCCAGCACTTTGGGTGTCAGGAGCTTAGTCCATGTCTGCCACCAGCAGCCCTCAAGCAAAAAGCGCCCTATGCACCTGCTCTTTAGTAGGAGAGGGTGTGGGGTCAGGCTGTGGCTGTAGGAGCAGTACAAGAAGGAAACTTACACATATTGAGTGCTCACTGTGTGCCAGGCACTGTGCTAGACACTTTTACCCTGTTAGGTCATTTAATCATCACAACCCATGAGGCAGGCATTACTTCCCCCATGTTAAAGATGCGGGGAATTGAGGCTTACTCACTGATGAGTAGCAGAGCCAGGATGGGGACCCAGGTCTGCCTGACTCTTAAGCCATTTTTCCACGATGTAGAAAGGAAGAGCACCCCTGTCCTTGAGCCAGGTCCTAGGGATCCCTCAGACCTACAAACTTCTTATGTGAAGGAGATCCTGACATGAGCTTTGTTTCTCCTTTCTCCTCTGCTAGAGCTGGGTCTTGAGGTTGGGGTGTGTATGTCCATATCCTCTGTCTTTCAGCCTAGGAAGGGTCCACGGTGCCCGGCGACCTGTCTGGGGCCCCAGGCTGCAGCCTGGTGCCAGGATGCACCCCTTTCAGCCACTCCAGGCTCACAGGAGAAGGCCCTGTTTCTTCTGTGGCCTCCATGGCTGATGTGCTGGGCCCATTGTCCAGGCGGGAACAAAGACTGCGGATTTAAGCTGAGTGACCAGGCGGCTCTGCCAAGCAGAAAAGACCGCCCCCCTGGAAGCTGGGCCCAGCCGGGGGTTAGGAGGAGGACCCGAGAGAAAGGGGACAGGGAATCTTTGAAAGTAACTAATTAAAGGGCCTTTGCCTGCCCCCTCTCCCTGGGCGCCTAATCTCTCTGGGGCAGCAGCCAGACAATGTGCCCCTCCACCCTGCCCCCCCTCACCCGAGTTTTAAAACAAGAGACAACTTGAAGTTAATGAGCGCCACCTGACGGGGGTCCCTTAATGAGAGGGGGCCGCTGGGCGGCTCACACATTCTCTGGTTCCATGAATAGCTCCCCCCACCCCCTGAGTTTTATTCATCTAGGGCCAGGGGCAGGGGGCAGAAAGGAAGGGGGCCCTGCTCGGCTTGGAGCACGTGGATTGTGGCTCAGTGTGGGGAGGGGGCCCATGCCCAGCTCTGAGGCTGAGCCTCACCAGGCTTTGGCTGGGAGGGAGGCCCAAGGCCTGGCTGGGTGGCTCAGGGCCAGCCCCGCTCTGCAGGCCCTTGGTCATGGGCACTGGCTGCTGGCTCTTCCCCTCAGGCACTGAGGTGTAGGAGGGATGCTTTGGGGCCGCTGTACCTGGTGGTATCTGAAAGTGGGACCGAAGACCTCTCTCGCATATTTGGACAGTTTCTGCCATCTCTGCCTCATCCACAGAATTCCTCAGTCCTGGTCTTATCTCTGATTCCTCCATCTCTGCTCGCTGCCTGGCTCCCACCCCCGAAGCCCTCATTTCCGGCTTCCCAGATCTGACCCCCATCTGTGACCCTTCCTTGTCACCAGCAGTGGTTCCTGTCTCAGACTCAGCATCTTTTACTCCCAGACTGGGTGGGCATTTTGTCAGCCTCAGGAGACAGGCCCAGCCCCCTGGGCAGGCGTGTGCGTCCTGCTGCTGTGCGTGGGGAACAGCACAGGGACATGGCGTGGCCCGGGCACTGGGCTCATGTGGGAGAACCTTTGGGAAGACGGGGGAGATGGCAAACGACTCCAACTCTCTGCCCTCAGACCACCATCCCTGCCCCAAATAACTTCCCCAAACCCACTGCCCATGCCCACCCGACTGGAGCCACAGTGAGACTTAGCCGAAGACCCTGACTGCAGACGAGAAGTCTGGGAAACAGGGACCCAGGGCAGCCTGGCTTCACTCTCAGACCAGGAGATGACCAGTTCCTCAGAGCTATGCCGTAGGATTCCCCCAACTACCCAAAAGAGGCAGAAGCTGAGGGGGTGGCATTTGCAGGGCCCAGGATGGCCTGAGAAGGGAGGGAGGGCGCAGACAGCAAGGGGGTCTCCAGCCAGCAGAGAGCTGTGGGCAGAGGTGACTAATTTCCCAACTACTCATGGTGAAAATATCACATTTCATGCTTTGTTGCCGATTCATAGAAAAATCCTATTAAAACCGGGTAGATTATTTATACAGTTTAAACAAATGATGATCAAAGATTTTACATGTTTTGAAAAGAACCCAGAGCTATGCAGCCTGGCCGCATAGAGTGTGGTGGACAAGTGTGTGGTGTGTGAGGATGTCTTGGTAGGGGTGGGCTGGGGGTAGGATTTGGGGGGCGGCTAGGATGGGCGGGGTGGCGGTTACAGCTGTTCTGTCCAGCAGGGGGCACCCTCCCCACAGTGTTGACACCCCCCTCTCTCCACCTGCTCAGAGCCCCACAGATGGGCAGCGATTCCATGTTCCTTTTTGTCTGGTCCCCCTTCCTCACAGCTCCTGGGCCTGACTCAAACTCCTGAAAGTGTAGTTGTGCGGCATTGGCGCCTGTGAGGCTGTGATTGTGTGGGCCTGGGGCTTTGCCGCTGAATGCACGAGGCCAGCACCGCGTGTGGCTGTGCGTCCAAGTCCGGCATCTGTGGGTGTATGGGTCAGTGTGACGTTCGTGAATGTGGCAGTGCGCGTGGTGCATCTCTGTTGGTCTCCTCTCTTGTTTACCTTGCTCTTAGTCCCAAGCCGAAGGTCTCTCCATCCTACAGGAAGCCTGGCCTGTTGCTCCTCTTGCACACACATTGGCAGATGCGCGCACACACACACACACACACACATGTCACACCTGTGCAGAGGGATGCTTTGTGAGGGGCAGTTCCCAGTGGCTCAGCCTGGGTGGTGGACAGTGGTAGGTGGGTGGAAGATGTGTGGGCCCCCCTTTCTGAAAGACTTTGGGGAGCCCCAACCTGGGAGGCATGGTTCTCCCACCCCAACTCTAAAGGGCCCACAGGAAGCCCCTGAATCTGCTCAGTCTCAGATGGTCGTACCCCCCACCATGGCCCCCATCCTGAAGAAGGGCATGCTAAGTGCTTGAGATCTCCAGTTGGTCGTCAGCCTAGAGCCTTGTTGTCGCCTTGCTGTCGTGAGAACTCAGAGTCTAGCAAAGCCTGAGGAGTTGGGGGAGGGGGTTGGAGGGAGGAGTGGATGGTGCCTGGGGCAGGGACAGAACAGGCCAGCACCCCTGCCCCGTGCTACCTGTCCCTGCCCACCAGGCCGTCCTGCCTCAGCAGTTTTATTACCCACAGGGAGGTGACGCCCTGGGGGAGGCAGCCTGTTCTGAAGGGGAATGTACCCCACACACACTCCAGCCTCGGGCCAGGCCAGGGATTCACCCAATTTCTGGTCAGATGGATCCTGGGGGACTCAACCAGCGTCCCCCTGGAGTGGCCATGGGTGGTCCTGGAGGCTCCTGCACAGGAAGGCTTGGAGGGGGATGGCAGAGGGAGAACGGGGATAACTGAGGGCGCCTAGCCTAGTGTGAGTGCGCACTGCTGCTGCTGGGTCTGGGGGACATGAAATTTCTTTGCCGCTTGGTTTGCTTATGTATTTATTGCTCCTTCCTGGAAGCTGGTTCCAACAGTGACAGGAGTGCCCAGGGCCTGTGCACTAGCTAAGGAGCAAGACCTGGCCTAGGGATATTTAATCATCTCATCGTGGTGACCCCGGCCTATTTGTTTTCTTCCCTGGCTTTCTTCTCTCTTTCTTTCTTTCCTTTTCATACATTCATTTTTTTCTTCTTCTTTTTTTTTGTTTTTTAAGAAAGATAACAGGCCACATTTGGGAGCCTGGAATAGCAGCAAGTAGAACAATCGCTGCAGCATCCATCACAGGCCGAGGTCCTACAGCAGCCCGGCCCGGAGGAGCTGCCACCGTCACCGCTGCCTTCACCGCGGCCCGCACTTTATTAGGATTTATACGTTGCCCCGATTGAGGGGGAAAATAATTAACACCCCTACAAATATATCGTAAACAAAATATTTATTAGAAATAAATAACTCATTTATTTTACATATTTCATTTCAACAATAACATTACCCAATTTATCATTTAACATTTTTGCAAGACAATTTAACGACTACTTATTAGCATTTCCATTTTTCACCCGCGCACCATAAAGCACGGGCGCTCCCCAAATGGCCTGGCACAGGCCGAGCCAGGAGCGCAGAAGCCCCTGGGGAGGGCTGTGGACGCCCTGGGTCTCCCTCTCTTGTATATGCAGGACAGACAGCCCACAACAAGTACATGTAGTTGCCTTCAAACATAGACACCCTCTTCTCATGTAAACCCGTGGTGCTGCTCCCCCCAGAGCAGACACCCCCAGGAGAGACACACACAGGCATACCAATTGACACCCTGCCTGATTCCAAATATTCGTGCTCACATGGACCCCAACAACCACACACACACACACACTCACACGCATATGTGCATGCACCCACATGTGCGCACACAGGCACACATTCCTCGTGGCCCACACCCAGCTGCACACGGACACAGTCACTGGCTGTGCACTTACTCCGAGCTCAGATCTCACGTGTGTGGGTGAGGGGGAAGGAGAGCTACCTCTTCCTTCCGCCTCCACAGGGCTGGGTGGGGCATGGACTAGAGGCCCATGTCTGCCCCGCCTGTGGCCCTCGGACCTCTCTCTGGGCCCTTCTCCTTGCCCCCCTGGTTGGCAAGGATTCCCTGGGATCAAGTACCCATTTTCATGTCAAGCTTCTGCCTTCAGGGGGTCATCCTAAAGAGTCCAGCACTCAACCCCAAATATGTTCCCTAGGAAGAAAGTGTATGGGGACCTGGCCTCAGCTGCTTGGGTTCAGGGCTGGGGGCTCTGGGCTGCAAAGGAGGGTTTGGATCTACGGGGAGTGAGGTTAAACTCCCTGCTCATATTCAACACATTTGACAGTTTCCTCCCCACCCAGGGTCAAGGC
This sequence comes from Propithecus coquereli, assembly GCF_000956105.1. Classification (NCBI taxonomy): domain Eukaryota; kingdom Metazoa; phylum Chordata; class Mammalia; order Primates; family Indriidae; genus Propithecus; species Propithecus coquereli. Next base: position 2,324,858 of record NW_012153396.1, on the reverse strand, counting down.
TGAGCCTAGCTCCCTCTGCCCTGTTCCTTCCATGGGCAACTCTATCTCCTGCCTACGGGAGGAGAGAAGGGAGCAGGGAGCCAATGTACCAGGTGACAGTCTGAGCTGGAAGCCACTTCTCCATCCTCCCACTCCCTAGCACTGACCTGGTGCCTGGCGGGGGTAGAGGGTGTCCCTAAATGCTTACAGAATCAAACTGTAGTCCCCCCTTCTCAATCTCTTAACAGTAAAACATTCCTAGGGTGTCTGTGTGTGTCTGTGCAGACACGGGCTGAGGGAACAGATGGGTGCACACCCCTCAAGGACACACATGGGTGCACATATATGTGCACACGTGTATGCCACTCTGTGCATTCTGCCCAGGCTGCTTCACTGCCCCACCCCCCTGGCACCAGCCACAACATCTGGGAGATTAGAGTCCGCTTGGGGTGCTGAGGGCCAAGGCTGAGATGTTCCCCCTGAGTGCATAGCCTCTCTACCCTCTCGCTGGGAGGTGGAGGTGGGAGACTGGTGTCTGGGGGGGCGCCTGGGGCCGGGGAGACAGGGCAGGGGGGCCCTTCAGAGTCAGCCTAGCCAAGGGCTGGGGGTAGGGCCCAGGGGGAGCACACACAATGGCTGGAGGTTGGAGGGTCTGAAACTAGAGACTTTAATAAAAGCCACTGACAGCAAATAAAGCTGCCAGGGGAGTCCCATTACCCACAACAAGGACCCTTTGTGAGCTAAGCAGGGCTGAACTGACCCTTCCCCACTAGCCTGGCCCCATACCCACCCACGAGGGCCCCATCCCTGCTTGCAGGCTCCAAGCCCCCTCGCAGCCCAGCCCAATCCGGCTCAGCCTCTCTGCAACGCTGAGCGGACCCAGCTGGCTGCTCCCACAGACTGAAAGTCCTTCTCTCTGCCTACGCTAATCTCCCCAGTTTCCAATGCCACCAGCCTTTGGCTGTTTTGTCCTGTTAATGAGTGCTCAGTCACTCCATTGCAGGAGAAACTGAGTGGGGAAATTGAGTCATGGTGTGGGTTCCACTCAGCCTGGTCCAGTGTTGGGGCATGGGATGGCTCTGCATGACTGGCCTAGTCCTGGTACGGATCAGGGCCTTCACCCTCGGCCTGCCCTGTCCCTCTTTGGACCCCAGCACGGGCCAGTCTGTGGGACAGCAGAGAGGCGGATGCGCCTGGGGTCAGGAGGACCCAGGCTGAGTCCTCAAGCTGTGACTTACCAGTTGTTTGACCCTGGACAAGTCATTTCTCCTCTCTGAACTTCAGTTTCCTCGTTTTTTCAGTGGGGCTGCTTTAAAAGTGTTCCTCTAGGACTATGACCTAATAGGTATAGCGCTTGCAAACTCCAAAGTGCCCCACAAATGGGGTTGTTGTAATCACTCACCACAGCCCCAATTTGAAACCAAACTGTATCTTGAACGTGGAGCTCCACGTGGGTTCTGAGTCCCGCTCTGATTCCCACCCTGGCAGTGATATTGCTGAGCGTCCAGGACGCCTGATAAGCAGCTGTGAAATGAAAACTGAAGAGAGGGCGCACGTTCTCACCCCTGACCTCAGCCAGGAAGCCCAGGACTGCTGGAGGGTGTGGGAGAGCCACACAGGAGAACAGAGAGTCGGGGGTCAGAGCACTGGCCTGGAGCTTGCAGAGATTTGAAGGAACCGGGAAAGTGGGTTCAGAACAGTCGGGGAGCTCTGAAGCCGAGTTGGGGGTGCTCAGAGGGAAAGTTCTCTGGGGTCGGGTGCTGAGGCAAGAGGTGGAAAGGGGCGAGCCGTGGGGTTTGCGGTTGCTGCTTCGAGGGTAAGGTGGGGCCCGCGATGGCTGCGCCACGCCACGCAGGGTCAGAAGTTGGGGGTCTGGCCAGGCCAGCCTAAGTCCCTCCCCGTCCGGCAGGAGGGGATTGCGGTGCAGGGCGGGGAGGGAGATTAGGAGGCGCTCTCAATTGCCTTAATGGGCTCTAAGAGGCGGGATCCTATTACAGCTCGGGGTGCCCCGGGGTGCCTTGCTGGGAAGACAAGCTAATCTGCCATGCAAATTAAATCCTGCCTCAAGACACAAGGCCTGCTTAATGTGATCCATTACACAGTTTACTTGTTTATATCTAATATTGGAACAGGCAGCCCGGGCGGGCGGCAGCGGCAGGCGGAGCGGCCCAAAAGCAGGAGAGTAAATTACCAGCAAAATGAGCTTTTCCAGCCTCAGCCGCCGCCACCACCCGCGCCTTCCTGGCTCTCCGAGTCCCGGGCGCCCCCTCCCGCCCGCCCGCAGTGTCCCCTCACTCCCGTTGGTGCCCCGCTTTCTCCCCACCAGGCTTCGGGTCTCTCTTCTCTTTGTCTTTCTTGTTCTCCTTCTGTCCTTTGGTGTCTCTCTCCCTCTCTGTTTCCTTGTCTCTTTCTCAGTCTCTGTCTCAGCCTCCTCTTCTCTGAAGTCTTTCTGGCTGTTTCTTTCTCCCCCGACTTGGGTTTCTAGCACTCACCTTGGGCTCTTCTCTGTGTTGTGCTCAGTCCCTTTCTGCACTGGAGACAGACACATGTCTCCGATGCGGCCGGGTGGCCATGCGATGCTGTGTGTGGAAGGGGAGAGGGAGCCCAGGCCTGGGGTACACCCTGGTGTGCACACACCTGGGGCGTCCTGCAAGAGGCTGGGCATTAGAACGCCTGGCTTGCTAGCAACACTGTCCCTGTTTGTGAGGGGGAGTGTGAGTGGTCCTGAGGTCTTTATAAGGAAAGTGTCACTGTGACCCTATGTGAGTGTATGGCCATGAGTGTCTGTGAGAGTGGGCATGGATGTGCACTGGGGGCCTGCCTCTGTGTGTGTGTGTGTGTGTGTGTGTGTGTGTGTCTGTGTGTCTGTGTTTGGGGCAGTGTTTTAACAAGCGCTGGGAGAGGTTGCCCACAATCTTCCCAATGCACCCTTCAACTGGGGCTTCTGCTTCTTATGCCTCTCGATTAGTCTCCTCAGGGGAGTGAGGTCTTCCTCACCTTCCTCACACTTCTTCATGCACAGGCCACTCTCCTTCCAGCTCTCAGAATAGCCCAAGGCTCTCCAGGCCCAGGGTCACCTGCCTGTCCACCCTCCGAGTCCCTGGTGTGTAATGGTTTGTTCTGCTCCGTCCCTGGCCCAGCTCTTCAGCTCTGGCCTGTATCCCTCTGTGGAGCCGCCCCCTCTGGTTGCACGTCCCCAAGACCCAAGCCTGCACCTCCAGGAGAGTCAGAAGCCAGAACAGAGTCAGAGGCCGATGGAAAGAGATTAAGAGACGGAGAGAGACAAGATCTAACACGGAGGTGAGAGAGAGACACAGAGATACCCACCATGGCAGAGGTGGTAGGCACAGGAGGACAGGCAGGGAGACCCCACACAGTGACAGGCACAGGGCAGGGCCTGGCAGCAGGGAGGCAGGAGCGGGTGTGGTAACTGAACATCGGTGACTGCGAGGTCATACTTAAGCTCACAGAGGCCACAGCCTAGTATTAAGGGGGTTTTCCAGATTCTGAACCAGTTTGGGGCTGGAGAGGTGGGGGAGGGGGGCTCCCAGCCTCTGGGCTTGCTGGGCGTCTGCCCTGTGGCCTCACCCTGAGGAGGAGACATGAGTAACTCCAGAGTAAGCCTCTGGCCCCCTGACCTGTGCCTGGGGTCCCGAAAGGATCCAGCCCTCTCTGCAAGGCTCCAAGGAGAGCCTCAGGCCCCCCGGACAGACAGGGGCAGAGGGAGAGACAGCTCTCCCAGCCACTGCTGCGCACAGCCGCTGCTCTCGCGCCTGCCCCTGCACACACGCGCACACGCAAGCCACGTGCCGGGCTGGAAGCGTGCCAGCAAGGCTCCCCTGGCCCCGCTCCATGGCCCTGTGCTGGGGCCCTAGCCACCGTCTTTATACCCAGGACTCCCGACTCCCTAACCTCCTGCTTCCCAAGGGCCTTGCCCCTCCCAGGCCAGCAAGCAATCCCGAGCCCTACTCTCCACCCCTCAGCCCCCTGCAACGACAGGCCCCCCAATTCCTTCTGATTCCCAGGCACCCTGGAGCCCCCAGTTCTTCAACTTCCAGGCACATGTCTTCTCGTCCCTGACCTCTGGCCCTGGTTGGGGGTGGAGGGGATCCTGCCCGGTAGAGGGTAGGAGGGAAGGTGTGAGTCTGTATGTCTGTGTGGAACGGGGGCTGTTTAGATAAACAGATGGCAACAAATGGCATAAAATTATATACCCATAATGTCAGTTCATAACATTTTGTTCGACATACTTGATTTAATCGCTTAGCTGACGATTTGGCTTTTGGGCCCATATGGTGGGGAATGAAGCTGCGTGGCACCCGCTCCAATCTGGCTCTTTTATCACCGAGGCTGGGGGGTGGGGATGGGGGGGTCGATGGGGGGAGGAGAAGGGATGCAGATGGAAAGAGAATGAGCTGACAAGAGGGGGGCCAGGGAGGGGGTGACTGTAGGGACTGAAGGGGACTGGACCCTGGCAGGGTGGAGGAAGGTGTCTGGAGACAATGTGGGTGGGGCCAAGTCGGCCAGGATGGGCAGGACTGTCCCCAAGAGACCTGGACCCTACGGCTGACCTCACTGGACTCTGCTAGGGCGGTGGCCCAGATCTGCCTCTATGAACCCAGTGACCTGACATTGTCTTTTTCTCTCTTCGAAACCAAGACCCAGACACCTGGGGCTATCCCCCTCACTTGTGCCAAACTTAACAATTTGTGTATGCGTGTATGTGCCCGCACATATGCCTCCCTGCTTGTGCGTGTGTGCAAAGGTGTCTGGGAGATGCCTTGTGTGGTGAATTCTGTCTCTGCAAAGTGCCTGACTTTCACTCTGAGTGACCGTGAGAGGGGGTGAATGAGTGTGGGTGGCTTGGGAGTTGTTGAGTGTGATGCACGTGTGAATGTTTCAGATGGGCTGTGGCACACAGCAGGTGCTCAAATAGTGTTGCTGAGTGTGTGTACCCAGCCATCTCACAGTGGTTTGTTTTGGGTATGAATGTGGGGCTGGGGAATGGGGCGTGTGTGTGTGTGTGTGTGTGTGTGTGTGTGTGTGTGTGTGAGAGAGTGAGTGTTCCCTCTCAAGTCTCCGGGCTGCGATCCTGAGTCGCTGGTCATCTGGACTCTGCTGGATGCTCAGAGAAGAGAGCCAGGTGCTTCCCCACAGAGCTACCCCCAACCCTTGCCAGCCTGGCCCTGGTTTGCCCTGCCCACTCCCCTCCAGTCTCGGAGCTGCGCCAGCCCCCACAAGCCCTGAAAATCTGGGCCCAAATCTGTGCCCATCACTCACATCAAAGCCTCATCTGCCTCCCGCTGGGTGCCACCCACAGGCTCTGAAATGGGGTGGGGAGCCCACCCAGGATGGGGGCTGACACCTGCGGAGGGTTGGGAACCCAGTTCTCCTTCCCCTCCTCCCCAGGAGCCCTGGCCCCCAATCCCAGCACAAGCTTTGTGTGCTCTGAGGCTCCTGGGCTGGACTTGGGGTCTCGCTGCCCAGCTGCCCTTCCTATGTCTCTGCCACTGTCTCTCTCTGTATCTCCCCCTGTGTCCTCATGCGGGCCACTTTCCCTCCACCACTCTCCCTGTCTCTGTCTTTCTTCCACATTTTCTGCTCCTCCCTCCTACTGCCCTTCTCTCCTGTGCCTCTGGCCACACTCTGAGGATCTCTGAAGGTGGAGGTCAGGGCTGGGCTGGGGCATAGGCCCCTCAAGTAGCTCTTTCCATTTGGGAGGTTCTATTGCCACCTTTCCTCCAAACCAGCAGGATTCTTCATGACAGGGAGCCGGGAGTCATAAGGGTGGTGGTGGCGGGAGATTGGCAATGTGACAGGGCCCCATAGCGGGGACGGGCATGCTGCTTGCTCTTCACCTCTCCCAGGTCAAGTGCCCCCAACACCTTGACTCCCAGGGAACCAATACAAGCAAGATGCTCATAGACCCAGCCTCAAGGGCCTCACTGTGTAAGGGAGACAGGTGTGTAGACACGTAAGCATGCTGGTGTCCCAGTGGGTGGAAGAAAGGGCCCAGAGAGGCCCAAAGGAGGCTGAATTCTATGCGTGGGGGTATGGAAGCCTGGGGAGAAGCTGCATTAGAAACATTTTCTTTTTCTACTTATAAAAATAATACTTGTTCAATGCAGAATTCTTAGAAGGCATAGAAAAGCTCAAAGGAAAACAAAAACAAAGCAGAACTTCTAAAGAAAATTGCAGTGAGTCTTGAGAAATGATGTGGTGGCGGGAGCTGGGGGCTGGTGAGGCTCAGAGAAGGGTGTTCAAGGCAGAGGTGGGGGTAGGAGTCAAGGCACCCCAGTGTGAATTCGGGATGTTTGGTGCTGCGAGGACTCTGCTGGGGGCTAGGCGCGTGGCTCACGCCTATGATTCCAGGGCTTTGGATGGCCAGTGGGAGGATCCCTGGAGCCCAGGAGTTGGAGGCTGCAGTGAGCTATGATGGGGCCACTGCACCCGTATCTGGGTGACAGAGTAAGACCCTGACACATAAAAAAAGAAGTCTGGGGGCCCTATAGGCTGGCTGATGAGTTTGGCCTTTGCCCGATAGGCATTGATGAGCCTCCCTGAAGGGCAGTCAGTAGGTGAATGGTGTGTTCGTATTTCCCACTTTAGAACAATTATTCTGGAGGACGGGGTGGAGGTGGTTGAGACCCAAAGCAGAGAGACCAGTTGGGAAATCACTGAGAGAGACCATGAGAGGTGATGACTGGGGTAGTGCAGTAGGAGAAGAGAAAAGGAAACCAGTGGGAAGACAGAATGGATGGGACTGAAACTTGTTCGATGTGGGGGTAGGGGTGGGTGAGAGGGAGAAGCGGAGAATGAGGCTCAGGCCTTGGGCTTGGTCAGTGTTGTGGCTGGTGGCATCATTCACTTACATGGGAAGCTTAGAAGAGGAGCGGAATTCAGGTGGGGCTGGGGGAAGGGCTGAGTTTGGTTTTGGACATGCTGGGTGTGAGATGGAAATATCTAAGTGGAAATGTTCAGTTGACAGTGGAATACAGTGGTCTGGAGCTTGGGGGAGCAGATCTGGAAGTCATTGCTCATTTCTGCATACTAGTCAACAGGTACTTACTGAGCATCTATGATAGATTGGGCTGGGGATGCAATGGTGAATGACACGGGCTGTGCCCTTCCCGTGTGGGGCTCACAGCCCCCACCAATGGAGAAGGTGGCATCCAAAGCCATGAGAATGGATGGACTTCCCAGAAGGAGAAGAGAAGAAGGCACCAGAATGCCAGCATCACAGGGCTGGCAGCGGGGCCCCACAGAACTGGGGCCTTTTCTTGCCTTCAAATCACAGAAGGCCATCCAGTGCGCTTCCTCTACTGCCTTCTTAGACAAGCTTTGACTGGACATCTCCTGTGGTCCCCACTTTGCAGGCCTGCTCCTGCCAGCGTGCCCATGGCACTCACACACGTCTGCGAGGTGGTAGGCTCATGGTCTGCTCTGTACTCGCACTTGGGGTTGTGGAAGAGAATTCCAACAAACTCTGGTTCTATGTGACATGTAAATCCTCTTCAGCTCCTGATGTTGTTTGAAAGAAATCAAGACTCCTTGCTGCAGTCCTCAAAGCCCTTCATGATCAGGGGCCTCTGCCCAATCACCCAACCTATTGGCAGCCAAGCCTCCCCCATGCCCCAGGGGCTACCTTTCCAAGCTAACTCCCAAACTCTGATCAGTCCTTGCTCTCTCCCATCTCCAAGATTTGCACATGCCCTTGTCCCTGACCCCATCTCCCTCTCCTATCCAGTCAGCCTGTTAAGTCTTAATGCCCTAGCTCAAGTGCCTCCCATCAGAACCCTTCCCCTGGTCTGCCAGAGCCATTGGGGGCCCAGCTCAGAGACTTCTGCTATGGCTCTAATGTCTATGTCCTGCCTGATTCCAAATTCTTGTTGAAATCCTAACTCCCAAGGTGATGCCATTAGGAGGTGGAGCCTTTGGGATGTGATTAGATCACAAGGGTGGATCCCTCATGAAAGGGGTTAGTGCCCTTATAAGACACTACAGATAGCTAGCTAGTCCCTTCCACCATGTGAGGACACAGCAAGAAGGCACCATCTATGAGGAAGCAGGACCTCACCAGACATTGAGTCAGCTAGCACTTTGATCTTGGACTTCCCAGCCTCCAGAATTGTGAGAAACAAATTTCCATTGTTTATAAGCCACTCAGTTTATGATATTTTGTTATAGCAGCCTGAGCAGACTAAGACAGCTTCTCTTTAGAAAGGCCTTATTAGCTCATATGGTGGTTGTCTTTTTGTCTGTCACTACCTCTACAGAAGGAGATCCTTTAGGATAGGGCTTGTTTTATTTTTATTTTTATTGTGGTTCATCTCTGTAGCTCCAGTGCCTAGTATAGTTCTGGGCACATTCTTAGGTGCTCAGCTTTATGGGCTGTGAGTTGAAGGTGGGCTGGTGCTGGGGGAGGGCTGGAGAGGCAGGTGGGCTGGGTGTTGGGTGGGGCTAGTGTTAGAGACAGGGCTGGTGTTGGGGAGGACTGATACGGGGGGGAGGCTAGGTATTTGGGGTAAGAGCCGGGTGTTGGGGTAGGGCTGGTGGGAAATGGGCTGAATGTAGGGGTAGAACAGTGTTGGAGTAGTGGTGTTATTTGGGGTAGAGATGGATGTTAGAAATGCGATGTTGAGAGCTAAGCAGGCAACCAGGTGTAGCAGAAAGGGGGCTGGGTGTTGGGGGAGGGCGGGTGAGTGGGGGACGGCAGGAGAGGGAGGTGGATTCAGGGGCACAGGAGAGAGTCCCCTGAGACCTCTCCAGGGTTCTGACTTTTAATGCTGCTGATCCAGCTCTTCCTCAGAAACCAGCTTCTCCCCAGAAGGAACGAAGGAGAGCAGAGGAGACCCGGGGAGAAGAGCCTAAAAGGGTGAAGAAGGATTTTCATTATGAAGTTAATTAGCTTCAGAGCCGCTGCACCTTTCAGGACGAGGAATTAGAGGGATTTAATTGCTTTATCAGCCTTCCCTTTGATTTTCAGCAATCAGGCCGATTCCATTTAATTTAACTGCCACAGACGAGGAGAAAATTGATGCGCTCACCTGCCTCGGAGCAGAAAGAGAGAGTGTGGGGAAGAGGGAGAGGGGAGCCAGAGAGACTGGCAAACACAGAGTCTGCAGATTAATGAAAACCAACAGCATTTGCTCACAATTGGAGATGAAGTGTGCCCTCGAGGTGTTGGGAGCTGTGTGTGTGTGGCCGTGTATGTGTGTGGCTCTGTGTGAGTTTGTGTGAGCGGCCGCGTGGGAATTTGTGACTATGCATGTTTGCGTGGGAGTGACTATGAGTGACTTGGTTGACGTGGAGGTGGGTACGTGGGTGACTGGTGGTATTTGGCCGTAGGTAAGTGATGGTAGAGGCATGTGACTGGCTGTCGAAGACTCCCTTGTACATTGAAACAATGGCGTGAAGGAGGATGGCTATCTGCCTGTGTAACCATGAATACAGTGACTCTGTGTGTGTCTTTACATAGGTAGGAATTTCAGTGTGTGAAACTGCACGCCTATCAGTTCATTTGTTCAGTAAGCACTGAATGAAGTTGTGCTAAGAGCCAGATGCAGTGCTGTGTGGCAAAGATGACTGAGGTAGGATCCCTGCCCTCAAGCATTCAGACTAACAGAGACTGGTAGATAAATGTCATAGTTATAGTACTGTCCTACATGGATTCCTCTGCAAGCACTGTTCTGGAAGGCCTCAAAGAGAGGTGGCTTAAAAGATAAGAAAGTTTCTAAGTAGAGATGGGATCGAGGGCGTCATGGAAGGACATCGATAGGGAGGACATTGCAAGCAGATCAAACAGTATGTGTCTCATAAGGGGAAACTAGGGCCACTCATGAGGGCAGATCCCAGAGCGGGATCCCAGATCCCAGACTCTGGATCATGCTGAGAAATGTGGGCTTTTCCTGTAGGGTATGGAGTGGGAAATAACTCTCAGATGTGTGTGTTCTCAGATGTGTAAGATTGTTCTGAATGCTTTGTGGTGGATGGATTGGAGAAGGTAAGACCAGAGGCAAGGAAAACTGTCACAACCATTGCAAAATTCAGAGGAAAGAAGAAGAGGGAAGAGAGAACAGACTAGGTAGAATGGGCAGGATCTGGAGAAGGCAGAGCAGAAGGAGGTGTTGAAGGTTTCTGAATAGCCATGTCATAGGTGATTCCATAACAGGAGATATTAAAAGAAGAGTAAGTTGGGGGAGGAGGGTGACGATTTAGTCTGGGACACATAGAGTTTAAGTTGCTGTAGGACTTCCAGGTTGAGGTATCCAGCAGACAGCTGACTAGGGATCTGGAGCTTAGCAGAGGGGAGATAAGGAAGTTGGCGTGTGTGGATGGTGAATAATGCATAGGAATGGACGGGACTACACAGGGAAAGTGTCAAGCTCAAGAAAAGAGGAGGGTTGAGGGCAAAAGCCTGGAAGTCGCTCCTGTATATGAGACTGCAGGGAGAAAAAGAAATGGTGAAAGATGGTCTAGAATCAGAAAACCAGGAGAAAGTTAGGAAAAAGAAGAGAACATTGCTGGGAAGTCACATTCAGTTTTTAGACATGTTGAGTTTTAGGTGTGCCATGAAACATCCATGTAGAGACGTCCAGTGGGCAGGATCAGGAGCTCAGAGCTCTCAGCATGAATAAAGGCTTGGGGACGTGACAGTTCAGGGGGAGATCTTGTATGGCTGGAGGAGGATGAGTGGATGGGTGTAGAAGACGATGAAACTGGAGAAGTGAGTCGGGTGATATGGGGCTTTGAATAGCAACCCACAGCTTCAACCTGAGGGCAGGAATTATTGACTGTCTTTAACAAGGACGATGACTTGATGAGATTTTCATTCTAGAGCTATCACTCTATGTCTTAGTTTGATTCCCCCCAAAATCAGAGGTTGAGATGAGGACTTAGGCGAAGGCAGTTTCTTTGGGAGGTGACCACAGGGAGTAGCAGTGAGGGAGTGGGGAGAGTGAGACAGAAAAAAAAGCTGTTGCCTCTCTGGGCAACTGAAGCTCAACCCGTGGGGATCTTCTAAGGAAGCACGTAGAATACACTTCAGAATTGTCCCTTAAAGCTGTGGTCCCCAACCCCTGGGCTGCGGCCCGTTACTGGTCTGTTACCTGTTAGGAAATGGGCCACACATCATTGCCTGAGTTCTGCACCACACCCCCCTAACCCATGACACGCCACCCCCTCATTTCCAGTCCGTGGAAGAATTGTCTTCCATGAAACTGGTCCCTGGTGCCAAAAAGGTTGGGGACTGCTGCTCTAAAGGACAGAAAGCTGGATACTTATCTACCACTGAAAGAGGCCCCCACTGGTCGACAGTTGCTGCTAGGGCCATTGCATCCCCTTTCCTGGGCCAGCTGCACTGGGGTCAGAAGTGGGCTGAGGGGAAGAGATGCCAGGAACAGTACAAGCATCGGCTACATTCTGGCAGCCACTTGGGAAATGGATTGGAGAGGGAGAGGTTGGAGGGAGAGACACCAGTTAGGAGATGATTGTAATGGTTAGACAATCCAAGGTGAAGAATGTGGGAACTGACACCAGGGCTGTCTTGGAGGCATAGGATTTACAGGACTTGAAGATCAATCTGGCATAATGGCTTCCCAAGTTCTATATTCTAATCCCAAAAGGCTATGAATACCTTATGTTACAGAGCAGGGGGAATTAACGTTGCAGATGGAATTAAGGTTGCAAATTAGCTCCAGGAGGTTTATCCTGGATTATCTGAATGGGTCTAATGTACTCATGAGGGCTCTCACAAGTTAAAGAAGGAGGCAGGAGGGTCAGAGTCAGAGACTTGAAGATGCTATGCTGCTGGCTTTGAAGATGGAGGAGGGGGCCACCAGCCAAGTAATGCAGGTGACCTGGAAAAGCTGGAAACGGATTCTCCCCTAGAGCCTCCAGAAGGAACTGGCCTGGCTGACACCTTGGTTTAAGCTTAGTGAGACCCACTTTAGTCTCCTGACTTCCAGAACTGAAAGATAATAAATCTGTGTTGTTGTAAGCTGCTAAGTTTGTGGTAATTTGGTACAGCAGCAATAGGAAGCTAATAAAAGGTCAAAGAAGGACTCCCAAATAACTTCCAAGATTTCTAGCGTGGGCTAGACAGAGAGGAGGGATTTATTGAGAAAGGGAAGAGAAGTAAATCTGGGAGAGAAGCTTCTGAGCTGTTTCAACCATGTTCTCTGTGTGGCTGGAGAGACTTCTGTCTGGAGATATCCGTATGGAATATGAAGCCTGGTGGGGGAGAGATTTTGGGGAAGCAAGTCCTCATCAACATGGCGATATCTGAAGCCGTGGAAGCAGATGAGGTTACCTAGCAAAGGATGAGGGCAGAAACTTGGGGTTGGGGCCAGTGTGTTGAGGCTGATGGAAAAGTTGCTGCTGGTGGAGGCTGGCTCTGTTGATCTATGTCTCCTCTTTTTTTTTTCTCTGTTGCCTGGGCTAGAGTGCCGTGGTGTCAGCCTAGCTCACAGCAACCTCAAACTCCTGGGCTCAAGTGATCCCCTGCCTCAGCCTTCCCAGTAGCTGAGATTACAGGCATGTACCACCTCGCCTGGCTAATTTTTTTATATTTTTAGTTGCCCAGCTAGTTTCTTTCTATTTTTTTAGTAGAGACAGAGTCTCACTCTTTTCGAGGCTGGTCTCGAACTCCTGACCTCGGGTGATCCTCCTACCTCAACCTCCCAGAGTGCTAGGATTACAGTCGTGAGCCACCACGCCCGGCCCTATGTCTCCTCTTAATGAGCTCTTTGAATTCCAGTGTTGACTCCGTGGCCTCTACTCTCCCTCCTCCACCATACTCTCACCTTCTCCAAGGCTCTTGGTTTCTTAGGAGGTGACCTGCAGAGCTGCTCTGTGCTGTTGTGAAGATTATACATTGCACAGCCCTGAGGGCATCTTAGAATACAGACTACAATGAGTGTGGTGCTCTCTTAGAGTCGTCAGTGCACAACCTTGCCAACAGTACACGATGGCAGGGTTGCTGTGTTCAGAGAGATAGAGAATTGGACTCTCCCTTGCCTCTAACAACATATTCAGAGTCTCAGCCCTGGCTTCAAGCCAGGATGCAAAAGAGGTCTCAGGAGCAAGGCCCAGACACAGAGTGGGAGCAGCCCCTGGGTAAACGGGGCCCTGCAGGCCAGACTGTGAGGTGTCCAGGCCTGGGCCTTCCCGCCAGGCGCCACTCCAAGGGAGGACGGCTCTTCTCTCTTCCCCTGGCACCTCACCCCTGTTGACTGCCTTTTGATTAGAATGTGGACTCTAACTTGGAATTAACCTGATTAATGTAATGAAGGCAGGGCCGGCTCAGCACTGCCCGGTGATGAGGGGAGATGGATTGGGAGCGAAGGCGCTCGGACGGAGGCGCGGCCGTAATTGCCGCGTTTACTGCTACCTGCCTCGCTGACCCTGCTGTTCAGCCCATTAATGATGATGCACAAACCTCACTTTGAGAGATAATGACAGAGAATCTCAGGGGAGGGGAAGAGGACTAGGGTCTGGGGTCTGGGGAAGACCTGGATCTGAGAGTGGGGCCATGGTGAGGAGGAGGGGAGCACAGGCCAGAGCCTATGAGGAGACAGAGAGTGCAATGGGACAGGACGGGGGCTTGCTCTAGGCTCCTGCTCCCTTAGGATAATTTGGGATAACTGCCCAGCTCCGAGCTTTGAGGGGGCTGCTATGGCTGGCAGGGCTCTCTGACTGGGCAGGAGACCCGCACATAGCCTCCTCAATTCAGGAGGCCTTCCTGGAGGAGGGATCTTGGAAAGAGGGAAGAAAACCCAGAGAATGAGCAAGAGCTGAGCAGCACTTCCCGGTCACCTCCAGCACCAGCCCCAGCCCCGGGGCTGGGAGTGGACCACTGTGGGGGGCGGGAATGAAGGCAGAGCCTTCCGGGTGTGATGTGAGCACACACCCATGTACCGAGCACAAACAACTTGTGCATAAGTCGGTAGGAAGATTATCGCTGTGATCAATTCTCTTTGATGCCTCAAAGAAGATGAAATGGACGTCCCTAACCTTATCTGCAGCCCCTCCGTGTACTTTATCCTCATCCATGTACATCATTCATTCGTTCATTCACGATAGTCAAGAGCTGTGTCGGTTCCCCTGCAAACTTGCTGACCCCACAAGGCAGACTCCTTCCCCCCTCTGGGCCTCAGTTGGCTACTCTGTAAATGAAGGAGACAGGCCAGCTGGTCGGCCCTGCTACGTGATAATGCAGAGATGCCACATGTCTTTATCGACACCTGCGGCCTGCCCCACACTTCCGTGTGGGTGGAGGACCCTCTCTCAGAGCAGCCCTGAGGGCAGTCTTTCCATCCTATGCCAGACTCCATCAGAGCTGTCCGCACCAATGCCCTCGCTTTTTATTTTATTTTTTATTTTGAGACAAGGTCTTGCTCTGGTGCCCAGGCTAGAGTTCAGTGGCATCATCATAGCTGACAGCAACCTCAAACTCCCGGTCTCAAGTGATTCTCCTGCCTCAGCCTTCCGAGTAGCTGGGACTACAGGCACACGCCACCACACCAGCTAACTGTTCTATTTTTAGTAGAGACGGGGTCTTGCTCTTGCTCAGGCTGATCTCGAACTCCTGACCTCAAGGGATCCTTCTGCCTTGGCCTCCCAGTGTGCTAGGATTACAGGCGTGAGCCACCATGCCCGACCTGGAAGAGTATTTGTGATTGTGAAATTTACCCCTCTCGGTTGTTGTGAGCATTAAATGCGGTGGAGACAAAGCCCCTAGCACGTGGCTTGGCACTGTGCCTACTAGTGGCAGCCCTGTTGCCTTTCCCCTCCCCTCCCTCTTCCCTGTGCTAGTGGAAAGTGTGGAGGAATGTTATTTGTGTTCTCAGATAGCTCTGCATTACCGGAGCCTGGGAAGTCAACCTCGACTTTAAAAAAAACTGTTTTCCTTTGTTACATGAGTTATGAATACTAATTGAAGAAAAATCGGAAAATTCAGATATGCAAAATAAAACATCACCTGTAATTCTACCATCCACATTACCACTGTTAATATTTTGGTATACAGCCTTCCAGACTTTATTTTTATGTGTACCTAATCAATGTTCATTTGTTCACAAAAATAGGATTATAAGATACATATTGTTTTGCAAACCTATTTTTCACTTAACAATGTATTGTGGATAATTTTTCATGCCAATAAATACAATTCTACAATCTATATCTAAATTGTTAATGGTCACATCATACTCTTCTGCAAGGACAATTTTACTGAATAATCTCTTGTTGATGGACACTTGTCCATGCTTTCTGCTTTCACGAGCAAAAATGCAAGGAACATTCCTGAGCCTGTATCTCTGTGTCCAAGATGGGCATGGGAAGACACCAATGTGGCTGTCTGGGAAGTTCTCTAATGAGGCCAGATTGACCAAGGCCTTGCACCTACCATGGGAAGAAGAAAGAGTAACCAAGGAATGGACACCAGATTGGTGTTAGACCGTGAGACACACCTGAAAGATTAGAGGTTGGGAAGAGCAGAGGCTGGTAAAAGGTGCCTGGCCAGGAATCAACTAAATACATCCCATGCACATCTGTCCTATAGGAGACACCGCAGCAGCTAGAGTGGGATACTGACAGGTACTAATGTAGCTCTCCAAAGTGTATTGTTGAATGAGAAAAGCAACTTATAGAACAAAACATGTGCCATTTGAACATATACAGCCATCTTCCTTTTTCCCCCCAAGGAAAATAAAGACAAAAACAAGATTCTCCCTGAATTCCTCCATATGTATGTTAATCTTTGTAGGACTCAATGTAAATATGAAACTCAGTGCTAAAAGGAGGTTTCTTAAAAAATATACCTTTCCTTTTTTAGTTGTGGTAAGATATATTTAAAAACTTGCCATTTTAACCATTTTTAAGGGTACTATTCAATGGCATTTTTTATATTCATGATGTTGTACAACCATCACCACTATCAGTTTCCAAAATGTTTTCATCACCCAAACAGAAACTCTGTACCCGTTAAACAATAGCTCCCATTCCTTCCTCCTACCAGCTCCTGGTAACTTCTAATTCATTTTTTGTCTCTATGAATTTGCCTATTCTAGGTAGGCAAATTCTTATATTTCATGTAAGTGGAATCATATAATGTCTGTCTTTTTGTGTCTCGCTTCTATCACTTGGCATAATGTTCTCGGGGTTCATCCATGTTGGGGCATGTATCAGAGCTCCATTCCTTTTCATGGTTGAATAATATTCCATTTTATGTCTACGACCCATTTTGTTTATCCATTCATCTGTTCATAGAGGGACATCGTCTCTCATGATAAATCCATCAAATCACATGTTCTGTGTGAAAATACTAATTGGGAGCCTGCTTTTCATTATTTCACATGGGAAAAATGATAATGGGTTATGTGTCAGCTCAAACCCCTTAGCCAATTTCCTAAAATGTAACTAGAACCCAGCAAAAATGCCTATAAACACAATAACAGATTATTGAGTTAAGGTGTAAAGTGCTCCAAACATTGCTTCCTAGGCACCACACAATAAATGTGGTTGCAACGAATGGTTGTCAGCAGCAGTGTGGCCTCAGCACTAGCCATGCTCCAGACCCACCTCCCCTTCGCTGACATTTCTCAAAGTGTCTACACATGATTCAGACTCCCTGCCAATTCTATTTGAAATGTAACTTGGGATTTTTCCTGTACATCATTATGTTTAGGTTACCATACTGAGTTTGGGATATGCAAATACTATATATATTTTCTTACATAAACAACAGCTGAAAAATGTTATTATTAGATACACGTGTTCCATAAATTTGGGTACTAAAAATCTAGAGGTTTTCTTCTGGGAAAATATTAATGGGGAACTATGTTGTACAGGATGTGCTGACATAGTTAAAACATGGAAACCAAAACATGTTTTTATGTACATATATGTGCATAAATGCATCAAAGAGATCTGGAAGAATAGAGAATGGACTAGAATTAGAAGGGGTGATCAGTGAGAGCTTTAGTTTTATCCGTAATATTTGCATTGTTATGAGAATGTATTTACATATTCTTAGTGTGATTAAACATACGTACATATATACGTAGAATGTGTTTAACACCAGGACAGCCTTTGGGGTAGAAGGTCATGGTCTGGTATTAACCAAAGAGAGGGAGAAGAGCTAGTATATCTCTTTTTTCCTTCTTTCCAGAGTGTCAACGTGGAGGACTTCAAATCAGAAATAGTAGGAAAAAATCATGGTAAAAAGTTTCAGATAGGTGTCAAGATCACATGTGATCAGGAATCTGCTGTCAGTGACCTTTGGGAATCCTGGAGGATGGGAGGGGTGCTATGAGGTGGAGCTGGACAAATACTGCCATTATAGCCAGCAAAGAGTAGACATTGGATTTGGAAATTAAAGATTGTCAAAATTAATGTTGATTCCTGGCAAAATTCTAGAAATGATATATTCGTATTATATATGAATGATTACATTCATATTATATATGAAGTCTGGCAATACTTAGCAAGGAAGCTAGCACAAGTTCTCTACAAACACATACCAAAGGACAGAATGCCATGCTTCTTTTGTTGATAAGGATATTGAATGAAGAGGTTAAGGGAAAAACCGAAGATACTGTTTTTTTGCTTCAACAGGGCATGAAGCAGTTTGTCATATTGTCCTGGTGTATGTGATGGAAAAATGAGGGCCACATGACGGCTGTGCTTGGAGGATGCATAACTGGTGACTCACTGTACCCAGAGAGGTGTGATGACAGGTTTTATATCTTGCCAGCAGGAGGTCTCTGAGCCTGTGACTCAGCCATGGCCACGAGATGTTTCTATCAGTGACCCAGATGAAGATGTAGGTGTCCAGCTCATCACACTTTCAGATGACACAAAGAGGAACAGGCTCGCTAATAGGTTGGATGACAGAATTGAGGTTCAAAATGATCTCGACAGGCTGGAACGATGATCCTGTGTGAGCAAATGACATTTGGAGGGGATGGATGTGGAGTCCTGAAGCAGGTTACGAAGTTCAGAAGTACAAATGCAGGGCCAGGATTCTCAGTCTAGGAAAAAA
>NW_012153396.1:2303367-2305923 GCF_000956105.1 Propithecus coquereli | reverse complement strand
TTTAAAAAGTAATATGCTTACTTGAAGCAAGTGTGGCAAAATCTTGATAACTGCTAACTGAGGTATTAGAGTATGGGAGTTTGTTGTACCATTCTCTCTCCTTTGGTGCATGCTTGAATTTTTCATTAAAAATCATACATAGTTGACTATTGAACAATGCAGGGCATAGGGGACTGACCCCTTCCCCGCATGCAGTTGAAAATGCATGTATAACTTTTGACTCCCCCCAAACTTAACTACTAATAGCCTACTGTTTACTGGAAGCCTTAGCAAAAACATAAACAGTCGATTAACACATATTAAATATTTTGTATGTTATACGTATTACATACTGTATTCTTACAATAAAGTAAGCTAGAGAAAAGAAAATGTTATTAAGAAAACCATAAGGAAGAAAGAATATTATTAATTGGAAGTGGATCATCATAAAGGTCTTCATCCTCATTGTCTTCATGTTGAGTAGGCTGAGGAGGTGGAGGCAGGGGAAGGGTTGGTCTTGCTGTCTCACAGTGGCAGAGGTGGAAGAGGTGAGGGAGATAGAAGGGAAGGCAGGAAAGACAGGCACACATGGTGTAATTTTTTTGAAAAAAATCCATGTATAAGTGAACCCACGTGGTTCAAACCCATGGTGTTTGAGGGTCAACTGTATTTACATAGCCCAAAAAGAAAGCAAATACAAAATTATAGCTGCCTTCTATCAGCTACTCCTAGGCAACCATGTTGAAATTGATTAGCTATACCTTCTGATATGTAATTCCTTATTTCTTCTTTTTTTTCCATTTATTTTTTATTTGTATATATTTACAGGGTTCAAGAGCAATTTTGTTGCACTGATATAGTGCATTGTCGCGAAGTTAGGGCCTTCAGTGCCTACCTTTCTGAAGCAACACACATTGCACCCATCATACTTCCCTATTTCTATAGAAATATTATGATTATATTGCTATTTTTAACTTTTCACTTTTTAGATATTATTTATTGGCTAATTATTATAATATTATAGAAGTTGAGGATTGGGCTCTCTTATATCACCACCTATATTTGCTTTATCTTTACCAATTTACCCAATATACTTCTATCACAATTTGGGATAAAATAAGTATTTCATGTTTATGTACCTAAGTGTATGTATTTTTTAACAGTGGAGTCATGTTGTGATTTTCACCACATTTCATTTCTTGTATAACTTTTGTTTTTCCTGGAGTTAATAATTGTCTCAGTTTTTTTTTTTTTTGGTTGTTTGCTAAATTTTCTAGTTACTTATTACTAATTCACCTCCAAATTCCCAACAGATGTATGAAACTTATTTTTGTCAAATATATATTTTGTAATCTATTCTTACCATATTTTTATTGGTGGCATCCTTTATGGACCTAAAACTTTTCCATTCAAGGCCACCACTAATACAAATGGCCCTTTTGAGTAAGTTAGAAAAAAGCACCCTGTCTGTACAGATGAATTGTAACAAGGAACTTCCTGGAATGACAAATTATATAATAAAATAGTGCTCCCTTTGGGAAGACCAATCAGTAAGAAATTCCTCTTCCTTTAGGTTTGATGCAACCCCTCATCAAGACTGTGGCTTGGCCAAGCAGAGTGCAAGAAGGATTTTAGCTCTCATTTATAGCCCCTAAGTCAGACATCTTAGGTCAGGGGACAGCCTACACCACTCTGTGTTTAGGTTGTTCTTATCTATACTGGTTACTCCATGGATACTTTCCATAGCTCTTATTATGGTATTTTCTTTCTCCATCATTTCGGGAATGCCCCTCAATCCTCTCCTATCTTTTGCTTGCTGGGACCCAATTATTCCCCTTTCTTGGTTTATTCATTCATTTTTCATATTCTCCAGTAACTTTTCAAGAAAGGATACATGAAAGGTAAATTTGCAGAGACTTTGATGTGTGAGAATGACTTTTATTCTCATAGTTGATTGATATTTCAACTGGGTATAGAATTTTATACTTGAAATCATTTTCGCTAAGAACTTTGAAGGTATTTTTCCATTATTTTATAGATTTCATTGTTGCTGTTGAGCAGTCTGCTGCCATTCTTATTCCCAAATTGTCATATTTGGTTTTTCTTTCCCTTCTTTCTCTCATTCTGAAAGCTTCTATTTATTCCTTGGTCCTCCTAAATGTCATTATTATGTGCTTTGTTGTGGGAATTTGTAAATCCATTGTCCTGGGTATTTGGTAGGGAGTTTCAATCTAGAAAGCCATGTCCTTTATTTCTGGGGAATTTCTGAAAATTTTTTTGATAATTTTATCACTTCCATTTTCTTTGTCTTCTTTTTCTGAGACTCCTCCTAGTCAGATGTTTAAACTTTCTATATTTTTCCTCCAGTTTTCCTATTTTCTCTTTCCTAGCTTTTATCTCTGTGGCTATTTGTTTTCCTTTTTTGTGATTTTCTCAACTTTATGATATTCTATTAGATATTTTTACTTGTGATATTATATATCATATATGTATATATGTATCAATTTTCAGATATATCTATCTGAATATATACGTACACACACCCTGTCCTTGTTTCATGGATGTGAGTTTTTTTTT
>NW_012153396.1:2116812-2301996 GCF_000956105.1 Propithecus coquereli | reverse complement strand
AATTACTTGCAGGATTCAAATATAATGCAATAAAAATAAATAAATAAATGACACAGAAAAAATAAAATAAAAGGACTTTTTAAAAATAACCATAATATCACTAGAACATCTGAAAACGTCATAGTGTCCATCTAATGCAGTGCATACACGTCCCTGATTGCCTCATAACTTCTCCACTTCCTTTTACACTTCTTTCTCTTCCTCTTCTTCCTCTTCCTGCTTCTCCTCTTCCTTTTTTTAATTACTTGCAGGATTCAAATATAATGCAATTAGTTGATATGTCTCTTAAGTCTGTTTTAGTCTACCCATTTTATTTTCATCTTTTTATTTCTTTATTGAAGAAGTCGGGCTATTTGCCATACAGTTTCCCACAGTCTGGAGTTTTCAGATAGCATCCTTGTGGTTCCTCTCTCCACAGTATTTTTGTAAAATGGTGGTTACATCTAGAGCCTTGATTAGATTCAGATTTTTTTTTTAAATACTACTTTATAGAGTTTTGTTTTGTTTTGTCTTATCTTGTCTTCATGAGACATCTAATGTTCTGTTGTCTCTCTTTTTCCAAAATTAACAGCCATTAATAATCATGACCTGGGTCCATTATTTCATCGGGGGTTGCAAAGTGGTGATATTCTAATTCTATCCATTCCTCTGTCATTTACTACCTGGAAGAATTCTATAAAGAGAAACTTCCTCTCACTCACTAGTTGGTTACACTAAGGTGTAACAGGGCTTGATTCTTTCTCTTACTTAGCAGTTTACCAAATAATGAGTTGGTTCCCTAGCATCCTTCCAAGAAAATAAATAAGGTTTTTCTTTTAAGTATAATTATGTACTTATAGATTTAAATATACTTGATGAGTTTCAATCAATTGCAGTTATTATTCTCATGGATGCTCAGTTGTCTCATCATTGGCCAATGGGAGCCTTTAATTAGTGCACAAGTTCTTTTGACATGATTCTAGTAGTCTTTGAGAGCTTCCTTGCTTTCTGGTATGACAAGATTTTCAGAATTATCTTGTACATGCCCTGTTTCTGACCTGGAATCTTTCATTTCCCCCAAAGAGCCCTGGTTCCTTTTAGTGCAAAATGTTACTTAAAGACCACAATCTGGAGACTAGAGGTGTTATTGCTACGGAGTTGGTTAGTTTCTTGTCCTTTTCAGTGGATAGAGCCAGGAGATACATTTTTTTAAAGATAAAATGCATCAAGAATTATTACTGATACGTTCAACTGAAATTCAGGGCTATGGGGATTTTACTAATCATCATTGATCTTCCATCTGTTTTTGTTTGTTTGTTTCTCCCACACCAAAAAACTCCAAGAACATCAATATCATTACTTATTTGCTTTATTAGTGTATATCCCACTAGGGATATATGTAGAGTCAATTACTAGATTTTAAATTACTTGAAATAGTTTCTCTCTATGTGTTTATGACACCAACTCAATAGATAGGTTCATTTGTTTCATTTTGCTTTTAATTTGGAGGGGATTACTTATTTATTTACTTGACTTTATTTTGTTATTATATAAAGTATTTACATGGTTTTAAAGTCAAATCAATAAAATAAGTTATACTCAGTGATGTCTACTTTCTACCCTGTCCTCTCCACTTTGCTTCCTCCCTTCTGCAATAGATGATCATTTTTAAGAACTTTTTTTTTTTTTTTTTGAGACGGAGTCTTGCTCTGTCACCTGGGGCTAGAGTGCCGTGGTATCAGCCTAGCTCACAGAAACTTCAAACTCCTGGGTTCAAGTGATCCTCCTGCCTCAGCTGGGGGACTACAGGTGCACATCACCACGCCCAGCTAATTTTTCTATTTTTAGTAGAGACGGGGGTCTCACTCTTGCTCAGGCTGGTTTCGAACTCCTGAGCTCAAACAATCCGCCTGCCTCAGCCTCCCAGAGAGCTAGGATTACAGGCGTGAGCCACCACGCCCGGCCAGGGGGCTGCCTTCTTTTGACCCAAGCCCAGGCCCCTCCATTCTGGCCAGCCACACAGAGCTGTGGCCTGTCCGGCAAAGCCACTGCCACTTCTTGCCTTCCCAATTTTTTGCTCAATTCTTTCCTGTCCCAGGCTGTAGCATCCCTCCAGAAGCTACTTCCAGGCCTCTGCGGCATCCCGAGGAAGCTTCTTTTCAAGCTTGGAAAGGGCTCTCTCTCTCCATTCTCAGGGCCCTGCGGCTTACGTTGAGAGCTCCACCCTCTTCCTCTGCACCGTCTTTGAGGCTTTATTAAAGTGTGACATCATCACCACACTCTACCATCATGTCATTGCATCACTGTGTCAGGACATCACTACTGAGTGAACATGATCACACTGTCAGGTTGTCACTTCGTTGCTGGGTTGTGTGCCTCCTTACAGTGATGTCAGCACGTGGTATCACTGATTACATGGTTACTTCATCACAGCCCAGAATTGTTAACCCACAGTGCACTGACCCACCATTTCCTGGTCAATGTTAGTAAATTTCCATATGGTCATCCTGTTTCTGGGTTACATCTTTACGGCCCTACACTATCACTTGCATCTTTTCTTTTCTTTCGGTGTGATCATAACTCACTTTAACCTTGAACTCCTGAGTTCAAGTGATCCTCCCTCCTCAGCCTCCCGAAGTGCTAGGATTATAGGTGTGAGCCACCACTCCCAGCCTTCACTTGTATCTTTATGGTGACACATCTTTACTGCATTATGGTATTATGGGATTATTTTGGTTCAGTATTATACTGTTATTTTGTTGCAGAATAACATTGGCCCATCCAAACCGAAATTTGGAGGCTGGGAGAGTGGAGCAGGAGGTATATCTCCCAGTCCTACATCCCAAGGCCAATTCAGTCCCCTAAGCTACTTCTCTGTAATTATGTCTGTTGGATGTCATGCCCAAGCGTGGCCAACTCAGGCACACACACTCACTCACTATACAAAGGTGTGCCTGTCATTTCTAGTGCTAAGTCAGCCTCTTTTCTTGCGTCTGCTGATGGCCCCATCAGCTGCAGCTACAGTACACAACCCTTGGAGGCAGTCATCCTCGCCATGTCTCTCTCCCTCACCTTCCTATCCAACTGGCAGCCAAGCGCAGATATGCTACTGCAGTGAGGCTCCCCACCCCGGTCTTCTTGGGCCAGACACTTGGAGATAGAGGCCACCCAGCTTACCTCATCCCCCTCCATCTCTGTCTGCCTTTCTCATGATGATACTGGCCTCCTAATGGTCTCCCTGCCTCAAACTTCCCCTTCAACCACCCTGTCTGGTATCTAGAATTAACTTTGCAAATAAAACTTTGCATCTGACCGTCCTTAGAAGCAGTCAATGACCCCCTATTAAGGACAGAAAAAAGGCCAAACAGGCTGGCATTCATTGCCCTTTGGAAACTGGTCTCCTTCTCCCTCTCCCTCACCTCCCTCATCCAGTCAGTATCTAAGCCCTGTCAGTTCAACCCCTGGTAAATATATCAAAATCAGTTCTGGAAAACTCCCTTTCCAACTGTTTTCCTCCCTCCTCCCTTGAACAGCGCTGTGCTTCAGCCGGCCCTTGTCTCTGCACAGAGCTTGCTTCTTTTAGACCCTGGGCTTTGCTCTTCTAGCATGTCCTCTCAGCCATTCTCTCCACCATTCTAAGCCCCAGCTCTCAGCAGCCTCTCCCTCATCCGAGCCCACCCAGCACAGCTGGTCTGGGTCAGTTCGATGGGCTCACAAGTTGACTGAGTGTTCTCTGAAAGTTGCTCATCTCTCCAGCCACCCCAGCCTGTCGCAGGCTGCCAGGAGAGTTCTGACACTGGGAAGCTTGGCCCCAGAGTCAGGCTAAGGGTAGGGCTAAAACAGGGCTAGTTATTTCTTCATTCAACAAATATTTTCTGGTATCCATTAAGTACCAGGCCTTGAGAATAAAGTCAGGAACTCCATTCTCATGAAACCTAACATTTTGGTGGAAAGACAGACAATGCACAAGAACTTACCAGAGTGACATGTTGACGAGTGAGGAAGTTTGGGGAGCTGTGTATCAAGGGGTCAGGGAAGACTTCCTGGAGGGAGTGATATTTAGTCTGAGATCTGAAGGAGTTCTTCAAGTGAATGGCGGGGGTTGCAGGGTGGAAGGAGTACTCCACGCTGAGAGAAGGACAGCGTGTGCAAAGGCCAGGGGGAAAGGCAGGAGGGCTGGAGCAGAGAGAGCAGAAGAAGCATGCTGGAGGGGAGGCCAGGCTGGGGGTAGAGGCTGGAGTTTTGTGGCTTTTGAGCCAAGTCATGAGTTTGGACTTGATCTCTTGCAGGTCCACGGTGGTCACCCAAAGAACATTAAGCTGGAAGTTACTGTGTGCTGGGGGATGGCATGGCAGGATGTTACTTGTATTTTTAAAGATAACATCTGGTACTAGCAAGAGCCTAAATCAGGAGCACAGGCAGAGCTGATGATGGCTCAGCCTTGAGTGGTGGCAGAGAGCTAGAAGCAAATGGACCAGACTTGACATGTTCATGGAAAGTTGAACTGTTGGGACTTGGATTCTGATTGGATGAGAGGGATGAGGGAGAGGGAGGGGTCGGGGATGATGGCGGGATCCTGGCTTGAGCAGCCAAGTGGACAATGGCGCCATTTACACAGGTTCGGATCAAAGAATGGGACAATCCTGCCTGGGTTCTGCACAAATAGTCACCCAGGGTGGTGGAAGGGAATGACAGAGAAGTGCAGGGAGTTCTGGGGCCCAGCCTAGTCAAGGGCATGAAGAGGTCTTCCTGGGTTGGCTAGCTGATGGCAAGGCCGTGACTAAATATGGCTGAGGGTCCAAGATATGAGATTGGGCCTAGGACTGGGATCTGGGGGACCTGGAGGTCAGGGGAGCAGGAGGCCTGCAGACATGGAAGTGGACTCAGGGTGGTCCAGGGCCTGGGTGACTCCAGACTTGGTTGGTGACAGACGGCTAGGCTGGGCTGGGCTGCCCTCTCCTCCTCTGATAATTAATCCCGCACGGGGGCCGCTGGCGATGACAGGGCTGTCTAGCGTGCACTTAAGCATTAAATGACCAATTTCTGTCAGACTAACTTCCCCAGCCTCCCTATCCCCTCCCCTGCCGCCCACCCCCGCCTGTACCCCTCCCTCCGCTCCCTGCACTCTGAGTTTTTCAGCAACTGATGGCTCCTGGTTCATTTCTGTGGAATTAATTGGTCCCTGAATGAATTCTGTTGACAGGGCAATTTATCATGTGTTTGGGCTGACAGTGCGGGTGTCGGGGGGTAGGGGGTGGGGAGATGGACGGCGGGGTGCGAGATGAAGGGGAGGAGGGGGTCTGGGTTGGGGTGAATATTGACCATAGATGGGGGCCTGAGAGGCACCAGCCCAAGGGCTTGGGGTACCATAGAACACCCCAATCATGGGTTCATCCTTGGCTAGACATACTAATCCCACAAGTTTGAGAGAAAACCCCAAATTGGAGAGGACCCCCTAAACTTTGTCTGGCCTCTCCCCAACGCTTCAATCATCCCAAATGGGGGTATCCTCATTGGGGAAACTCAGCACCACCCTACAGTAACCCTCTGAAGGCTGGAATGGGGCCTGGGGCTCCAGGAGAGAATGAGGGAATGTGTGTGCATGTGCACGTGTGGCAAGAACGCTCATGCACTCAAGGAGTGAAGAACTGATTAGTCTGGGGGGTAAAGGAGCTGGTCCCCAGGGAGCTGGGCGCTCAGCCGGCCGGGCTAACAGGGGCCTAAGGGGCTGGCTAATTAGGGTACTGGAATGGTTTCGGCCAGCAGGGGTGTTGGGAGGAGGCTGGAATCATGGTTGGTCCCAAATAGCTGCTTCCTTTGTTTCCCTCCCCTAGTGCCCTACCCTGCACCCTCACAGGTCACCTCAGACCACCGTTCATCTGCCTCAATGCTTACAGCCCCCACGCCAGAGCCCTCTGCACAGACAGCAGGAAGAGAGAGAGGAACAGGCAGTACTAACTCCCAGATGGGGCAGATGGTAACAGACAAATCCATGTCTCCTCCTTCTCTAGTTTAAAAAGCTCCCCCTCGTTCCCTTCCCCATCTGAATGCATCCACCCCACCTTCACAGAGGGTACATGAACTTCTGGCCACAGAGATTGCCCGAGCACCTACAGTATACAACTACGGAAGCCTAGAGTGTCCAAGTGGGAAGGAGCCCTAGAGGCTATCTAGTTCTATATACAAGGACACCGGGCCACACAGAGAGGGTAGGGCTTGTTGAAGGTCATGTAGTGTCCTTATCAGCCAACTTCTGGGTCCCTTCTGCCCTTGGCTTGGAGGTGCCTCCATTCACACATGCTTTTTGTTCTGCCTCTAGGTTGCCTGTGGGGGCCGGGGATTCCTTGGGGGGTGGGTGTGGCTCTTCCACATAAGGCAGCGGAGGCCACACCTGGGCACTTGGCGATGGACAGTCACAAAGATCAGACCCTGCGAATGGGCCCAAGGTGCTGCTGGGATTCAGTCAACTGGGGAGGCTGCATGGAGGAGGGAGATGTGGATCGGGTTCAGGAGGGGAGGACAGCATCATCTTGAGGGTCCTGGCTGCTGTGTCCTGAGGATGGAGCCAGGGCAGGGGAGCCTAGGATCCACACCCAGCATGAACTCCCCCTGCTACTGGCCAGCGGTGTGCGCCTTCTGCTCTCACAACTGCCTTCAGAATCCTGGGAGAGATTCTTCCAAAATTGTCTACCCTCCTCAAGGCTGGACCCAGCCCTGCTCCCCTCGACTCTCAGCAGACAGCAGCTATGGCTCCTGTAATCTCTTGCAGCAACCCTAGCAGCCCCTATCCCCTCAAGACCTTCCTCTCCCCAGAAGAATTGTCTGCTTCCTCCACACCCTGCTCCGCAACCCTCCACCCCATTCCTTCAGGCCTCTTTCCACAAGCCCTTCATGTCTTCCACGAACAGCCTTCCATTCCCCTTCGTCCCCTTCGTCCCCTGTGACCCTCTGCCTCAGCTAGCAGGCTGGGTCACAGAGCCCTTGGCCTGAAAGAACCTTCTCTCGAGCTCCCCAACCACACAATCTCCGGGCCCCTCTCCTGTTCCCCTCCCTTCCAAATCTTTCAAAGGACTCCCACACTCCTCCACTTCTGCTTCCTTAGGTTGTAGCCACACCCCCACCTCCAGCAGCCCTCCCTCCGCCTGCAGAAAGCACCAGGTATCCCCTAGTCACCAAATCCAATGGCCTTTCCCACAGGTGTAGAACAAAAAAAAAGACTCAAATTTGTTTTATTCATGAAAAAATGTATCAAGGACCTGGTTTTAAATTGAAATTTTATTTTTCAATAAAGCCAAAATTAGATTTTTAAAAAAGTATTCTACAATACAGAAATCTCACCCTTGCCCTGTCCCCATCCACACTGCTCCCTGCCCAGAGACAACCATTTTTGTTAGACAGTTGTTTATCTTTCTGTTTATGTATATACAAGCAAATGTGATAAAAAAGATTTTTTTCTCTTTCTCACACAATGTGCCCCTCTGTTCTGAACTTTTCTTTTCTTTTTTGCTTAAAAATATAACCTTGTTATGTTTCCATGTCAGTTTCCTTCTGGAGCTAACCTGATCATTAGTGTAGAACCTCATTGTCTCTTGCCTTGGACGGTTCCCCCTGCACCCACTGTCTCTCTTTGTACCCCACTTCTCACATTATGGACAGAACACTCTTCCAAAAATGCAGACTTATTAAGCCCTTCTCTCTTGCTCAAAAATTTTCCATAGCTCTCACTCTCTGGAGGAAAAAAAAATCCACAGCCACTGGATCCAAACAGGGCATTCACGTCCTCCAGAACTGTTTGTCAGAACATTTTGGGTTGCAAATGACAGACCCCAACACATTTGCTTAAGCCACAGAAAGGAGAAGGTATTGGTTTATGGCCCTGGAAATCCAAAAGTAGGTCTTGCTTCAGGCTGAGCTGGTTCCAGAGGCTCACATGACAGCACCGGGGCTCTCTCTCTACCACTCGGCTCTGCTGGTCTCTGCTTGACTCTGTGCGTGGCTTCATGCTCCACGCAGTGGAGGGGAGTCCTTAGGGGTCCTAAGCCCTCATCATTGCAGCTCACGGTCCAAAAGAAGAGACTCTGACTCTTCCAGTATTCAGCAACAGCCCATCTACAATAACAATGAGAGAGAACCCCCATTGTTTCTAACTTGAGGTCTATGTGTAGTAGCCAGGGACACGGGGTTCTCATTGGCCAGATGGGAGTCACAGGCCCAAATCTGTGGTCAGGAGCTGATGGGACACTCTGATTGACAGAACTACCTAGGGTGGTGGAGGGGAAGTTTTCCAATGGAAGGAGGGATGCACCCTGGGTGCCCCCCATGGGGACTGGGGTAGGTGCTTTGCATTGTAAGGACCAGAGAGTCACCCCAGGGTCCAGGTCATGTGGGAATTATTTGAGGAGTTCAGCGCTTGTGAGTCTCAAACCTCTGGGCTAATGAGCAGAAACATGTGCCCTCCTCATTAGCAACTCGGCTACTCTCTCTGAGAGTCACTCTCCCCCATATGTGACCGAGGGCTCCTGCCATCTCCCTCCCTCCACTCTGTGATCTCTCCCCTGGCTCAAGCCCCCTGCTTACTTGTGGTTTCTTCTTCCTCATCACTGCATTTGTTTATTTGTTGAACATGTCCTGCGTGCCAAGCACCGTCCCAGGCATCAGGGAAACAGCAGTGAAGAGAGGGGACAGAACTCTACCCTCATGGAGCTCACATGCTAATGGGAGAGGAGGGGACATACACAAATAAAACATGTCATCTGCCAGGTGGTGGCAAATAGTTTGGAGAAGCAGGGAAAGGAACAGAGAGTGATGGGAGGGGTGTGCTACTTGATTTAAGGTGGTCAGGGAAGGCCTCTCTGTCAAGGTAATGTCGGAGTAGAGACCTTAAGGAAGTGAGGGAGGGAGCCAGTCATGGGGGTGGTGGGGCAGAGTCCACAGACAAAAGGCACATCAGGTGCAAATGTTTCTGCAAGAAGCACATCCCAGAGGCCATCGGGCTCAGAGAGCACAGTGAGCTGCAGGAAGCAATGGGAGGAGATTTAAGGTAGTTGTAGGGATGGGGGTAGGGTGAACAGCCGAACATGTAGAGCCTGATAGGTCAGTTTTAGAATTTTGACTTTGACTCTGAGAGATGGGGAGCCACTGGAGGATTCTGAGCGGAGCAGGGACATGGATTGCTGTACATTTTGGAGGATCACTCTGGCTGCTGGAGGGAGGCAAAGATAGAAGCAGAAAGACCAATTAGAACTTTTTTTTTTTTTGCAAGTTCAGGTGAAGGATCATGGGGGTTTGGGCCAGGATGGTACAGTATGGGGAGCCGGAAGTGATCATATTCTGGATCTATTTTAAAGGTAAAACCATCTGGTTTAGCTGACGGATCCGATGTGGGATGCAAAAGGCAAGAGGGAAGATCTGGGTTTGGGGCTTGAGTCACTGGTAGAATGGAGCGACCTTCACTGCAATGAGGAAGACTAGGGAATCCCTCAGGGTCTCCATCGGGCTTTGCAGCTCATGCTTAGTGGCCTAGTTCTCTCTATACTTCCTAGTTTTGTTTCCTGAGAGAGGAGGATTGATTGGTTCAGCATGGACTGTGCATCAGTCCAATTCTGTACTAGTGACAAAGTCACTGGCACAGATATGTTGTCTGTATGGGCAGAAGGTGGCTGTGGCTGGGGTGGCTTCCTTAAAGGAGCTGTGTGTGTGTGAGAGACAGGTACCATTTTTGACATTTCCACTGTAGTGTCCTTGTTATCAACTACTGTTAAGCTTAATCTCCTGCTACCTCCTCCTGCTCCCTATCTCTCCCCAGGTACCTGATACTCCAGCCACATTTTATCTGGTATTTTTCCATGCCTTCATGTGTTCCCTCAACCAGGGACACATTTTCTTATCTGTTTCTAACTGTCATACTTGGTGTACCTCAGCTGGGAACTCTGTAGGGGTGGGTGGGGACATTACTAGCAGAGTCAAATGAGTTTTGGGGAAAACAAGCCGAAGCTGGAGAACAGGCCCTCTTGTGCTTGGGGTGGGTAGATAGGACTGCAGTGAGAACAGGCAGCTGGCCAAGGACTAGAGAGCATGTTTTGGAACCCTTGGGCTGATTCCAAGATGAAATCAGCACCCCAGGAGGGACAGAGCAGGAAAGTTTCTGGGCAGAAATGGTAAACAATGGGGTCCTTGCTGTCCAACTCGGTATGAGGGAGACCAGAAACAGAAGATAAGAGGTCCTGGTGGGACCCATGTCAGAGGCCCTGGCTCCCAATTTGACGGATTGGGCAGAGCAGAGCTCCCTGTCTGGGGGGACCTGGAGGCAAAGCCAGGCACTGGGGACCAGGTACCTGCTATATACGATGAGGGCAGTGAACCCAGTGCCTTGGCAACTTCCAGAAACTCACATGCTGGGCATTAGGCAAGAGTCAGGAGTTCTGGGTTTTCGGGGGTTCTAAGCAGGATTTCCAAAATAGGGCGCATACCTTCCAGGGGATGCAAGATAATCAATTTGGTTGTGAGAAGAAAACATTAGAAATTCTATTGCTATGTATTCCCATCTCATCCTTTTTCTAATACATGTTTTATAAGATTTATGTCAATCCATTAGTATATTTGTGGAATTTGTAAATAAGTAAATATATTGGGAGTACGAGTTCAGAATTCTTTTGACCAATAGGGTGCATGACCAAAGAAATTTGAAGACCACTCTTCCAGGAGACTGGTGGTCAGATGGGGTGGCATCCGGCAAGGGACTGCCATTTGTTGAATTGTGGAATAAAGAGGAGACACAGGAGGGAAGGAAATGGACTTGAGGGGGGCGGGGGTGTGTGTTTGCTGATTTGTTGGGGGTTTTGCAGTTGTCATGATATGGGCAAATTGGCTTGGGGAGAGAAAGGTCTCTGGGATCCTGGTAGGGAGGAGGTGCCTCGGAGACACTGCCACAGCCAAGGGAGAAGGTCATTCCTTAGTCTGCCCCAAGGCCCTGCTTGTACACCATCTCCCCACCCCCCACCCCCGAAGCTATTCCTGGTAGCTCAGAGTTTCAGGGGCCTTTCAAGTGGGAGAAGGCTGAGATGGAAGCTGAGCTGGGAAGGTTTCTCCGGAGTGTAGAAGGAAAGTCTCCCAGGGAGAGACTGGGTGGACGCTGGGGCCTTTGTGTTGGCCAGAGTGTGTGAAGGCTAAAACTGGGAGGTTGCTGAAGGGATGGAGAGGGGACCTCCCAAGTATCTCTGATGCAGCAGGACAATCCTGGACGGTCACCACATCCCTCCCCCAAAACAGGAACAGAGACACGGGGACAGACACACAGATCCTACACTGGACACCCGGACACAAGAACAAGGATGTCTAAGAAGACAAACAGTTCTACTATCTCACCCCAAAACATACCCATGGACATACAGACCCATGCAGACGAACAGAAATCTGCTCACATGCAGGAAGCCAACCACCGACCAGCCCACCAACACAGGCGTCTGTGCGCCCTTTCTGGGACAAACCCAGACCACAGTACAAGGCACACTAGTCCCAGCAGCTGATTGCCAAGGCCCGGACTTGACACATGGGGCGCGCCAGGTCCCAGGAGCCCGCTCCCTGGGTTTCCGCTGGGCTGGGACCAGAAGTAAATGCAGATGGAGGAAATTTGCGGCAAGCGTCTGTGGTCTCCGCGGTTTCATTGCAGACTCTGGGGATAAAATTGCTGCTGCGCCGACGCGAAACTGCGCCGGATGGGGAGCACAGGGAGGAGATAGGACAGCCGACACCCCCCTCCCGCACGCACGTGGAGAGGGGCTTGGAGGTCCAGGTCTGAGAGTCTGCTGCACACTAAATCTGGGTGCAGGTGGAGTGGCAGGACAGCAGAGTCGGCCTGATATAGATGTGTTATTGAGTTATTCTGAAGTTTTGGAACGTGAGAACTCGCCCCAAGGGTGGGAGTGCCGTGTTGGAAAGTGGCTACTGCTGGGCAGGCTGGTCGCGGCCTTCGCCGAGATGTTCTCAAAGCGGTTGGAGGGAGTCGCAATGGGAGTGTAGTTGGGAGGATCACTGAGGGGGTTACTGGGGATAACCAGTGTGAAGGGAGGCCCGCCCCAGAGACAGGGAGAGACAAACCTGGAGCCATGGGGAGTGACATACAAAATTTTATTATTTATTATTATTATTAATTATTATTATTTATTTATTATGTGCACAAAAAAAAAAAAGAAAAAGAAAAAGAATCAAAACGAACCGAGGCGCTGAAAGCGGCCGAGGAGACCAGAACCGTCGGGGGACCTTTCGAAGGTTAGGCCTGGGCCGGGGTCCACGCCTCTGCCCGGTGGCCCCACAGGACTGGGATGGGCCGGGCCTCGGAGTTTGGCCCTCGGCGTCCTGGCCGCCCCGCTTGGGCCACTGGAGCCTGGCTGGGCGCCGGTAGTTCCCTTATTCTCTTTTCTCGTTTTCCTTTTCAAATAAAAAGGCTCGAAGGGGCGAGAGATCTGGGCGAGGACTCCAAGCCTTTTCGGATTTGTTCAAGGATTTTTATTTATTTATTTTCACTTTTATTGACTTTGTTTCTGTTATTTCGAGTCGTCACGATCCACGGGTGAGGAGACATGCAGGGCGCATCGCCGCTACCGAGAGAGCAACTACGGGGCGGGGCGGGTGGCCGCGAGGGGGCGAGCCCGGGGGCGGGAGCTGCCACCTCCGATCTAGCCTGCGAGGACAGGGCGGCCGGGGCAGGGCTGGGGAGAGAGGCCGAGGGAGGAGCAGAGACAGACAAGAGAGAGAAGGAGAGAGACAGAGACAGAGGGCGAGAGCAGCAGACAGGGCAGAAATGAAGAGAGGGGAGAGATGCCGGGAGGAAAGAGCGAAAACACGCAATTACAGAGAAATAGCCAACAAAACAGGCGAGAGGAGTCCACAGGACCATGTTCGTCATTTTGCATAGAGATTTCTTTTCTTTCGTAATTTTTTTGTAACATAAAAAATGCCCCCCTCCCCCAGGACGTGCTGTGCTTTAGTGGGAGTGTAGCTGCGTCCCCCCTCCCCCCCAGCGAGCGGCGACTCTCACAGCACAGACAGCGGGGCGTATCTACAGGCAGGGCGGGCGGGCGACCGGGACTCTACAGGGCGGGGCCGGACCGCGAGGAGGGGGAGGGGTTATATACACAGGGGTTCGCCTTCACACGACACACACCGTCTTTCTACAAAGCAGCAGCCTGTGGGGTTTTTGTGTTGTTTTGTTCCCTTTTGCAAAGACCATCATATTAAATAAATGTAGACTTTTGTGGCTCTGTTCAGTTCCTGCCGGAGGAGGAGGCTGGGAGGTGGCGGCGGGGAGTGGGCAGCCTCACACTTCCACCCTGCGGCAGCTCGGATGCCAGCTCAGAAGCGGCTCCCACCATTGGCAGATCGAGAGTCTGTGTCGGGGGAGGGGGCATCAAGTATCTGCTGGGGTGAGACCACTGTCCGCGCCCTGCGGAAACTGGTCCTGCGGCGGCCCGGGAGAGCGTCCGATGGGGCGGCGAGTTAGGGAGAAGAATGCAGGGTGTCGTGGGATGGGCAAGGCCGGGCAGGGGGGAATCTGGGAGGCCAGCAGGTGGAAGAGACGCTGAAGTAGGGGCAAGGCAGGACTGAGAGTCGGATCACGCGCTAGGAGGTGCCTGGGCCCTGGGGAACTAGGCAGTCCAGGTAGAGCAGGGAAGAGCCAGCAGTCCGGCTCGGCCGGTGCGGGCTGCTGGGGCCTGCTTTTTGGTCCCAACCTTGAACCTGATACCCTGAAAGCCCGTTCCTAGAGCCCGACCCCACGCCCCCATTCCACCTTCAGAGGCAGGGCACACCCAGAAGGCGGGGGCGGAATGGCTGGCTCAGGGGGTAGGGCATTTTTCCCAACGGTTCGACAAGGGGCTCTTCCTCCTTCTGCAGAAAGTCATTCTGTTCTTAATTTTCTTTGCCCAGTCCCTCCAGCGAAGCCTTCCGGCGCCCGAGCGTCCAAGACCGGCTGCTCCAGGTCTGGGCCGCGCTGCAGTCCGCGCTGATTGTGTGTCACAGAAACGTATCCCGGGCGCGCGCCTGAGGGCCGGGCCCGAGTCCGCGTAGTGGCTGGCCGGCTCCGGGGCCAGCGCGAGGGAGGCCGGGGCGAGCTGGGCCCGGCCCTCCTCGCCGAGCCGCGCAGTCCAGGCAGGCGGGCGAGGTTGGGGGCGGCGGGCCTGGGCCTGAGGGTCCCGCCTGCGGCTCCACCTGTCCTGTCGGGCCTTCGACGGGGTGATGTGAAGGGTTGCGCGGGTCCTTGGACGGGGATGGGGTTGGGGTGGCGGCCGGGAGGCATCGCGTCGCGTCGGTCCTCCCTCCGGGGTGGGCGGTCAGACAGGGACGATGTGGAGGCCGAAGCTGTCGGCCTGAAGCTTGATGTGGTCCCCGCGGTAACTAGTGGCGGTCATAGGCAGCGGCAGCAGCGGCAGGGGCGGAGCCCCGGGGGGCGGCACTATAATAATAAGGGGAACCTGGAAGTTAACACAGGAGAAGAATGGGCTGGGTGAGAGGACAAACAGGAGAACAAAAAAGGAAAGAAAAGCAAAGCAAAGACCTCCCGGGGCTGGGGTCCGGCGGGATCCGGGCTGGGAGAGCTTGGCTGGGCCGTGAGGCCAGTTGCCCCGAGAAGAACCGCGTTCACGTTGCAGGAGAGGGACCCGATCGGTGACGCCCGGCTGCGCGCCCTCCAGGGGGTCTGAGAGTGAACATGGCGTAAAGCCTCTAGCGAACCGGGAGGGAAAGCAAGGGAGAGAAGAGGAGGGGAGGGAGGCGGGGGCGTCCTCGAGGGGTCCCTGGGCCTCAGTGCTGCACTAACAAGCTTGTTCCCCTGGCCCGGCCGGGCACCCAGAGGTCAGGACGCTGGAGTGGGACCCACGTCCGGAAGCGGCCCGGCGTAGCCGGAGGGCGGGAGGGCGGACGCGCTGAGCCGCCGGCCAGCCAGGTGGCGTACTCACTTAGTAAGGCGGGGTTGCTGAATCTCCAAGCCTCGTTGTAGGCCGTGTACTGGGGGTGGCTGTACGGGTTGCCGGAGAACTCGCTCCCTGCGGGAGGGTGGGGAGTGGGGATCAGACACGCGCACACCGGGGCGGACCCGACGAGCCCCGCCGGCCGATTCTCCAACCAGCTCCGGGCCTGAGGCGCAGGTGTCGCGGGCAGGGTAATGGCCGTGCCGGGCGTGCGGGCCGCGCGGAGGCGGGGCAAGCCCGCCGTCTGCGTGGGGAGAGCGGGGGTGGGGGCGGAGGTGGGAAGCACCGATGCGCCTAACACATCGGCGTGGCGAGACCTGTGGGCTCGTGCCAACCCGGTGCTCCGGCGCTCCGGGCCACCCAGGAAGGGTTTGTCCGGGTGTGCCCATCCCGCTGCGTTGGGGACCAAGAGCCTTTATAGTGGACACTCCGCTTCTAGGAGTAACAGCCCCACGGGGTGGAAGCAGGGGCCTTAGGCTGGCGAAGAAAGGCCCTGGTGACACTGTCCCAGAAAATCCTAAGAGTGGCATCTCGGCGCGGTGCCAACACAAGGGGTGGGGGCTCTGCTGGGAAACAACCCCCTTCCGCCTTTCCCCTCAAGAGGTTCGATATGCGGGCCGCGCGGCAGGGGATGGAGGCGGCGGGAGGCAGGTGGACTGCCCGCTGGTCCGCGAGCGGTGAGCGGAGGGCCCCGTGGGCTGGGAGCCGTCGGAAGCTGCCTCCCTCCCTCCGCGGGAGAAAGGCCAGGCCTCCGGGTTTCCCCCTCGCCCTTTCTCCTGTGTGATGACCCCAGACTGTTTACAGTGATCCCTAACCGCGGGTTAAGTAGAGGAGAAGGGGCCCCTCTCCGAGAGGGAGCTGGGATGGGGGTGGGGGATGCAGCCACTGGAAAGCCTGTTTATTGACGAGGAGGGAAAGCATGCGTGCAGCAGGATAATGAGCTTCTGAGCTCAACTGTGACCAAGAGGAACTGAGCTATCTCCTTCCCCATCGCTAATGAAACAAGTGTAATTTCCTCATCAGCACTAGATTCTGTTTAACGACTCCCCCCTTGCCACCATGAGCTCTCTGCGGCTCCCCTCATCCCCACCTCCCTGCAGACTCCCCACCCCCACCTCCCCACTTCCCACTCCTCCCTCACCCCCACCTCGCTAAGACCTCCTCCAGCCTCCATCTGCTCACTTCTGGGACCTTCCCCCACAACGTCTCCTTGCGACCCCCCCCCCAGGCTTCTACTTCCCCTCCCTACTGGGCAGGAATCCCTTCACCCACACCTGCAACTCCCTTCAGCCCCTATTCCATAACACCCTGCAGCAAACATCATATTTTTTTTTTTTGCCATCACCCCTACCCCAAGGTCTGCTCACCCAGGGTTGTCCCTGAATGTCCCTGGATAGATGGGGCCAATCACCCTCCTCTATCCTCTTCCCTCCTCCTTTCCCCCACCAATGAGAGTCCAACTTCAGGGAAAGGCTACACAGAGGGTGTCCAGAGGGAGTGGGTTGCGGGCTGAGTGAGTCTTAACCCTCTTTAAGACAAGAGTTTTTTGATGATTATGCAAATAGGAACTTCAGCTCTCTTTGGCTTCAAGTCCCCCCCCCAAATCTGGGGTGAAGGGTTGGGGACAGCACGACCTCCAGCTGCAGTCACCAGACCATAAACACAGCCTCTGCCTCTCTGATCCACATAGCCTAAACCCAGCTCCTCTCCGAAAAGGGGTGGGTCAGAGCCCCGGAGGAGCAGTGAGGGCATGGGTTCCTCTGAGATGTAGGGTGTTCTGGCTTGTCTCTCTGAAGCCACAGTCTCTCTGGTTCCTGCCTAGCCTGTCTTCTGTTCCTCTTAGGGACTAGCTGCCTCCTCTCTCTGGGTTGGGGTAGGTTCTCAACACTGGTCTTCCCCTGTGGCTTGGTGTGGACCAGGGTGGCTTTGTCTGAGTGACTGACATGCCCCTGGAAATGGTTCTTGGCTCCAAGTTTCCATGGAAACCAGGGCAGGCTCTTCCAGGCAGTGTCAGCTGGCTGGGGTGGGCTGGGGCACTGAGGGCGGAGCTGAGGCTGAGTGCTCCTCAGGCACAGGCTTGGGTGGGTGGGCGCTGTGGAGGGGCCATGACATACAGTGGGTTGCACACAAGGGGGCACTTCTGTTAGTTTTCTCCCTGGGTTGCTTATGAGGGAGGATGAGGGACCAACTGCAGCCTCTGGGGAGAGAGAGGGACAGAATAGCAGTGGTTTGCAGTGTGGGATGTTGGGTCTCCTCCCACCCCCAGCCTCAGACTACAGACCACTCAGCAGCTCACCCACAATTTAGTTACCCCCGCCTAGATTAGGCAGCTGCAGTATTGTCACCTACCAGGCACCATTCCTGCCAGGGTGGAGGTGGGGTAGCTTCCCTGGCCAGTGGGGGGCACGTGAGGGGGATAACCAGGCAGAGTGGTGCTCGCCATGTCACGACCTGGAAAAACACAAAGGGGAAGGGGTGAGGTCTGGAAGAGAGGGGCCTGCCTCTACTCACACCAGGGTACTCCATGGAAAGAGGAAAGAGCTCTGCAGATGTGTGGGGGGTATGTGTGCAGCTCTGCACCTGAATGAACAGGCCAGTTGTGCCTTTGCATGTGTCTAAGCTTGTTAGCTAAACTCTGTCTGCTATCAGCTGTGTACGCTCCTCTGCGCTGTGTAGCTCTTTGCGTCTCTGTGTGTTCGTGTGTTTGTGTCTGCCTTTGCCTGTGTCTCTTTGCATTCCAAACCCAGATGGGGATGGGAGGAAGATGACCTGGTTTTACTCCTCCTTCTCAGCAAGATACTCAGCTGTGGTCTCTCCAGTAGCCAAATGGACTTCGATCATCTTGTTTGCCTCTCCTCTCCCTAGCACCCCATCTTTCCTTCGGGCTTAGAGGACACCCCACCACCACCCCCATAGGGGCTGATGGGTATTCCTTGTCCTCTCCAAGTGGAGCTGCAGGTGCTGGGCCTGGCAGGTGTGGAGAGCAGGAGACCAGCCAGTGGGCTGTTTTGCTTTTAGTGTTTATGGTATTTACATGATAGAAAACCATCCCTGAAGTGAATCAGGAGCTTTGAGCCAACAGTGTAAGTGGATCAGATCAAGTTCCAATGAGCAAAATCTGCTGCCCCACCAGCTGCTGGACTTGTGTCTCTGGAGGCCTCTGTTAGCTAGAGCCTGGAGGGTGGAAGGCAGGGCTTTCCTTAGCAGTGTCCTGGAATGGAGGCAAAGCGAGTCAATGTGAGGGAGGTACCCCTGGTCCACAGACATGCCTTCTGGAACATAGCTGGCCTCCCTTCCTTGCTTGGCCCCTGCATTGCTACAAAGGGGTCACCACCTCTCTTTGCAATTTAGCATGCTCTGATCTTTAATAACAATAATTTGCTCTCTCCTTTCTCCCATACTCCCTTTCTCCTCTCCTGGGCCTCCTGGGTCCCCTTTATCCTCCAGATGCCCCTCATCCTGCTTACCAGCCAGTACCACTCTACCACTCTAACGCCTCTGTGCAACACTGGGAAGGCAAGGCGTGGCTGGAGGAAGTCTGAACCGTGTATACCTGGCCTGGTTCACTTCTTTTCTTCGGTTGGGCCCTAGTCATCAACCTCCCGATGGCTATTCCAAAGCATCTCTGTCTTTGCCACTCTCCCTTTGAAGATGACCTCACCTTCTACACTCCTGAGATGTATGGGTTTCCTCACTCCTACCGTGACACATCTGAGTGATTCATCCTTCCCTAGGAATACAGAGCTACAGCTTGGGTTTCTGCATGTCCAGCAGCCTGCTGAACATTTTCATTAGCTGTCCCTCTGTCACCTCAAACCTAACCAGTATAAAAAGCAGATTCATCTGCTCCCCAGTCAGTTCTACTGACCCTCTTGAAGACCTTCAGACAAAAAACTTTGGAGTCCTTCTTAACATAGCCTTCTTCCTCCCCCTCTAGATGCAGTGCGTCACCAAGTGTTGTCAGTTCTCCTTACATCTTTACATCTGCTGGGTGTCTACTTCCTCCACTACCTTCACAGCTCAGCTTCTAATCACCTGCCCTTGGTTTGCCACAGCAGTTTTTTGTTTCTTTTCCCTGCCTCCATTCTTCCCCCTCCTATCTGTCCCAAATGTGGCTGCTTGGCTAGTCCTCATGAAACACTGTTTTGATCACACTACTTTCCTTGTAAAAACCATCATCAATTCCCTGTAGCCTACAGTTTGAATCAAAATGCTGCAGCTTTCAAAGCCTCCTAGGTACTCTCCCCACTCAACTTTCTCAGCTCTGATTCTCACCCCCCGCCCCCCGGTTTAATTTGACTGTTTTCACTGGCTTTCATGCTATGAACCCTTGTGCTTTTTGCCATGACCTTTTCTTCTTCCTTACTCATATAGTTTTCCTCTCCTTCCAGCTGAAGCCTTAAAACCTGACCATTCTACCCATCAGGGAAGTTTCTCTCTTGCAAACTTCTGTAGCATCTGTGCTCCATGGTTTACCATGCCATTATATTTCATCATGCATCAGCCTTGTTGTTTCGTAGCGTGGTTGCTTCTCCAAACACATCATAGCAACCTGAGGCAGGGCCCTGCCTTTTGCTTTATCCTGCATAGCTGAGAACATGCGGGATGCACAATAAATACCTGATTAGTCCTTGATCATTCTATTGCACTCACAGCCAATTCCTAATGAGTTATAATTTTTTTCTAATTTTTTCATATATGTTGGACTTCTTTAAAGAGGTAAGGACTGAGACAAAATATAAATGTTTGAATCTGCCTTTTCTTAAAAAGCAGTTTAAACAATAGATTATGAGTTTTTATAGGATGAGAGATTTACAATGAGGGACTCATATATTGTGACAGCTTTATCGTGCAATAGAATGATTTTCCTTTATACCTATCTAGTGTAGCTAATATCTTACATTTCCTAAAACTCAAGAACAGAGTAGAACTGCCAAGCAAGAGATCATTTCTGACTCCTAGAGAGATAGAAGAAAGAATTTGTGTTTGCTTTGTTGTGAGTTTTCTTTTATTGGCTTCTATTGTCAATAAAAGGTATACTCCTTCTGACCATCTCAGCGGAGTGGACCTAAAGTGGACAATGACAGCAATATCTATCAATTTCTAGAGAGATTAACGATATGACACTTACTGGTCAAAAAAAGGGCTAAGACAGAGGAGAGTTAGGGAAGATGTAGAGGTTTTGAAGCTAGACAGATACAGAAACACAATTTCTCCTGCCCTGTAATCTTAAAGTCTACAAAGCAGCCAGGAAAAGGAGAGTACCTCTTCCTTAATAAACAGGAATTTAAATGCATCTGAATTTTGATTTTTCAGCTACATGATTCCCA
Source organism: Propithecus coquereli (assembly GCF_000956105.1). NCBI lineage: Eukaryota > Metazoa > Chordata > Mammalia > Primates > Indriidae > Propithecus > Propithecus coquereli. The sequence continues at coordinate 2,281,724 of NW_012153396.1, read as the reverse complement.
CAGCCTGCCACACATGAATTCTTTGTCATTTAAGGTTTTGTCACAAAATCTCCCTAGCTTTATGAGAAAGAAAGGCTAGATGCCTAGAAAGTGTTTCCAGGGAACCTGGGGGCAGTGCTATTGCAAAGTTTATTTCTGTTGGCTTTATGTCTTGCAAAATGGTAAGGCCACTTCCAGCATATAGAAACTTTTGCATGCTGAAATCGACCCACTGAACTGTTGGTTGAAAGGTACATTTCCAAATTCTGTTTGACAAATGGAAGCTGGGAAGTGCCATGCAGAAATTTTTTAAAATGTGAGAGAAGAGGCCCGTGATGCAGAAAAAGCACGCACACTTCTTGGTGTTCTGCATGTCACTGTGCTCCTACTGCTGCAGGTTCTGTGACCTCAGTATCACCATTAAGAAATGCCCGTTCAGGACCCCTGAGCCAACAAAGGTGCTAGCCACTGCATACAAAGCAGTCTCAATGGCTTCATTAGTACACAGGTGACACCTGAAGAGCAGAAAAAAATTGACCAAACTCTTGCCAGAGCCATATATTCTTCTGGAACACCATTGTCAATAATGGAAAACACATACTGCAGGAAGTTTTCAAATTACTAAGACTGTCATACCATTTGCCCAGCAGCATTCTGTGAGCAAGCCTCTTTAGTGAAAGAATATGAATGGGTAATAGGATCTGTGCGAGGAAGACTCAACAAAGCACTGGGCTTTGCAGCACTACGGGTGGGTGGGCAAACGGCAGTGCAGACGGACTCTAAAACTGTAAGGCAGCACAGCCACCTCCTTTATACAGATAGGCAAAAGCACAGAAAAAGGAGGAATCACGGCGGACTACAACAGTTATAAAATAGGAAAGCAGTAAAGTATTTGCTTTGCTCACTGATAATGCCAGTAACATAAAAACAGCATCAGGAATCGCAAATGGATACAAACCCACGTATTCTTACAAGAGGATGCGAATTCATGTTGGATACTTGCTTTCTAAGGTTACAAAGATTGTTTTTTTCCTCCTAGAAACAGGGTCTCACTCTGTTGCCCAGGCTGAGTGTAGTGGTGTTATCATAGCTCACTTTAACCTCCAACTCTTGGGCTCAAGTGATCCTTTGGCTTCAGCCTCCCAAGTAGCTAGCATGACAGGCCCGTGCCACCATGCCCTGCTAATTTTAAAAATTTTTTGTAGAGATGGGATCTCACTATATTACCCAGGCTGGTCTTGAAATCCTGTCCTCAAGCAATCCTCCTGCCTCAGCCTCCCAAAATACTGGGATTACAGGCGTGAGCTGCCATATCCGGCCTAGGTTACAAAGTTTTTAAGGATGGAAGAACCTTCCGGATGATCAGTCTAACTTCCTTGTTTTAAAGATGAAGAAATGAAGGCACAGAAGGGCATAATGACAGCTAGTAAATGACAGAGCCAAAGTTTGAAGCCATATCTATGCCACACTGCCTCTTAATGATAATACGAGGTCAGATACTCCCCAAAAGAGCCAAAGAAAAGGAAAAGAAGTCATCCAACAAAATCTATCATCATGCTGCCATTAAGATTAGGCAAGGAAAAAGGGGCAGAGAGAATAAAACACTGACACCAAAAGTCTGTAGTAAAACTCCATGGGGTGAAGCATTGCTCTCCTTTGAGAGTTTTCTAAAAAACAAAGGCTTTTCAAGAAACAGTAGTAGTGGAGAATCTTAAAGTGCTCAGAAGTGTTAGAAGCACTGTACTTGATGAGGATGGCTTCTCAGTTCAACTGCAGAAGTCCCTGAAGATTCTAAAGCCAATTTCTACAGCAGTCACTACATCTGAATCAGACAGTGCAATTTTGTCAGACATTCCTTACCAAATGGGCCAGATCAAATCAACTGTTTTGGAGAATCTAAGTGCAGCTCCTCTTAACAAGTACAGAAAAGCAAAGTAAAAGACTTTATTAAGAAACTGAAAAATTTTAGTCATCAGATAATTTGTGCTACTTTAATTGTCAGGTCTAAGATTCAAGGGCAGAGTTGTGTTTCTTTCTACTTGTACCTGGACTAGCTAGCATTCATTGAGCACCTACTATACTCTGGGCACCGTCCTTCATATTTTATATGTATTATCTCATTTAATCCCCATACCACCCCCATGATATTGACATGGTTTTAATTCCCATTCCGAAGATGAGAAACTGAAACTCAGAGGGGCTAAGTATTATGTCCAAGATTTCACAGCTGGATGGCAGGCCCTGGACTACAGAACCAGCAGTTCACCTGGGAATTGATTACACAGTGATATTCTTCAATATTGTAGACCCAGAAAATAGATAACATATTTGGTCCAGAAAAGCAACCTAAGATCATGCTAAGCTAACCTTTCCTCCAACAGAACATCTTGTCACTTCTGGTTTCTTGTGTGTTTCAGTTTCTTCCATTTTGCATAGTGAGGATTTTAAATTGGGATTAACTGATCCCGTAGAGCCCCACAGATGCACTTCAGGGGTTCCATATAAAGCTGCTCATTAAATGTTATAGGTATTATATGTGTGTATCTTTCTGGGTAGATGGTACATGGCTTTTATCATATTCTTAAAAATATTCATGGATTCAAAGATTAATAAGCACTTTATAAAAAACCAAAAGAACCTCTGTTCTTCGTCATAAGACACTGATTTATTTGCAACTACTTGAATTGTACCAAGAAACAAGATCATATAAAGAACGGCAAAATAACATGTGCAGTAGCAGGGAGGCTTATCTCAAGTCAAGGAAAATGTCAGCATTCAGAAGATCAAAGAAATAAAAAGGAAGCCACCAAAGAAGCAGAAACTGCTGCTAGTGATGGCTCAGACAAGACTTATTAGACGTAGATTTATACAGCGAAAGTTATCTTCAATGAGTTCAGAGATGCTTTTCCTCAGCATCTTTCTCTGAAAATGAGTACTTTTGCTACCCAGTTGACACCACGGAGGACCCTAAGGCCAGAAAACATAACTCTTGTTTTACTATCCTCTCCTCAAGTTTTGTCTGCTTCTCATAAGGTGGTGGAAATGGAGACATTAGATTTCTTCAAGGTTGGCAGTCTGTGCCTGCATCTGACACACGCATTTATAATGCTTACAAGCACACACAGTTACAAAATTCGTAATTACTGCCCGAGTCTACTGTTCCTTTACATTACTATACCAGTTAGGATCACTTTATGACCCATCCTAGTTATACATAATACGCTAAAGTAACAAACTTTAAATCTGTCCAAGATGTTTTAAAAGGAGAGGAAAAGAGTTTTCTACATATTTCATTTTGTTTCTTATTTCCCAGGTTTCTAAATCCTCCCGGGGCTTTGTCCTCTGGGGGCCGGGGGACTGTGTGAGGGCCCCCAGCCCCAGGCACTGTCTTGGCCCCACACTCAACTGGCGGCTTGCCTGCGCCGGGTTCCAGCAGAGGGGGCTGTGCCCACAGCTCAGGGCAGCAGCTCCTGCAGCCGGTCTGGGCTTCCACTGACAGCTGGACTTTGGTCCCTGGCGTGTCCTAGGGGCTCAGTGAGCTCTGCACCTTGACAGCTAACCAGCTGGACACAACCAGTCATGCCGTTGCCACCCCTTCTCCTCCCAGCACACTGCCCTCATCTGGGCTGTGTAGCCTGCTGGCACCGGCCTCACACGAGGTGGTTTCCTTCCGCCTCAGCTGGTCCCTAAATGGAGCCGCCGCATCAGAATCCTGGGATCAGACTAGCGAGTGTTGGGGAGAATCACATTTTCAAAGGGCTATCTTCTAGTCCCACTGCCTCATCTTACAGAGGAGGGAACTGAGGCTCAGGGAGAGGGGAGATGTCTCCAGCCCTCTCCTCAGTTCACTTCCCCATGCTGCCTTCTCTGGCTCCATTCGAGAACTGCAAATGAAGACTGGAGCTGGGCAGGTGCTGGCACTCGGGAGGCTGGGCCCTGGCTCACGGATGGGCTCAGAGCAGGGGAGACCCTCGTGCTGGGTGGGCAGAGGTTAAGCCTGTTTGCACAGTCTCCTGATACTCCAGGTCTCCCAGTTCCTCTCCGGCTTTATTTTGTTCTCTGAGAGCACTGAATTGTCAGCTCTAATCCTTCCGAAAGCGCGGTGTTTTTCAGGCGCTCTGTGTAAGTGAAACCCTAATCCCAAGGAAAACGGCCACTTAAGCCGCTGGAGCATTAGGCTGCTCTCGGAGCCAGAGCCGCGGGATTTCCTCCCTGCCTGCCCGCCAGCCCAGCCGCCACTGCCACTGGGAGGAGAGGGGAGGATTCGGGCTGAAGGCAGGCAAAGCCCTCTCAGAAGTGACAATAGTGGCAGAGCTTGCCTCCCAAAGCTCAGGGTTAAAAAAGCACTGGCTTGTTTGTCCTGAGGCTATAGCTAACAGTGGAGGAAGAAAGGCTTCTGATCACCCTGGGGAAGGAGGGGGGGTCTTCCTGTCACCTTAGGAGTGGCTGGCCCTCTGGGGGAAACAGGTTTCAGGTCTTGCCTGGGTGGCTTTGAGGCCACCAGGATATTTCAGAGCCCTTGGTCCCAATACAAACCTGTATCATTCATTGGGACACCACTATTAGGATTTCTGGTCATTCAGAAAAGGTGGGGTTGACTGATTCACTTAGCTGATCTTTTGTTCTTAGAAAGTGCCAAATAATGGACTAAACAAGCTTAGTGCTAGGGGATCCCCTTTTGGAGAACTCCCCTTTGGGACACCCCAAGGATCTCTAAACAACATCTACAGCAGCTGAAAGTTTCCCTAGGTTACCAGCTAATCATGAAAACAGTGTCCCAGTATTCTTAATTAGGCACCCTTTGTTAGCCTGAGTTGGCTACTACGTGTACTTGATATAAAGATCATCGATTTCTTAAAAATATTTTTATTCAAGTTCAGACTGGCCTCTCTCTCTGATCTCTACATGCATTAGTGAGACCATACTGTGGGGGAACAAGCACAGTCCATTTGGCATGTTCAGCCTTTTGGGCCTCACAGATGGAGAGAAGAGGTGAAGGAGAGGAGGTGAGAAGAAAGGCCCATGGTAATGGGTCAAATTTGACCACAGACCTACATCTTTGCTAAGATGCCCCAAAACCCTCCCCACGACACTCCTCCTCTCTGCAGCCCATTCCTGGCCTATGTGCTTCTGCCGTGGCACCCTCCTGGGGAGGGCAGGCCAGCATCACCGGGTGGCTGGTAGGCACAGACGTGGACATGGGCTTGGAGCTGGAGGTTGCATGGCACAGCTTTTATGCTGCTCAGATTTGGCTTGACTCTCTGATCCCTAGAGTGGATTAGTGCCTCTTCTTTTTCACATCCTTTACCTCCAGAAGTGGATTGGTTAAAGGAGGAAGGGAAGGAGCCCTGATCCGACGACTCCTAGGCTGCAGGCCCAGGGCAGCCGCATATCTGTCAATGTCTCATTGCTATGGAAATGCCCTGGTAATTAAATCAGAGCTGAGGTTGGGGCAGGAGGTCCTTGGGGATGTGGCTAGAGGCCTCAGGGGTATGGGGAGGAGGCTTATTCTTTTCTTTGGGCCTCCTCAGTCTCAATGAAGGGTCTAGGACCTATGGGTGCTGAGGGGGAGCCCTCTGGCTTGGTTTGGCCTCCACAGTAAAGGGCTCTCTGACTTCCACATGTCTGAAGTTGCCCTAGCCCTCTCCTTTCAAGGTTGGAGAGGAACTCTGATGTCTGTGCCCTAAATTCCTCTAGCTAATCAGGGGCTTTGAGCTGACAGACAGGACTAGGAGACTCCCAGCCTCCTTCAGAAATATTTCTCGGCCTTTATTGCCCTCTCCTCCCCCAGAGGGGCTGGCCAAGGGCTAAGCTGTTTGTTTTATGGAGGGAAATGCAGTTGCATTGGAAGGGGGTTGTTAACTACAGGAAAGAAGCAGTTCCTGGAGGTCCTCAGGACTCTCTGAGTAGTAGGAGGAGGTTTCCCAGGGTCCACACCTCTATCTGCTAAAAGTCCACTTGGCAGACCATCTTACATGTGGGCAATGATCTGAGCTTCTAAGAGTTGGCGGTCCTGTCTCGGAAGCTACACCCATGCTGCTCTTACTGGTCCCCAGGACCCTGGGGCCAGCCCCTGCTTTCTAGCTGTGAACTTTGCCTCAATGGCCTCTCCCACCTCCATTCAAATAGGCCAGCTTTGCAGAGACCAGTGTCTTCTGTTCCCTCTCCCCGTCTTGCACACTTCCCTCTGCCCGGATCTTAGTTACAGCTTCCTTCTGAGCTGACGTCTCCAGGCATTGGGAGAAGTTTCTCCCAAGCTCTGGAATAGAACCACCTTCTCCCTGCTAGGGTGGGGAAGCTAATGAGGCTTCCCCCCTACCCCCCACTTACTAGGGAGGAAAGTACTGTCCTTGTCCCTAGCTCTCTAATGTTCAGACATTTTCACAAAGAACAGGTAAGATTCTCTGTTGAAACCCGCAGTCTGGGAGCCTGGATAAGCTGGGAACAGACTCCACTCCCAGAGCTGCCTGAGGCTCCGCTCTTTCCTTGCCTCCTAGACCCCAGGCAATAAGCCATCGTGTGATCTCCATTCTTTGCCCTTTGCTGTCCCCATTACTGACAATTTGTTGAGCACTGGTGGGGCAGGGGACTTGGGGATCCGGGTCTGTGATGAAGACACGACTGAAATTTCTCTTTGATCTTTTTTGGAATATTAAACATGCTTAGTTTATAGTGCTTTTGGATTATTTTATTATCTCCAGTTCTCAGGGGGTGTTAATTGTCCTATTGCTTCTGCTAACTCTCCCTCGTGAGAGTTTGTATTCACATGAGTTGTGTGATTTTTTGTAGTGAGCTCATCTTTAGTGGTGGAGTTTTTTCCTGTGGGAGTCCCAAGTGCTCTAGATTGTAGAATGTCTCCACAAGAAGGTCTGCCTTCATTCCTGCTGGGGTTTCTGAGTTGGTTACTATCCTGGACAAATTTTTTTTTTTTTTTTGAGATAGAGTCTCACTCTGTTGCCTGGGCTAGAGTGCTGTGGCGTCAGCCTAGCTCGCAGCAACCTCCAACTCCTGAGCTCAGCAATCCTTCTGCCTCAGCCTCCCGAGTAGCTGGGACTACAGGCATGCGCCACCACGCCCGGCTAATTTTTTCTATATATTTTTAGTTGTCTGATTAATTTCTTTCTATTTTTAGTAGAGATGGGGTCTTGCTCTTGCTCAGGCTGGTCTCGAACTCCTGAGCTCAAACAATCCACCCTCCTCGGCCTCCCAGAGTGCTAGGATTACAGGCGTGAGCCACCGCGCCCGGCCCTGGACAAATTTTTATGTAAGTTCTTGGCTTGGGGTTCCTGCAACATATTCATAGTATAAATCTGGACTCTGATCCAGGGTCAGGCCTGGGGTCTCCATTTCTCATGGTGACATTTCTTCCCCCTCTTGTTTCCCTGGGCTGTTGGAATGAGTTCGTGTGTTTCCTTTTCATGGACAGAGCTGTCCTTATTCTGTTCCTGGCCTTATGCAGGGTAATACTCAGATCTAGCTTCCTGATTGTCCTGGACCCAAAGTCATGTCTCCTGACTGGTGTGTTACAACCCCAACGTCTCCCACTTAGGCTCTACCCCCAGTGTGATGCCAGCAGTCACTCACACACCGCCCTGGCTCTGAGTTTCCCTCTATTTCTGGCACCACAGAGTGACATGTGGCTGTGTATTAACACTTTTTGTTATATTTTATCTATGTTTTGGTAAGCCTGGTTCCTAGACATCACTCTTGCTCCTCCATCACCTCTCTGCGACTAAAATGAGGTGGCGAGAACTGCACTTGCGCAGGGCTCTCCCAGTCCTTGGCAGCGATGCCCACTAGAGGCCAGTGAAGCCCACTGGGTGCAGCAGCTCTGGGGACTGGCACGTTCCCCAGCTTCTAGAGTGGGCAGCGTGGAGCTGCACAATCACTGACTTCCTCCTCCACCACCGCTTCCATCTGGGCTCCAGGGTGGGGAGCCTGCTCTCTCCTTTAGGGTGGACTGCCACTGGGTCAAGGGGCTCTCTACTGCTCAGAACATCTTCATCTCCTAAACTAGTTCTCATCTTCACCCCCCAGATCAGCAGCACCTCCAGTGTCTGTGCATGCTCCTCTGTCCCTGCAGCCCCAGCCAGGCACAAGGAGGGAAGGGTCGAGGTGAGGAGCCGTGGGGAAGTGGGGCTACCTTTTCTACCCGTGATGGGAGACTTGAAGGAATGAGGCTCCAGCATGCAGTTGGGGCCAGAGTCCTCACTGTAAGTGCCCTGACCTGGCAGGCCCGGGGATGACTAAGAGGTTGATGGTGGCCCCCTGTGGATCCTTCGGAGGGGTAAGAAGGTGATGGGAAGTACCAGCCACAGCCAGCCAGGCCAAGGAAGCCTGGGTCCAGAGTGCCCCTGACCCATTCTCTCATGTAGCTGGTCCCTTTTTCTTTATCACTTAGCAGAGACTCGGCTCCGTTCCAGACCAGCAGCCTAGAGCCGTGGACTGGAGAGAAGAGATGCCGCTGAGCTAGAGCAGCCCAGTGGCGGAAGGGAAAGTGGGTGATAAATTTAAATAACCAGCTTGACTTGGCAGCTTGCTGAGTTGTGATGCAGTGAAATTAAAATCTCGGCAGAACTTACAAACACCACCCAGGAAAATCAGTCTCTCTCCTTGGTTCCATGATGGAAGGTGGGGAGGGGAGGCTACGGGGCTGAGCCCTAGCCCCTGGCAGCCACCCTAGCTTGCAATGTGATTAGCTGTGTCCTGGCCCACTGGGCCCCACTCTCCCCTCCACACAATAGTCCAGGCTCCTCTCTCCTCTCAGTCCTGACCTTGTGGAACAGCTACATCAAGTGGCTGGTGAAGTTTGAAATCAGCCTCCAGTGCCAGGAGGTGGCAGGAATATCAATAAGGTCTGGCTTTTCGGGTTGGGCTAGGGCACTCCTGGGCCAGTTTCCTTAGCACTCATCCCTAAGGGTTGCAGCCTCAGCTGCCTGTCCTGGAGAAGGAGATGAGAGGGATACCTGAGATGTGGGAATGAAGAGGGCTCTTTGAGCACCTTGGCACTCCCAAGCCAGGCTGTGGGCACAGGATCACCTCCCTGCTCCCTCTGTTTTTTTGCAAGCATCTGCCCGGAATCATCTGCCTACCTGAAAGAGCCTCCCTTTTTCTTCTTTCACCAAAGTCCTTAATGTTCTCCAACAAAATAAGCTTTTTAAGACTCTTTGAGGGGAATTTCTACAAACACGCCAAGAGCCTCTCCCATACCCAAGCCCTGCTTGGAGCCCAGTTCTCACAGATGCCAACATCTTTCTAGAAGTCACTCACCCAAAGTTCACCTCTCCTGTGTCTGTTCTCCTTGCATCACTGCTCTCTGCTGCCCACAAAGTCCTGGCCCGAAGGCTAACATGCTGGACCCACTCCTGAGATGGCCCATGAAGTCTCTGGGCAATGCCCCACTGCTCACCTTGACAGTACCTCCAGCAAATTCTGTTTGTCCCCATAATTAACACATCATGAATCATTCATCTTTAATAGATTATGCAAATTAGGAGGACATAAAATCAACAAAGATCAATAACTGCAGCAGTTTAATTGCCAGCAAAAACATTTTAAGAATGAGGATAATCTGCAGCCCTTTCTCGAATAATGGCACTATTAATCCAACCACTGGCTCTTGGCCTGAGTGTGGAAAAATCATTCCCTACCCCAACTCCCACCTCCCCTCGCCCACCCTCCACACACTTCTCTGTTTTTGGTAATTTCCAGTTTCTGAGCGAGTTTCCCCGTCATTACCACTGGTGAACAGCTCCGAATGTTAATGGTTCTGCTTTTGTTACTCCTCGCTTGATTGAAATGTCGCATACAGATTGAGATGTTAGTGCTAACTTGCCACCTGGGAATGTCAAGCTGGGTCTGAAATGAACTTTTCTCACACTTGGATCCAGATGGATCAGCCGGAGATGTTCCCAGGCTGAGCTGGGACCGTTCCAGGGCCATGGGGGGGAAGAGGGTGGGGGCTGCTCAAGGTGGAGACACTTTTCTGCACCGGCCCCTGTGGCTCCTGCAGCAGGAGCCCCACCCTGAAGATCCATATCTCCACCCTCAAAGTCCCCCGCTTCTGGACTGTGGCCCCGAGCCCAGGGAAGCACAGCTGGAGTTAGAGAAGTCTCCTGGGTTTTTTTGCCAGTTGCCTGCGGCAGCCACCTTTGGGAAGTGACCACTGTACCTACCAGGAGATCAGGAGAAAAGTAGCCTGGCCTGGGCCATCTCTTTGCCTCGGGTCAGAACACCCAGCAGGTCAGAGAACTTCCGAGTTGGGCTAAGGAGGGCTCGTGCTGAGGACCCTCACCCAGCAAACCCAGCTAAGGTTGTCACTCTTAGAAGCCCAGTCCAGCTCTCTAACACTTCCAGAACTCAGCCTCTGACTTCCTAGGCAAAGAACTCCCCTCCATCTAGGCTGGAAACAGTTGTACCAGGACACCCCCTTAAGGAGAGGCTGGGAAAGTTAACAGTAGTGCTCTCCCAAGCCCCCAGGTGGAGGCTGGGTGGCCACTCACAGCCCAGTTCAGGCTCAAGTGCAGCCAAACTCTCAGATCAGCTCCCAGTCAGAACCGAGGCCCTGTCCCACAGCAGGGACTGTGCCTGCTCCCTGTCTTTGCCACTGGCGGTGAGGCTGGCTGCCTGCAGCCCCGCTGCCAGGTCCCCAGGCCGCCTCCGCTTGCCTGGCTCGGCAGGTAACGCCTCAGTGTCTCCCAATTCCCACTGAGACCCTTCTCAATCATCCTGTCTCCCAAGGAACAAACGGCACATTGGCTTTAGTGTCTCCAGAATAATTAGGTGAATTTTAATAACACTTCAATGTGTGTCTCTCCCACTTGGGCACTCTCCTGGCCTGGAAACCCTTCTGCAGTGCCAGGTGCCTTCCGCAGCCTGCAGCTCTGCAGCCTGGAGCTTCATCCACTGGCCTTTCCCTGGACCCCACCTGGCCTTCTATGCAAACTACCTCTGCTGCTGCTAATCCTCAGGGCTCCTGGCCATGGTGTCCCCTCCCCTTGCATTTGACCGTGGATCAGGCCTGACCCTACCTGGCTTTGCAATCAAGACTTGGTCTTAGTAACTTGTCTGGGAAGCAAGAGAAAGACTAGAATATTTGCATTCATCTGTAGCCCCAGAGAGCTGGGCGCCATGCCCTCAGCCCAAAGCCACAGCCTCTCATGCTGCCTGGATTGAAAGGGCCGCAGGTCCTCCCAGAGCCTTGGAGACACAGGCGTGTGGAGGCCGGATACTGGGCACCCATGCTCCACTCTCACCAGCCTGGCCTATTTGCCCTCTGCATTCTTCTGCACGGGTCCTAACAAGGGGCTCAGGATTCTGGGCACCTTGGGGGAGGCAAAAAAAAGGCAAAGCCTAGGCAGAAAGAATCCCAACAGCCCTTCTAGCTTCAGCCTTTCCAGGCTGGAGCCCACAGATGCCCTGACCACAGTTTTTTCTCCCCATATCTGCACACATCTGTTCCGGAAGCACCCTGGTTTTGGAGGCTCACTCTCTATGCAGATATTGTGGCGGGGGGCCCTCTTGTCACACTGGGCCCCAGATGGCATGGGCCAAGGCACCCTCCCCCACAGAAAGCAGAGCCCCTACCCTCCTAGAAGCCCCCTTACCGGTCACAACGGGGTATGTCTGCGTGCCTGACACGTTGCTGCCCAGCTCGGGGTTGGTGGATGCAGATAGACTTGACTTGACTTCATCAAGCCCAGGGGTCAGAGCTGGGAGGGAGTACTCGTTCCCCTGGGAGGAGAGAGAAAAGCGACAGCTCTCTATTGATGTGCACACACAGAGAAAGGGCTCGGTGTGCAGATGGGGAGGAGGAACAGGGGAGCCCTCCCAGATGGGGTAGAAGGAGATGGTGGGGCAGAGGGAGGGAGAGCTGGTGGGGTGGGCTTGGTGTATGATGGAGAGTTTTGTGCAGGTGGGGGTCGGCCTGACTTGCTGAAACTGGAGGTGCAGCCTATGTATTTTGGGTGGTTATCCCAGCACCCTTCACATTCCTGTGGCATCTCCTGCCTAAGAATCCTTGAGGGCAGATGTAGCAGTGGGGATCCCCTTGCTGAGAGGCACGGGGTATTAAGGTCCCCCTGGGGTAGGGAGCCTTGGGGAGGAGGAGCAAATCATCACATGATGGCAGAGGCAGTAGCTGTGAGAAGGGCCTAGTGGGACCTCCAGCCTGGCACTGCTGGGCTGACTGATCGGGTGCGGGTGCCCCTTTTTTTAAAAACAAACAAAGACAGCCCCACAGGCCCCTCGCTCTCTGCCTGTGCACTGGGGTATGAAATTGGGGAGGGGGAGAGTCCACATGGCTAACAGAAGGGTGGGAGGGGGCCAGTCATTGACTCTGAAAGGGTGTCCTGCCCGAAACACTCGGGTAATTGCCTTTTTATTGCAGCCACCGCCAAGCCAGACCCCAGAGCTGGGCAGACCAGGAGCTTGCACAAAGCAGGAAAAGTTGCTCTGATTAATATTACGTTAAATTAAAACTGATTTTCTGCTCTTTCGGGTCTGTTTTTTTCCCTTCCGCTTCCTGGCCCCCCCAGAGGGCCCCCTCCCCTCCCTGGCTGGACGGGATTGCCTCGTCATTTCCAATTCCTTCTCGTATTGATCTTCCTGTAGAAATCAGTTTTGTAATTAGCTGCAAATTAGGCCTTCTACTGGGGGTGAAGCTGCCCCCTGATTTATCACCAGAGTAATTCGCTGTGATCGGAGAGAAATTAAAATGAACTCAATTAGGCTTCGGATTTGCTTTATGGGCCCTGCTCTGAGTTTCAGGGGGAAAAATGACTGTGCTGGTGTTTAATAGTCTAATGAAAGTAAATAAAGGTTATTCATTGTAATACAGCCGGGGACTCGGGGAGGGTGCACCGAGCCGCCCGCCTCGGCCGGCTCCTCCTTTGTTGGTTTATGGCTCAGGGCACCTTAAAAAGACTTTTGATTTTTGTTTTATGAAGACAAACAGCTTATGGGATAAAAGGACGGGCGGGGAGAAAGGCAAGTGGCTGGGAGCTGTTGGAGTCTGAGAGTGGAGTTGTGCCGGGTGGCGCCTGTGGGCTGCACTGGCATACATGTGCGTTTGTGTGTGCGCGCACGCGAGTGTGCCCGTGCAAGCACAGCACGCCGTGTTGCGCTGCGGCTGTCGGCCTGGCTGGGCTGCATGTGTGGGAGGGATGGGAGTGTGCTTTACGTTCGAGTGAGTGTGCTGGGGGCTATGCTGATGTGGGGGGAGCCATGTGCTGGAGGTGTGCCGAGCTGGGGACTTGGGGAACCTACTGGCTCTGTGGGACCAATGGGGCTAGCGGTGATGCTGGGCAAGAAGAGCCCACAGGCCTGCGTAGACTTTCTGAAGGACCCTGAGGGGGGTTGGGCAAGGGACGCAGCCAGGGGTTGTTCCTGAGTACTCTGTGCAGGAACCACGGAGTGGCAGAGCTGGGAGGGACTTGACAGACCATAGGTCCAACCCCTTCATCTATGGATGGGGAAACTGAGGCTCTGCAAGGGGGTAAGATTTATCCAAGGCCATACTCTTGCATCCAGAACTCATCATTTCTAATTGCTATATACATACCATAATGATTTTTCTTAACTGTACCAGAGTGTCCTTGTGCAAGCATGTTCACACAACACACACACGGTGCACACATATGCAACACAGGCAACGCTGGGTATGCATGTGGCATTCAGTGTAGAAGTTCTTAAGGGGCCTTGTTCTGCCCAGTTCCTTTCCACTGCTACAAGCAGAAAGCTCCTTCCTCACCTGTTCTGATTTGATGTGCTCTGATGCCTGGAAGACGTCAGGGTAGGAAGGACGCTCAAAGACCCGATCCAAAGCTTCCAGCTGCTGCTGGGTGAAGGTGTCAGCTCGCAAGTGCTTCCGCAAACTGTCCACGCCACTCTGGGAGTCTCCATTGGGGACTGAGCCCTCAGACACATCTGGAGAACACACGGACCCACTTGGGGCATTAGCACCAGCCCAGCAGAGGCGCAGGAACTGTGTAGTGCGCAAAGGTGGTGGGTACCTGGCTCTGGCCCCCAAGGCTCTGCACCCTGACTGGGACCCCTTAACCCCAGCTCCTAGGTCAGGAGGCTGGCCCTGCCTCAGAGAGCCAGCTGAGGAAGCCAGAGCTTCTGAAGGACCTGGGAAGAGAAGGGGACGTGGTCACGGTGTGGGGGGTCAGGAAGAACTAGGCAGAGGTGGAGCCAAAGGGGCTCCTAGGGCCATCTCCCCAGGTCATGTCTGTCCCACGGCCTGCGTCAGCCTGGGGAGGAGTGGGGTGTCTTGGACCAGCATTGCTGAACCTGTGGAGAATTGAACTCGGCTCTGAGATGAATTTCAGTTCCACTGATTCCAAGGGTTGAAAATCATCAAATCTCCGAGGCTGAGTGTAACATGGAGACTGGGTGAAGTAATTAACCTCACTGAGGAAGGAGGGCCTCTGAAAGCAAGGCCGAGGCATTCTGCCTGGGTTAGGCCAGGACTGTCGGAGCAGGAGGAAAGAGGTGTCACTTGATCAGCAAGGCCCCTCCTAGGGCAGAGGCTACAGATGGGCCTTTGTGGATGTTGGTGTGCCCTGGCCAGCCTGTCAACCTCTGTCTCTGACCTGGACCCTGGCTCAGGCCTCTGTGAGGAGCCAGCTCCTTGGCTACCTGGTTCCTCCTGCGGGTCTCCAAAGGGAGCTGAGACTTGCTCCACAAAGGAAGGGCCACGGTGGTGCTGCACTAGTGCCCGCTGCCTGGGGGCTGCAGGCCAATCGTGTGTCCACGTCATGCTCTGCCCAGGCATTCTCGCCGCTCTGCCATCCCTGTCTCTGGTCCCTGGGAGTTTTCAGAGCATCCACAATGTGTCTGCTCTGCTGCCTCTCCCTGAACCCTTACCCTACAACTCTCCTGACCTGAAGGTGCATCCCCCCAGCATCAGCTCAGCCACTCCTTGGCCTCCCTCAGCCCAAGACCAGCTGGGGAGCCTTGGGCCTGGGGACAGTCCATGCTAGAGGCTCCAGGGTGTTCCTCTGGGACTGTTATATATATCAGTTTATAGGTGATTATACGATATGATATAATCAATATTGCATTATATACAGTAACACCATACAGTATCATTCGGGAGACCATAGAAAATATTACATATTGATTAACTCAACCTGCAGCCACCCTCCCTTGCTGGCCTCGTAGATGGAGCATGGGGTCTGCCTTCCCAACGGGACCTCCCATCTTCCCTTCACGCTCTATTCTGGAGGGGGTGGGAAAGCAAAGAAAGAGAGTGAAAGAGAGAGAGAGAGAGAGAGAGAGGGAGAGAGAGAGAGAGAGACAGAAGTCAAGATCAGGATCAAGTCTGAGATAGGCAGAGAGAAGCAGCCTCGATGCTATGCCTGCATTCCTATGACACAAAACTTGGTGGTTGTGGCTTTTTCTGCATAAGGCTCTGGAATAGTTTTCAGTCTCAGAGGGTATATGCATCCCTGTGTGTGAGTTGAGGAGTGATAAATTTATTTTTCCCTTTTGTGTGAGTATTCTCTGTGTATATGCATTTGTACATATATAAACATCCAGATAAATTAGGGTCTGTGTGTGTTTAAAGGACAGAGTAACGGCCTCTCTGCAAGTGTGTGTGTGTGTGTGTGTGTGTGTGTGTGTGTGTGTGTGTGTGTTTGAGATACTGCATGGGGAGCATGAACCCGCATCCCCCCTTTCTCCTGTGCCTGCCTCTTTTTCCAGGATGCGCCATCATCCTAATTTCCCCCCCTGCAGCTATTCACATGTTCCATTGTGTCTAATTCTTCCTGAAGCCCTCATACCTTTTGGGGAAGTCCTGCTGTCAGGGCTAAAGGAGGTGTCAAGTGTCTTTGTGTACAGTTATTGCAATGTCACTAAATCTGTCCTGGGGCATACAGGGTGCATTTGTCTGTGAGGGTGTGTGTGCATGTGCATGTGTGGCAGGACCCACATCATGCCTCTGTGTAGATTTGTGTATATGCCCGTGTGTGGCTTGGCTCACTCCACGCCTGTGCGTGTGTATGTGTGTGCAGGAGCTGAACTGAAGCTTTGTCCTCAGGTCACTGGCTGGAGGAGTCTCTTTGCCTTCATTTATTCAGGGGCCCTTCAGATCTTGACAAATCTGTCACTCTAAATTTGCGAGAGATTATGGTGCTCTCTCCCCAGCCCGCAGAGAGGTGATATATGATATCTGCTGCCCCTATTGATTGCCTGATCTGGTGGCAGAGGCCGGCGAAATGAACTTGAAATGAACATCATGCCTCAACTCATTGTGCGTATAATACACTACTTAATCCCACATTTTTCAGCCGCTATGGAATTCAATTGATCAATCATGTTCCACTGATAGTACTGTTTTAGGGGTTATTGCTGCTCCCTCCACTCACTGACCTTTTTATTTATTTATTTTTTTGTATACGCAGGCCCTGGTGGTAAGACAGGTTACAGAGGCAGCGGTGGAGGGAGAGGGGGAGGGCAGGGGGAAGGCAAAGGAAGCCTGCTACTGGCAGAGGTGGCAGCGGGAGGCGGGGAGAAGGGAAGAGGACGTGACTGAAGGTGGGGGAGAAGGAAAATTAAGTGGTGTGATGGAAGCACACAGAGAACCACCCCCAGCGGCTGGAGGAAACTCCCCAAAGAAGGAAGGCAGCAGGCACAACGCGTGGTGAAGGAGCACACAGCAAGTTGTGGGAGCAGCGAGGGGGCCACCGGGGCAGGGCGAGGGCAGTGGCATACTGCGGGGGGACAGGGAGGCAGCCCTCCAAATCCACCACAGGTCCCACAGGCTCTCGTGGGCTCTCTCCAGAGGAAGGGTGGTGTCCTTCCATCAGCTGGGCAAGGAAAGGAGGGGTGACGGCAAGGTGGGAGTGAGCAAAGGAGGTTGGGAGAAGCCCTGGGTCAGAAGGTCCAAGGAGGAGAAGCTCAGGGAAGGAGGAAGCCCAGAGGCATGGGAGAGGCAGAAAGAGGGAGAGGAAAAGGGGAAGAAGCCTCCCACAGCAAGCCAGGGAAGTGCTGGCTGGGGTGAGGACACTAGCTGCAGGAATAAAACCTGCTGGCTCTGCTTTCCTGAAGCCTGGGAGGGCAGCTGGGGGGGCCTGGGTGTGGGTGGCTTTGGAGGGTAAGAAGAGGAGGAGGAAAAGGAGAAGAGAGTAGAGGAGGAGGAGCAGGAAGGAAAACAAGGAAGAAGAGAATGGAAGAGGGAGGGAAAACGAAGCAGTTGTGAGTGCTGACCACCTGGAGGGCCCTTTCTGGACGATGGAGAGAGAGCTCAGGCTGGGACTTCCCATGGGCGGAGTCTCAGAGGGGATAGCAAGGGAGAGGAAGAGACCACGGTAAGGCCCAGATGATGTTGAGGGGCTCTCTGGCAGGGCCAGGCAGAAGCAGAAGTGGGTCTCGATCTAGGTTTCTGAGTGAGCCGGGAAGGAAAATGTGGGAGTCCTTAGGCAGCACCCATCCCAAAGAAGATTCCCCACCGACAGCCCCCTTGTGCTCAGCAGCCAGGCTGTGAGCTCCCGTGGGCAGGACCACTGAGGCCTTCCTGTAGCTCCAGCGCCAGGCATGGCACAGACTGCTCTATAAGTGATTGAATAAATGAATGAGACTCTCCTACATGGCATTCAAAGCCAGACCCCTGGCAGAAGGTTTAAGGACTGGCCACCTGACTGGTCAGGCATCCCAGGACACCCAGTCACTTGTCAGGCGAGTCCCACGCATCCCTGGCTATGAGAGGATATGGAAGGCCCTGCAGCAGGCCCCTGGGTAGACTTAACCCTTTCTTCATTCACCTCTGCTGCTTGTCAGCCTCTAACAACATCGACTCTGGTCCACAAGAAGCCCTTCCCCCTCTCGGCAACACCATCCTGCCCATGTACATACGGGCATCTACCCAATGGCCAGAGAACACTGTGTCCCCAGTGAAGAGCAGAACTTAACCTCCGAGCTGCTGAGCTGCCATCCAAAGTGGGTGGCAGAGGCTCCTTGAGGACAGGGCCCAGAGAAGGCCTCTACATTAGACTCCCTGCACCAAGAGGGCTGGAGGATGTGGCCATATGTCCTGGGCTTTGAGGAGCAATTCTGATGTCCAGTATTCTTTCCCACTATCAGGCTATGTTTTTAGAATGAGGTTGGAAAATGTGGTTGCTGTAGGTTTAGTAAGACCCACAGAACAAGGAAGGGACCGTGTGCTAGTCAAACAGTCTCCATATATAGAGGATTCAGCTCCATTCTCCTGTCCCCTGCCCAGCCACCATTCTGTAGTAGATCACAAGTATCAAGAACTTATTACATGCCATTGTTTTACTTTATAGAGCTCACTTAATCCTTCCAAACAACCCTGTGAGATAAGTACTGCGATACCCATTTTAAAGATAAGGAAACTGAGGCAAAGAGAGGTTAAGGAGCTCATCAAAGGCCATGCAGCTAGTAAATGATGGCCAGATTTGAACACAGGTCTGCCTGACTCCAGAGCCTGCCCTCTAAATCATTTCATTCTGCTGGCAGGGGCTGGCAGGGTGCCAAACCCAGGGGGCCCAGCTGAGGGCCACTTTGCCCCATTCGGGGCAGAGCCTCCCTTGTAGCATCCCTAGTTCTCTGCTTTGCACCCTCCCTGTACTGAGGCTGCAGCCTGTGGCACATGTGCTGGCTGAGTGCAGACTGTGTCCAGATGATTAGGGGACAACTGGTCCAAATTCTTCAGGTTGCAGTAAGGAAAACTAGCTGGGGTGGGTGGTCAGGTGGGCAGGTGACTTGTCCAAAGTCACATGACCAGGGAGTAGGACTCTCGGGACTATCACCCATTCCAGGTGCTCTGTCCACTACAGCGTGAGCACTCTCAAGGAGAGTGAGCTACCTGCCACAAGTCCTCTTTGGAACACAGACAGGATATAAAATAATTAAATTAAACAAACTGCTGAGTTAAAACTTTGACATATATTATTCCTTCAAGGGGAACAAAGCTCATATTGTCTTCTCTGACTGCTTCATATTTGCTTAGCATTTAACAGAAAGTCTTCATAGACTTTAGGTTGTATGGGCCTCCCAACCACTCTCCAAGGTAGGCAGGGATTATGGTCCCTTTTTGCTGGTGGGGAAACTGAGGTTCAGAGTAAACGAAGTCAAACTAATTTGAGGGTAAGTGGCCAGCTCAAGGGCATATCCACTAGGGAGCCTGGCACAGGGGAGTCCACAACTGTGGACTGAACCAGTGGACAACAGTGGCTGTCTGCCCACCTGCTGTCCAGAGTCTGGGGCTCCCATTGGAGCCAAGAGAACTACAATACCAAAGATCATCTTGACTAGAAGGAAAGCCACCGACATGGCGACAGTGGTTACTTCCTGATCATGAGCAATTTGTATTTTCTTCTTATCTAAGTTTTTTTCCGTATTGTGCAGGCTTTGTGCAGTAAGTGTGTACTACTTCTAGAATCATTATTAAAAATGTCTTTATTCCTCAGCCAAAAGATCTGCTGCTATTCACTCTCCCTCACACCTAGCACCACAGGCCAGAACCCTAGCTGGCCAGTGAGATCTTAGCAGCTCGGGAAGAGGAATAGTCACTGAACATCATGGCTTGGGGATAGGGCAAGGGGCAAAGGACAGAAGTGTTCTTTCTTCCTTGTATTTTTATGTTCTACCTCGATTCCCAAGGTGGTCACTCCAAAGGACAAGAGGTAGACAGTCATAGACAGAAGGAAATAATGTCATTTCCTTGGTGAGAAAGCACCAAGGCTCATCAAATCCATAAAACCGGGATGGGATTAACAGGAGCTGCCCACCAAATCCCAAGAAGCAGGAGTAGGCATTTGAGAAGAATTTTTTTTTTTAAGTAAAGAACTATGCTAACTTCAGTTTTCTAAACCCAAATATAAATATCTACCCATCTATGGGGAAACTAATAATATTAGGGCTTTCACCTACACTCATTAAATCTCTTCAACTTTACAAGGTACTTAGTATTACTCCAATTTTTCAGAAGAGGAAAGTCTCAGAGAGACAAAATTATTTGCTTAACACCACACAGCTAGTAAGTAGCAAAGCCTGGGTCTGAACTCAGGAATGTCTGACTCCAAAACCCTCTCCACTCCACCAAATTTGCCTTCTTTGTCAAAGATCATCATCTTCACCATCATTTATTGAGCACTTACTATATTCAGGGCAGGCTCTAGGTACGTTACACACATTATCTCTAGTCATCACAGAACACTTACACAGCTCAATTTTATAAATAAGGAAACAAGCTCGGGGAGAGCTCAAAACATGTGCAAGATCACACAACTGGCAAGAAACAATCTTGGGGACAGTAAGTCTTAGTGATTGAGGAAGTGGGAATAGAGGGGGAGTGGGCAGGCTGGGGCACTGGGGTTGGAGGAGGGGCCGCCCCCCCTCTGTCTTAGCCTCTCCACACATCACCTTCCCCCTCTGAGGGGTTCACCCCCAGGCTGCCCCCCAGTATCCCCAGCTGCCAGTTGTTGCAGTTTCAAACTCAATTGTTCTCCTCGGTAGTGAGGCAAATGGAGTCATTAATTACCTTCTATCGGCTGGGCTGAGTTCAGAATGCGATCAATATCCCCGCTTGTCATTCAGAGCAGCCTGCCAGAGCAGCCCGCCAGAGCAGCCCCAGCCCCACCCCCATGGCGGCAGGACCACGGAGGTCTGGGCTGCCACCTCAGCCCTCCCACCTGATTGGGAACAGGGTTTGAGACGCTGAGGAGTGGGGCTGCTCCCCAGAAGGTGGGCACTCTCCAGACTGGGAGGAGAGCAAGGATTGATGGCATGGGGAGGGCAGGGGCAGAGACGGGGTGGGGGTGGTGGAGGAGAACCAACCAAAGGAGTGCTGGGGAATGAAGAGAGAGGGGAGGGAGATAGGAACGGTGGAGGAGGAAAGAAGGGAGGAAGAGAGGATGGAGGGAAGCAGGGAGGGAGGGAGACATAGAGGGCAAAGGAGGGGAGAGGAGGGAGGGGTGCTGCCACGTGCAGGAAGGGGCTCCAGAGGGCCAGGCTGTAGAGAGAGCTGCGGCAGCACACCGCTTCTCCAAGGAGGTGGGGCGACATGCCCCATTGCCTCCCATCCTTAAACTGGTCAATCTGTGAGTCTGGCCTGTCCATGAACCCCAAGGTGAGCTCAAGAGGTGGGCATGAAGAAACCCTCGGAAATCTGGCCTGAAGCTTTGGCTCTGGACAAGACCAGGTTCTGCCAGCCTCATAGCCCTGGCAAACCACCTGCTAAACTTGACCAAGCCCAGCTTCTGAACACTCAACGAGTTCATGAGCAGGGGAGGCTGGGGTGGCCTGCCTGACCTCAGTCTTGCTGTGCCCATTTACGCCACCTGCCTCTAGGGACACAAACTATACTAGCGACTCTAACATAATGCTGGACTAGAAGTGACATCTCCTGGGTTGAAATCCTAGTCTGGTTGCTCACTTCTATATGACCTTGGCAAGTCCCATGAGCTTTTCTGGATTGAGCGTCCTCAGATATACACAAGAGGGCTGTTAGTTCTTCCCTTAGCAATATTAATTTCTCCTTTCTCTGTGTTCCAGTAACCATCTACTGAAACCTTTATTATAGAAATAATACTAATAATAACAAAAATGGATCCAGTTCCTATTACGGTACCAGACGCTATACTTAACATGCATACACTGATTTAATCCTTACAATAACAGCAACTAACATTTATTAAGTGCTTAGCATATCAGGCACTCATTTAACAAACGTACATATTTTAACTCATTAAATTTTCACAAGAACTTAAGTAGGAAGCTCCCATTATTATCCCCATTTTGCAGATGAGGAAATGGAAATGCAGAGCTTAAGGGGCTTTCCCAAGGTTACACGCCTCCCAAATGACGAAGGAGCCAGAACCACACCCAGACGATGTGCCTCTGGCAGCTGAGCTCACAACCTGGGAAACTGAGGGCTAGAGAGGTTAGGTAACTTGTCCCAAATGACTTAATGACAGCCAGTAAGTGGCAGAGCTGAATTTGGAATCTGTATGTGTCAATAATTACTTTTTAGTGTTTGTTTTCTCCTCTAAACCACAAATTTTGAAGGCAGGGACCCCATAGTTTTCATCTTTGTAAACCTAGCATAAGGCTTGACCCAGAGCAGGTGATCACAGATGTTGGCTGATTTGTTGACTAGAATTCCAAAAGCAAAGGCTGATCAATTCTTAACCTGCCTTGCTCAACACTTTACCTTTGAGAAGGAAAAAGAAGCAACAAAGGAATTGCTACTCTGGATTCAGTATCAGTCACATTTTACAGCTGGAAAGTATCATGAAGAGATTTTAATTTGATTCTCTCTTAGAGATTTAAAATTTTTAGAAAAACAAAAAACAGGCTCAGAGAGGTTATGCAATTTTCCCACGTCCCGTAGGTAGTTATTGTTATCGGAGAATGAGAACTGAGGTTCCTAGCCCAGAGCCCTGTCCAATATTGCAGACCACTGAATTCTGACCAAGAAAGAAAAGCCGATAAAAGGGAAGGGGGGATGCGGGGAGAGATCAACCGCATCCAAAGGTGACAGAGTGGAGGAAGGGGGCAAACTGCTCCATGTCCAGAGAAAGAATAGGTATATCCCATGGTAAGAGATTCTAAGAGAGAACATAATTTCATACAGACAGCATGCTCCAAAACTGAAATTCCGCCTCTATTAGCTCAAATAATCAGCCTGACAAAGTAAAGGGAGCGGGGGAGGGGTGGGAAGAGAAGGACATTTAAGAAAAATCACTGTTGTTGAACACAGATAAGCTTTAAAATATGATGAGCCTGGATTTTAAAAGGACATGTACACCGAACAGTGGAAGATTATGCAGCCATTAAAAAATCATGTTTTCAAGGAATATTTAATGATATGTGAAAATGGTCCTATATAATGTTAAGGGAAAATAGCAAGACACAAAGCTGTATATATGGTATCATTCCAATTTTAATAGAAAATTATATATATAAAATTATATATGCACAGAAAGAAAAGGCCTAGGAAAATATACCAAATTTCAACAGTGGCTATCTTTTGATAATAAGATTATGGGTGATTTTCTAAAAATTTACTGTCTCTTCAAAATATTTCACGATAAGCATGTATTGTACTTCTGATCAGACAAAAGTTATTTTTTTTCTTCTTATAAAGGACACACAACAGATGGAAAGAGGAGACCATAACCAAGGATGGATATGAGAATAGCATGAGCCTGTCAGAAAGACAAAAGCTCGGAACAAGCTGAGACAACAAAAAAGGGCCTTGGTTGCTATGTTTGGAGAAAGAACAAAAAGGAAGGCAGGTTTAAGCTCAGTCCTTGGGAAGAGGATGTAATACCAAGATAGAAGAGAGAGAAGGCAGAACTCTTCAACCCTCAGCTTGCCTTGGTCTTCTCCACCCAAGGAAAGAATCTGCAAAATGGGACCAGCAGGAGGGCACTGTTGCCTGCTCAGGGAGGGGCCGGGCAGGTAACCCCTAGCCATCTCAATCGTCAACTTTCCCAGGTCCAGATAGGACCCTAAAATTGTGATTGATAATCCTTGCAATGTCACAAAGAAAGGGCACGAGGCAGCCCAAGGCAGGAAAGGGTGAGGAAGCCCAATGTCATCCTGCCTTGCAGAAAAGGGGGAAAGGTACACTTATGTAAATAACACTCTAATAAATTCAGTATCAGGCTTTGGAAATCTTTTAGAAGAAATTATTATATAATTTGTGGGCACTGGAAAAGAACATAGTGATACTCCAGAGCTTGCACATACTCACGCAGAATAAGTTGTGGCACATTAACTTGATATCAATGCTTAGATCAAAACCACCCCCATGAAGACATCCCCAGCTGCCCTGGTTGGAAGCAACTGCCTTTTTTTTTTTTTTTATTCTCCATAGTACTTCATGCCTTGATCACATTCTGCATGTATAACGATGTGTATGTCTATCTTCCTACTAGATTATAAGCTTCTTGAGGTCAAGAACTTTGTCCTAATTGCCTTTGTAAATCAGTCCTGCCATGCTTTGTACATAGCAGGCACTCAATTTGCTCATCAACTTAAACTGGATTTTAAAAATTGATTTATTAAGGAAATTCTGTGGATGTTGTGAATGTTAATATTTGACAAAGAAATGCCCTTTCTAGCTTTATGGACAAGATGAAGAAAAGCAAAATGGCTGGTGGCTTTTGGGCTCAACAGTACCTAAAGCATTCACTTATGGCAACTAGGAGGGAGGTCTCCACTGGTGGTCATGTAGCTTTCCTGTATTTTAAAGGAAAACCACTCTTTTTTAAAAAAAACTACTTGGATGATGATATAGAAGACATCCTTATGACCTTAATCAGGTGGAATTAAGAACCCAAACCAACAAGATGAAATTCAACAGGGATAAATGGAATGCCCTATGCTTAGGTTAAAAAAATCAATTACACAAGTGCAGAATGGGGTAGACCTGGCTTGATAGCAATTGATGTGAAAAAGATCTCGAGGTTTTAGTTGACCACGAACTCAATATGAGCTTGAGTCTGACACGGCTGCTAAAAAATCGAATGTAATCTTAGGCTACATTATGGATGCAGAGTCTCCAGATGGGAGAGTGGCAATGGTTCTACTGTGCTTGGCATTGGCTAAACTGTCTGTGGAGTTCAGTGTTTGCGTTAACCTTCAAGAATGAATTCAGAGATGGGTACCCAGGATGAAGAGGAAATTCCCTCAAGGGCAGGGACCACATCATTTGGTCATGAGAATCTGAAATCTACCCAGGCCCCAGCCCAGTGTTTGCCAAGTGCTCAGTAAACAAGGCTGAATGAATGGAAGGGAGGGAGCGAGGGTGTCAAATGGAGATCTTTGCCACCAACCACCTCTCTGTGTGGTCATTACCTCTATAAGAAACTGAGATCCAGAGGGATTATGTAGTTAGCCAAAGATCCCAGAGCAAGTAAGGAGTGGAGATGGAGCCCACATCCAGATGTGGACTCTAAGTCCTGTGCTCTTCCCGCCCCCCACCTTGGCTCAGGATGAAGGCAGTGTCCATCTGTGCCCTGTGTCCGGGCAGGGGCTGTGGCCTGGCAGGCAGAACTGCTGGAGGGGAGAGGTCTGTGGTGAGTGGCCGATAAGACTAGATGACCCTTAAGAATCTGTAACTCTGCCTTGTCACCACTCTCAGCCCAGCCACTGGCCCCCCTCCATGTGAAGAAAGCCAGTCTGTGTCTCAGCCGCTCTAGCTCGCTCTCGTAGCTCACACCCCTGGATTCCTATCCAACACACGCCATGTGGTTCAGCACTCCGTGAACAGCCAATTGTCTGAGGGGTGACAGCTTTGCCTTCCCCAATAGACTGAAAGCTCCTGGGAGCCACGTCCTGGTTTTCTGATCCTCTCATACATCCAGCACAGTGGGCTCACACTGGTACAAAGATCCCCAGAGAGGAAAGCCTAAGTTTCTTCACTATCCTACCTATTTACACACCAAGGCAGTCAGAGACTCTTAGCTCTCTAGAAACCGCCTGAGGACAGAGGATAGTCTGAATGACCCTTCGGGGCCCTTGTATTTCCTAAGCAACCTGGGGAGAAGGAGACATGGAGGAAACCTAGAACCCCAGGGAATTGTATCAGCACAGTTACTTCCCCATTTTGCATGCGCCCCCTCAAGAAAGGAGCCCTCAGTTACCTGTGGAAAGAAGAGTGTGGCACCCACTGCCAAGGCACAGCCAGCCTGGATGTGTGAAGAGGTAGGAGGAGGGAGAGGGCTGGAATGGGAGGGGGGAGGTCAAGGCC
This sequence comes from Propithecus coquereli, assembly GCF_000956105.1. Taxonomy (NCBI): domain Eukaryota; kingdom Metazoa; phylum Chordata; class Mammalia; order Primates; family Indriidae; genus Propithecus; species Propithecus coquereli. The sequence continues at coordinate 2,256,016 of NW_012153396.1, read as the reverse complement.
AGAGGCATCGGGAAGGGAACACACAGGTAGTGGGAGGGAGAAGACAGACCCATAGGAGGAAGGGGAGCAGTGAGCCTTGGGTGGGCCTGTGGGAACTCCCGGGGTGATCAGCTTTCACTCTGGGAGCTGGCTGTGCAGGGCCGGCGGTGGGGTAGGACGGCCTGCTGAGCGCATATCTGCTGGGACCCAGCCCTCCTCAGCCCTCTCTGGGCTCTCAAGGAAGGGGAGGGGCCCTCTGCCTGGTGCTGTCCCTACTGGGCTCCAGCCAGGGCCAGAACCAGTTAGAAATCTCTGGAGCCAGGAGGGAAGGGGGCTTTGTTAGCTCAAAGGACACAAGCAAGGCGAAAAATTACATACCAGGCTGCCCTAAGTATGCTTGTTTAGAGAAACTGCTTGCATTTATGAAGTCTTTGGTGCGGAAAGCAGGGTTGCAAATGACTGCATCAGAGCGACAGTAAAGGCCATTAATTTCCTGTTATGTTTTCCTGTGTTGGGGGCTTTATTAATTTAATTTTACACTGTCGAACAACAGCGAGAGCTGACACTGCCACACCGCCACGGCTGGGGTTTTCTTTTTGTGTGTGTAGCAAGGCTTTGCCTGACATGCAAATCAACGCTATTACCAGAACCAATAAAGATGTGTGGAGGGACGAGGGGAGGGGAAAGGAGAGAGCAGGGGGAGAAAGGGCCAAAGCCATCCTCGGCCAGTTTCCGCCTCCTGTGCCCAACATCTCCAGGCTTCCCAGAGCATCCTCCGCCATCCACAATTTCTGACCATCCTTCACTTGCCCTCCTACCTTCTTCTTCCCAATTCCCTGCCTTTGGATGACTCTAGCTCCATCCTCCTCCTCCGTCCCAGCTCCTGGCACAACCTGAATAGAGACATGAAGTTCCCAGGAAGAGGCGAGAGCGAGACTTCTCACTGTCCACCCCCAGCTGAGGCCTACTGCAGAAGACACGGGCGGACGATGTGATGTTGCCAAGCCCGCAGTCCAGAGTGAAGGCCTTTGCGACATACTTCCCTATCAGCATCTTTCTCCTCCACACTCTCGTTTCCCCTGAAGTCAAGGCTCCTGGCCCACTTACATATTATGAGTGCACACGCGTGAACCACGTGCTTGTGCGCACGAAGAAGAGTCAAGAAGGACAGATACTCCAGCTCACTTATAGGTCCCTCTGAGAGCTCCCATACTCCAACCTTGTCAACCACTTATTTCCCTTCAAGCACCAGGGAAAAATATGGTCTCTAATTGTTTTTACTTAGGAGACTCCAATAGCTACCTTCAGGGCTGTAAGGTACCCACTTGGTCTAGACTAAGGTGCCAGAGAAAAATGGACCCCCAGCATCAGAAGAAAAGGCAGGTTCCTGGGGACCCAACGGTACCATATTCTGGTCCCTTTTACTGCTCAGACCTTATCTCACTGCTCCAAGCCACAGGGTCCCTCACCCAGAGCAACTTCCACAAGCTGACTGCTCTGGAGGGTTCGCACCACCCTCAGCTTACCACACCATCAGCCCACCCAGGTGCCCGCACTGCCCAGGGGCCTGGTCAGCCACCTGCCCAAGGCGATGGAGCTGGCAGGGGACGGATGAGGGGAGGAAGGGCAGCTTGCCTAGCTACTCTACCAAGCACACTGTCTGCCTTCCTCCATCCCAAGCTGCCCAGGCTGCCTGCGCCCAGAGAGGTCTGTGTGAGCCGGGGAGTGTGTGAGTGTGTGAGTGTGTCCGTGCATCTCTCCCTCTGTCACTGGCTTGCTCACTCTCCTGCTTGCACTTTCTGCTTCAGGAGCTGTCTGGCAGGCTCTGAGAGGCTGCTGGATGAAATCCAGCTCTCCCTAGGAGGAAAGCATGAACTTCATAAACTGCATTGACTTTAATGCAGGTTCCCAGGGCGGCTTTCCTCAGGCTTTTCTTCCCTCCCCTTGTCTGCTCTGTCTCGATCACATTTTATCTCTGCCCCTGTGTGCACCCAGACCTCACACACACACACACACACACACACACACACACACACACTACAGCCATTTCTCCAGGAAAAGAGGAAGCCTGGAGCAGAAGAAGGGCAAGGTGCAGAAACTCTGCTTCCAGGAAAAAGCCTCAGCCCCAGCCCTGGAAAGGCCCCCAGGAGATGCCACACGCTGGTCTCCAGTGGAGATAAGCACAAAGGGTGCTTTGAAGCAGGCAGGCGGCGCCTTGGGGAGGGAGGAGATGCTGACATTTCATGGGGGTAGCCGAATTAGGGGCCACCTGGAGGCTGGGCCACAGGGCTCCAAGAAAGGGAGGGAGAGAAGGCAAGGCCTCCACGCAGGTTGAGGTTTGTGAGGCCTCTCTTGTCTAGTGCTGTCAAGGTCAGCAGGTTCGGGTTCACCGAAGGGTCAGGATGGTTTGAATTACTGGCTCTGCTGCAACCCGGCTGGGCTCGTGATCATGATCATCTCCTGGCCCCTGCGTCAGGCCCAGCCCTCCCCCAGCCCTCTTTGCCTTTCCACCCCTATGGGGCTGAATAGGGAGAGTCCCAGAGAGTCCTAGGGCCACCATGGCCCTGAGGAAGGCAGGACAGGGAGGGGTCCTTCTCTGGGCTCCAGGGCAGGCAGCCATGGCCGAGGAGGCTGGCAGGACCCATTCCTCTGGCAGGCAGAGGTCCTGGGTTTCCCTGGCCTACATTCTCTCCAAACCCTTTTTCGGAGGGGTCCCCCAGGCCAGCTGTTTGCCCTTCTCAGCTGCCTGCTGGTCTGCAGAGGAGGAGGTGCCCGGGGAGCCAGCCCACGAGCGCCAGGGCCCAGGGCAGCCTCAGCGCCCGTTCCTCCCTCCTGCGTCCAGAGCCTGTGCTTGGGGGAGAAGGGCAGAGCTGAGGCAGCGGATTTCTCGCTCGCGTCCTTGCTGGGTGGGGGAAGGAGAGCGATGCCTACCTGCAGGGCTGGGAGGTGGTTGCCAAGCGGAAGACTAGGAGTTGAAGACATATTCTGACAAGATGGGTGTTCATCCACCAGGGTGCAAGCAAGGAGGTGGGAGGAGGACCTGACGCCTTGCCGCAAAAGTCATATATCTCTACTACACCCACCCCAATTTCCACTGGTGGAGGGGCACACACAGAGCCCCCCAGATCAAATCTGCACATTCTTCTCTGCAGGGTAGGGGTCGACCTATCTATTCTGACTTTCTGGCACTTTATGAAAAAAAAATACTCTTTTGTGCTAAATCTCAAAAAACTTCCCCAAACAACCAAATGTAACTCTTTATCCACAACAGCATGAACTAGTTGGGAAACGAAGGTGGTTAGTGATTTGGCTGCTGTGTCTGGTATAAACGCAGAGATTTATGTACAAGTTCATGCACCATGTCAGCTTCCCATAGCCAGGGCTAAACCCCAGTACTTTCCACAGAAAAATACAAGTCATGTGTGCACAGGGCCCAAGGTAAGGGTCTTAACAGAACATCAACATAACCTGCACCTGCCTCTGGATAACAACATGGTCAATGTCCAACAGGCTCGTGGCCAGCATTATCCAGAGAGTTTGGTTAAAATATGTGATCCAATTGAGATAGAAAAATTCCCCCCTCGGGTATGAACAGTCTAATTTCCCTGGTTACTAGGAAGATAAAATCACAGCCATGAATGTGTGCTCATAAGTGGGGTATTTTTTTTTTTTTTTGGCGTCTTACTGAATGCTGACCTTTGAACCTGAGCTCTTTCTTGGACTAGAGTGGACATCAGGCAGGTTTTGAATATAAGTTGGAAACTGAACACAGGTTGAGCTTTGTAAATGCGATTAAACCCAGGCACTTGTCTAGACAAATGGTTACCTTCATATAGATTTGGTGTCTGGACTTTCACAGGACCTGGCTCCCAGGGAGCAGAGCCTGTGACATGTGCTAGATAGTATAGTGTGTGTGAAATCATATAATCCCAGTAAGAATCCACAGAGCACCTCTCCTTAGGGAAACACAGATGCCACTTGGCTTCCAACATAATGTCTCCTCACAGCGCTGAGCGAGGGCCTGGGAGGACAGCACAAGCAGGGAGAGGCCCTGCAATTCCCCAACCAGGAAGTTGCGTACTTCAGAACTTGGAGAGCACGCAAGCCCCAGGCCCACGCTCCCCCGTGGGTCCTCTCTAAGAAGGGAATCGGATGGCTGGATGTGCGCGCGCACACCTGTGCGTGCACACACTTGTGCGTGCATGTGTGTGTGTGTGTGTGTGTGTGTGTGTAAGGATTAGGTGGTAAACAGACATAGTTGTGCCCAAGTGCTGGGTTTAGGTTAAGGAATTGGTACAGCCTCATTTTGTTTACCCAAAATGGTACAACCTCATCATGTCTTCTGGGCTCTCCTTAGCATCTCTCCTGCTCCTTCAGGCTGAATCTTGTCCTACTAAAATAGTGCACACTCAGCAAAACTTCCCAAAGCCCTTCCCACGCAGGGAGAGCTCAGATCCCTCTCTGGTTCCGCCAGCTCCTGCATCTGGACCAAAAGGCCGATGAGAGAGTCAGGTTCCGGATCAGGCCTCTGCCTCTGAACACCTGCCGTGCTCAGCCCTCACCGGGGTCTGAGCAAGCCTCCCACGTTGCGCTCACCTGTAGACTTCCCCATCGCTCTTGCCCCAGCCTCCTCCAAGACAGCAGGCTGTGCTGGAGCACCCAGGGCCTGGACAGCAGGGCAGTGGTCCTCTCTGCTCTTCCCGGGGGTCCTCCTTGCCTGCCTTTACCAACCCTGGCACTCCTCTCACTGCGCCTCCAGAAGGAGAGCCGGGAAGAGAGCTTGGTGACCAGAGCATGCCTGGTTTACATTAATGAGCTACACCCAGCGTAACCCAGCCACCGAGGCAGCCTGCAAAAGGAGGCGATCGCGGGCAGCCAGGAGCAGAGCTGCTCAGGTAATTGGTTTATCTATCTGGAAGCAGGGGGAGCAATCTCAGCACAGACAGACTAGCAGTAAAGTCTCTTCCTTAAGGCTATTTCCTTTGTCTTTTCAATTGCTTGCACATCCATGTGAGAGAGGGAGAGAGTGTTAAAGAGAGAGGGAGAGGGAGAAATGTTAATTTGTGAATTAATGGCTTTTCTCAGCGGAATTGTAAATTCAAATGTCACCTCACACGGTGACACCACGGCTGGTCTGCTGAAGAAGCAATGATAAGATCCCCCACCTCCCTCGGTGCCCCTCCCTCCCCAAAGATAGCTGTGGAGTGGAACATGCTACTTTTAATTTGCAATAACAACACAACAGAGGTATGCAGTAATGACTGCCTTCTTCCACCCTCCTCCTGGCTTCCTTCCCCCCACCAGGTCCACTGGCTCCCCCATTTTCTCTCTCCCCACCCCCTTCTCAAACAACACCTCACCTTGCCCAGGCTGCCCCCAACCCCACCCCAGCCAGTGCCTGATCCCATGGGGGGATGCCTTTGGAATTGACGATGCTGCAACCCTCTCTTCTCCTTCAATAATCAGGGAATTAATGACCCTGAAGTTAAAGTGAAGCTGATACCGAGGCCCTGCCCGGCGTTGGGAAAAAGCCTTCATTGTTTTCAAGCAGGAGGCGGGCAGCAGTGAGGGAGATTCATGGATGGAGATTGAATATGCAATTTTCTTTCACCTTGCCAAGAGCTGCCCCTGGGCTGTGCCTGGCCTAAATTTTTCCTTTTACCATCTCTGCCTTATCCGGCCCTCCCACCTCCCTTCCATTCTTTCCAGAAAATTACCTTCAAAATTGATTTCCACTTTTACAAACAAATATAATGGGAACACAGGAAAAAACTTGGGCCGTGATGAATTAGGGCTGTCAGGTGCTTCCAGGTCTCCTTTGCTTTTGTTTTACTACCCGATCTGCTCTTTGTTTTTCCAAGGGCTGGAAAGAGTGCCCCCCATCCACTGAGTGCCTGACCCTCCAGCCCCCGGGGCCTCAGCCCCCAAGCCCCCTCAGCGGCCCATGGCGGAGTGATCCAGGCTCTGAGACTCTATTAGCCTCTTGGTTTCCCAGTGGAAGCCTGAGCCACCTCCTCCTTTCCCATTCTCTGGCCCTTAGGAACCCACTCTCTGAACATTCTCTAACCGCCACCCCCGGGCTATTTCCCTTGACCCCCACGCCATGTTCCCTCTGGCCCTCATACCTCTTAAAGTCCAGACCAGATGCAAACCTCCACCTCCTCTAATGTGGACAGGATCAGTGTATACCTCAACTAGAGCAAATAAGAGACAGACAAACACTGAGAGATCCTGAAAGACAGGCAAGTAGAAGACTGGGGGCAGGACCCCAAGATTGGGAGACCAGTCTCCTCTTCAAAAGCTACAGGGTTCTGAGTGGCAACTCCCACACAACCTGGGGGTGTGAGGGTTCCCGCCTCAGTCTATTGGGCCCTAGGTCACCCCTGGAGGTAGGCTCAGGATAGCCCACTCATTTGCCAGCAGAATGTAGGGTGATGCCTATGGAGCCCTTTGGGCCAAATTCTACAGACACTCCTATGCCCAGGACTGTGGACACTTGACACACTCAGGCCTGGCTCAGAGCTCTCCCTGGTGCTCGTGGACAAGCAGACAGTCACACCTGGCACTCTCTCTAAGCATGTCCACTACTTAGAAAACCGCATGCCTTCCCAAACGCATGACATTCCACATCCCCTTACACCCAAAGATCTCAGTGGTGGAACACATATTCACACTTGCATTAACCACGTTAAAAATTACATATGAGTCCATAAAACAAACATACATTTTCCAAGGTAAACAAATAAACTTGCATGTGGGAGCAGAAATGTACACAGATGGCTAGAGGGAGAGATGCCCCCATGCTAGAAAAAGAAGGGGGTCTTTACTTATATTAATCTAAAATGCCTGTGGTGGCTAAAAGATGACATGTGGCCCAGCAGGTAAGCACAGAGCAAACGAACAGGTAGAAGTGGACAAAGGTTCTCCCAATCACATGTGTGAGGCCAACATCTTTCCTCCACTGCGCTGGTCCCATCCAGGTTAGCTTTTCCCAGCATCAGCTAAAGGCTGCCCCAGTTACAAGGAGCTGCACCAAAGTTAGGGAGCCTGTGCCCAGATAAATTTCTTTCTGACACAACTTCATTTCCCCTTGAAACATAAACCTGCCATTAGGCTTTCTTTCCCAGACACACAACGACCCATCCTCCAAGATGATGTAGGCTCAACACTCTATGCCCGTGGTCTCACAATCCTCCCCACAGCTCTCGTGAATTAAGTGCTGAGAGCATCTCCAGTTTACAGAGGAGAAAACTGAGCTGCTGAAGGTTAAGTAACTTGCCCAGCTAATGAGTGGCACTAGGAGTCTGTGCCTCACTCCAGAGCCCATACTTGTCCCTCTGAAGCCACACTGCCCATCCATGTCCAGCTCCAGGGACTGCATACTGGCCCCGACCCCACACGCTCCTTCTTGGTGGGGGTCTCTGCAGTCTTGCCTTGCCTCAAGCCAAGTTCCTAGACAAGAGCAGGGGCTGCTCACTTTTGCAGCTTAATCCCCTCATTTGCTCCAAGTCTAACCTGAGCAACTCATGGGGACTTCTAGGAAGGAAACTAACTAAAGAAATAAACTGTTTCTTCCAGTTACGGCTTCATCCAAAGCAGAAGGGAGCTATGAAAGGCAGTGATAAGACTTGGCCATTTGCAGCCGTGCAACCTGCCCTGCCTGCAAACGCACAACTGCACCGGCTTGGCACCACTCAACTGCACAATTCATTGTGTGCCTAATTAATGGAATGCAAAATCACAGCCCCCTGCAATTCCACACCTCAAAGGATGATACCAATGTACCTCCCTCACACAGATCACCGCGCTCACCATATGACTTCATTTGGATTTTTGGACAAGTTATGTAATTGTTCTGTGCTTCAGCAATGCGTCCATCTCTGATGGACGGTGATGCTTTGGGCCCAGAAGCAACTGGGTGAAGGCAAAAGACTTCTGGTTTTCAGGCTGACTGTAGATAAGGCAATAGAAATGTCTCTGTTGTCCAACCATGAGCCAGGGCACACAACGTTCAGGGAATCAGTGTCCCTTCAAAGGGCCCAGGGAATTCAGCCCTAATATGGCCACCCATAACCGCAGCTAAGAAGAAGTGAAGAAATTAGCAGGGTACTAAATGGGGACTCTACCTGCTCGAACTGATGGACAGCCTGTCTTCTGGGTGCTTCAGAACATAACTTCCTTATCTATCTGGGCTGTCTACCTGTCTCATTCCAGGAGCTTCTGGACTCTCAAGAGGAAGGTCAAAGCTTCTTGACCAGCACTTTTCTCAAAGGGAAGTCTGGGGCTTTTCCACACTCCCAAAGGCCAGGGCATGGGAAGGAGTCCTAGGCAGGCTCACAGTCACTGCCACTTTTTCCCCAGAGCCACAGCTGACCGGCCCTTTCGAATATCCCCACAGATATGATTGCTGTGAATACTGATAACGCCATCGATATTCCAAGTGCCAATGCCAACAATGTTCTGGGTATTATCACTGTGAACACCAATAACTACTGCTGAGATTGTCTCCAATAATGCCAGCACACACTGCAGTGATTGTCCTCGCTAATGCCCACCACCCTGACATTGTTAGAGCTGAAGAATGGGCCGCACTGTACCCAGAGGCAGGAGCAGGAGCAGCTTCCTGGAGAGCAGAGAGGCCCAACACTTGCTCTCGGGGTATGACACTTCTAGAGAGATGCCACAGTGACTGGGGCCAGAGGAGGGCCAGCCTGGCAGGGGCATCAAGGGTCCTCCTGAAGGGAGATGTGCCCCTCCACTCCCTCTAAGGTCTAGTCCTGACATGCATCCTTGGTCCCATTCGAACACCCCTCAGTGCCCCAAGTCAGTTTTCTCTCTTGCCTGCAGTCCTGGCCCAATAGCTGAAGGACACACCTGGGTGTCTGCACAGCCCATGCCCGAGGCTGCCTTCTGTAACTGGCCTGCCAGCCGCTTTGCTACCTTGGCCTGACTGCAGAGTTGGGCTACATCATCTTGACACATAATTATCTCCCCTATTCTTAATCATCTGAGCTGCTCCCTAATGCAAACTGGGCCTGGCTGCTTGGTGGCATCCAGAGTGGGGGAGGGGAAGGAGGGGCAGCAACAGATCCACCTTTGTTCTCTCCTCTCCTCTCCTCTCCCTTCCCATCTGGGTCCAATGCAGCATACTGGGGAGGGGGCTGGGAGAACTGGTCTCCCTCGTAGGCTCAGCCTCCACCAGAGAAAGGCCTGGGCTGGTCAAGAGGAGGGGAGAGTAAGCGTGAGAGAACTCCCCAAAGGGCAGGGCCTCTGATCTTTCCTGTCACCTGGCTAGACATGCAGATAAATGTTTCAGAGGACACTTAGAGGCCCGTTATCCCTCACCTTGAAGACTTCAACTGCTTCCTGCAATGTGGCCCTGTGCCCTCACTGTCACTGCTGGAGGATGAGCTTCCCAAACCCAGCCCTGCTCCTGCCCTTCCTGCTCAGACACCTTCAGTGGCTGCTCCTGTCTTGGGGGGTGGGGGGGCAAAAAGTCCAGACTCCTATATGGTCCAGTCCTGGTCTCTGTCCTGTGACCCTCACCTCCCACCACTTCCCAGCCAAAGCTGCCCTGCAGCTGCTGGCCAAAGGGCCTTCTGGTCACAAGGCTCAGGCTATCAGGTAGAATTTCAGGCTACCATTGTCTTTGAACATTCTCCTCATTCATCCCTCAGGCCCCTCCTCAAAGAGCAGCCCTTCCCAGGGTGTACTCCCTCCCACTGGGTGGCCTACAGCCCAGACCTCCATCACAGCAGTGGCCGAGGGCCTTTCTGCTCTCTGGGCTCACGTGTTCTGCATGTCCCCCTAGAGTATAAGCTCCTTAAGGACAAGAATCATATCTTGTTCTGCTTTGGGATCCTGTAGCACCAAGCCTTTCTTGAAACTGCTGTGCAGGAAAGGTTCAGTGAACCGAATTGACTTGGAACAATGAATGTGATCACCTGCTCAGAGAGGAGAGCGCTCTGTTCTGAGCCAGCCGAGCCCAGCCCTGGGTAGCCGCAGCCTCATGCAGTGCCTCCCTGCCCCCGGGCCCCCTCCATGCCCCACAGGAGCCCAGGCATCAGAGGACATGTTCGGCCACAACCTCAGACTGACAGGGGAGGGCACGGAGGGGGACCTGTGCCTGTGGCCTCCCTCAGCTCCCTGGACAGTGCACAGTCTAAAAAGCACAGGTGCTGCTGGTTAAAGAGGAAACCTTCCCGTTTGAGGCAGATTCTACCAAAGCACGCAGGGTGCTAGGGAGCTTGGCCGAAGCCTACGTGTGGGAAGCCCCAGGGAGAACTGGGACTCAGGGCCTTTCCCACAGCCTCCCCCTGCCCATCAGGGGCTGCCGCCAAAACAACCACAATGAAATTTAGTGAGTGGCAAAGGCCGTGGCAGCCAAATGGGTTTGGATATTTTGGAAGAAGGAGAAATAGAGCCAGACAAGCTGTTTCCCTGTGAAACGAGGCCATTAGGGCTTCTGGAAGGAGGCCAGCACCAGGTCATCACTGTCTTGCCAGGCCTAGGCCTCTCCTCCACTCTGGCCCTTCCGCTGGAGGCCGGGGCTCTCACGCTCTCTTCCCTCTGCCTGGGCCTGGGGACTCTCAGCTGTGTCCCTTTTCTCCGTTCTTACCCCACTAAGCTTCCCCCACCAAGGGCTTGTCTATGCTTGGGATGATCATATAATTTATTGTCCAAACAGGACATTTTTGAGAGAAAAAGGAGATGCTGACTGGCCAAGATGCAGTGACAGCAGGCATAAATATGGACCGACCGGGCTAAGGGGAAGTGCGGGCACCCTCGTGCCCACTGTTTGAGGATTCTATTCCCTGGGAGATACCTTTGAAGTCCTACACCTCCTAAGACCAAGAGGCCACCACTTCCCCAGCGGGGACCATGAGAGAATTGAGGCAGGAAGCAGGCCTGCGACACTGGTGTCTGCTGCTCTGAGTCTGCCAGCCCTGTGCCTTGGCCTCAAGCAGTATAGAACCAGGTGGTCACCAAGGGACCCCCAATGTCACAATATCTGAAAAACACCTTGTCCCAAGCTCATCCCTACCACCCTCTCCCCTCATTTCCTTTCTTCTCTCCTCTTCCTCTTCATTTCCCATTCCCTCAGCTCCCTGACCAACAGCCTGGCTGCACCTCCAGGGAGCAGAGTTCCAGGGAGCAGAGAGGGGGCCAGGGGAGCCCACAGGGCATCTCCACTCTCAGAAAAGAACAGAGAGAGGCCCCATGAAGCAGCGTCTGCATGTTACAGAGAAAGGACACCAGGGTCGGCTGAATGTGACATCGCTCCCCCACCTCCTGATGGGCTGGGATCAGGTGAGGATGAGGTAGGTTGGCCTTTCATCCTCAGGTCAGAGAGCAGCTGTCCCCAGGCTCCAAAAGCTTCCCAAGGTAAGTGGCCCATGCTTCTCCTCCCGGCATCCCACAGGGGAGACGGGGTGAGTCCCAGGAAGGCAAGGCAGCGGGCGGCTGAGCAGATGGTGAAGCTGATGGCCCCACCAGCAGCCTTCCTCCCTTTCTCCAGGAGCCAGCAGGGCAGTGGGGGGACCTGGGCTTTGCCACTAAAACTGATCTCACGGCAGAGCAGCTGCAAGGCCAGGCCGAAACCGGAGCTCCAGGTCCAAGGACAAAGCATGCAAAGGGGAGGCCAAACCTCTCCCTCCTCCCTACCTTCATCACGTTTCCTCTTCTCGCCATTGGAGCGAGGAATCCCCAGGATCCCATTGATGGAGTAGGACCCCACTGGGTCATTGGAGGCGCTGGAGACAGGAGGGGAGGCCGTGCTGGGAACTGGGCAAGAGAAAGGAGGAAATGCCGTCAGGATAGCACTTGTGATCACAGGCCAAAGCCCCAGGGCTAGGGGCAGAGAGAAGCAGGGGACACAGGAGGGATGAGGAGCCCACACTCCCCTTCTTCCTCTGAGGCTTAAGGGGGAACATGTTGCCATATACAGTTAAGGCTATTGTTCACTCCTGTGCAGCCCTGGGGTAGGTGGTGGCTAGTTGACTCTAGGCCTTCTCTGCAGATCTGTGGAGTTCACCAGGGCCCTTAAGCTCACTCCCCTGGAGACAGAGGGATTGCAGGCCCAGGAAACACCAGAGGTGACTCTCTCTAGAAAGCACCTCAGTGGTCCTCTGGAGAGCACAGCTCCTGGGATGCCTCCTTGCACAGCACAACCAGTCCCCAGGGCTGTGCAAATCCTACTAATCAAACCCTAGCTCATTGTTCCTTGGTCTCCTGGGCTGAGTCCTTGCCAATCCTAATTTAGAGCCCGTGGCTTTCTAAGATCTGTCTCTGATTCTCTAAGAGACACAAGGCTGGTCCTGATGTTCTCAGGAGTGTGTAGTTCTCTCTCCCAATTGCTTCTTGTCTTGAAATCACTTGAGAAGTTCCTAATTTTCCCTTTAGGACACAGACTAGTGAACTAATTCACTCCACGGTGATCAACTCAGGTACAGCCCGGCCTAACCCTCCCTCCCGGTACACACTGTAACACAGGCCTAGAAAACAACAACTCCTGCCAACTCCAGGAGGGCCGGGACCAGTCATTTCTACTTCCTGCTGGTCAAGAGAGAAGGGAACAGCTGCCAAGAGGGGCAGCAGGAAAAATTTAACCACAACCCAGCCCCTCAATGCCCAGGCCTCCTCTATGGCTAGAGCAGCACCAAGTTTCCCATGAGCCAAAGGGAAGACAGTCTGGGTGTGTGTCGGGGGCACAGGGCGGGTGTCAGCAGGTGCTCCTGTAGGCCTGGCCCATGTCAATCAGAGGCCCTGCGCATGGGTCAATAAATAAGGAGGATAGAGAGGGCAGAGAGCGACAGAGTGGATGAGACAGACAGGGAGATCAAGAGTGACAGGCTGAGAGAGAAGAGGCTGTGAGGAGGGAGGGGGGAGACAGTGGAACAGGCCCAGAGCCGCTCATAAGGAGAGGGGAGGAGAGAAAGGGAAAGGCAGAGAGAGGAAGAGGAGGAGAGGAGGGGAGAGAGAAAGGACAATTTTAAAAATTAAACAAAGATGGAGTAAGGAAGTTGATGTGAAAGAAAGAGGCTGCACAAAGGGAGATGGAATCAGATAAAACAAAAGATGATGGAGAAGGAGGAGGAAGGAAGAAGAAAAAGAAGAAATGCTAAAGGAAACATTGATTGGGAGAGGGAGGGGCAGACAGGGGAGGGGAGGAGAGGGGATAGGAAGAGAGGAGGGGAGAGGAGAGGTTGACTAAAGCAGGGCAGAGGTGAGGTGACATGGGTGGGAGGCAGAGAAAAAGCCTAGGGAACCAGTCTCTCTCAGGGACACCCTGAGCTGAAAGGAGCTCAGGGAGAAAGGGACTAAGAAGCTGGGTGGGCCTTGGATCTCGTTAGGGTGGGCAGGTCCCAGGGGTGGAGTTGCATTTCCTGGCTTTCCCTAGGTGGGACCCACTTCCCCCCACCCTCCCCGAGCCCTCTTACCGATGGTGTGGCCGGGGGCAGTCACTCCTGTCCCAGCCCCATCCGGCGTTGGGTGGAAAGGCTGCTGAACTTTGGTCCGGATGATTCTGCAACAGCATCACAACAGCATCACACTTCACGTGCTGCTCCTGCCCTGGCCAGTGCCAGCCCGGCCCGCGGAGGTGCTCTCCATCTCCCAGACTCCTCAGCTCTTTCCCTGTCCATCTGCTCCCCGCACCCCTGCCCTCGCTGACTGCTGCAAGGCACGAGGCTTCCCTCCTGTTGGCTCTGCCGATCCAACCCAGCGCAGCCCTGGGCAGAGGCAATCTGTGTTCCGTCCTGCCATGAGAATTCATCCAAACTGCAGCTAGATTTTTGGTAGCGAGGATCAGGGCAGCGGAGCCAGTGGAGCCTAGCATCCTTTCTCTTTCTGGGGCTGGGGACTGCCCTGGTGGCTTGCTGTCCACCTTCCCGCCTCAACCACACAGACATCTCCTTCGGGTACCAAGACCTGGGTTTTGAGATCATTCTGGAGCCGGCCTTCCTACTGGGGCCGTGTCACAGTCCTCCAGAGTCGGGGGGCGGGGTGGGGTGGGTGAGATTTCCCCATATCTTGAACTAATGGGAAGTAGCCAGGGAAGGGCTGGGTCACAGGTAACCCTTTTGTCCCCAGGATGCCAACATAGCACAAGGTCCCTTTGCCAGATGTCAGGCCCTGAACAACCTCTTCTTGAGCCCGTCTACTGCCCTCAGACAAGTCAGACCCCTGTCCCCATCCACTGGCTGGCTTAGGGCTTCCTTTTCTGAGGGTCTTACTTGGATCACAGCGTCTTTGCCAGCCTAATTGAAAAGTCTGGTGCCCTCCCTGTATGCCCTGGGAGGAGGGGACCAAATAAATATTCCAGGGCTGGGATAAGTCTGCTTTTCAATGACCTGAAAAGCTGGGGGCTCAGTGACGCTAAAGGCCAAAGCTGAGGCCAGGACTGAGGGAAGCTCCCCTCCACCCACTGGTCAAATGAGAGGACTTCAGAAGTAACTTTTCTGACCGCGCTGCTCCTCCCCACAGAGGAGTGTGTGAGCCAAGTTCACTTCAGCCAGCCAGATGAGTCACAAGCCACAACCCACCTGGCTCTAGCCAGTGTTCACTGAGCACCTGCTGGACACAGCCCCTACCTCCTGGGGCAGGGGAGACTTATACCCAGAGAAAGCCAAGTCACCCAGGGGGATCAGGTGGTTAGTGCCAGAAGGGTGCAGAGGAGGAAACATCCCCCTTGCAGGCAGGGGGATCGGGAAGAAGTCGCCCAGGGGTGGAACTTGATGTCGATCTTTAAAGCAGAGAGGGGCTCATGTCAGAGGCACTGGGCTGCACAGCAGGGGCCCTAAGTCCGGTTTCTGGCTTTGGCATTAAGAGGCCACATGGCCTTGGGCTCACCCCTCAACTTTTCTGGGCCTCAGCTTCTTCAGCTGTAAAATAAAGGGGCTGCACTACAGGATCTCCGGGGTCTCTTTCCCCAGTGAAAAATAACATGATCCCAAGGTGAACAAAGAAGCGCAGGGGAGGGCATTACATGCAAATGCCAGAGGAAGGTGGAAGCACAACTGGGAAGCCCAGAAAGCACGATGTCGCAGGGCTTAGTGCCTAGACCAGCCGGGCAGTCACAGCGGGGGCAAGTGAGGGAGTAGGAGGAAAGAAGCTGCAGGCTCAGATGTGACGATGATCATCGCTACTGTCCACTTACTAAACATCTACTCTGTGCCAACGTTATACACCACTTACGCTGCTTGTATGTACTGCTGTTCATTCTCACAACAACTTCCAAAGCACATACTATTATCCTCATTTTGCAGATCGCAAACCAAAGCTGATAGAAGTTAAGTAGCACACTCAAGATCATACCACACATTGGGGCAGAGTCAGAATTGAGTCTCCAAAATCTATGCTTTATGTTACTTTGTCATCCTTCTCCCAACATGTAGGAACCAGGTTTATAGGATCTCAAGCCATGAGCAGTGTCTAAACTAGAGGGGACACGTGCAAACTGATCCCAGTAAAGCAACACGTGGGCATGAGACAACATGGAGCTGGTCTCAGGAAAGGGAGGATGGCCGGGATTTGGCAACTAGCTAGGGTCGACCACGGCTCTAAAATCCCAGTTTTGTGTAACTGGAAGCTTGGTGATGTGTCTCACTGTTGGGAATGTGCCTGCAGGGAGGTGGCTGGTTTTGGCGTAAAGTAGTGGTATTGGTCCTGGACACGCCACATTTGAGATGGCCGGGGAGTGTCCACGTGGACATACATGCCCATGCGTCAGCTGGCGCAGCAGACATGGATTCAGGGGAGTGTCAAGGAAAGCAGTGTTGGAAGGGACGAGAGACCTAAGGAGCGGATACTGGGGGACACGTACTTCAGGGACGGGGGAAAAGAACCTGACCTTGCAGAGGAGTCAGAGACTTGGTCATGCAGGAAATGGCAGAACCAGGATTGGGTGGTTTCGCCTAAGTCAATGGACAAGAATATTCAAGAGAAACATAACCCACAGTGCCAATAGTGACATGAAGCCTGAAGGGAATTGGGAATATGAAAAGGCACAAATTTGGGATTTTGGTGGCCATTGGTTACCCTGAGGAGAGCATTCTCAGCAAAGTGTCTAGAGTAGGAGCCAGACAGGATGAGGTTGGAGAGTGAATAGGGAAGAAAGAGAGCAGGGTGCAGTGAGAGTAGACTTAGACTATTGCCTTCAGAAGCTTGTAGACCAGGAAAGGAGAGAAAGTGTGGAAGGTCGAGGGTGGAGGGTGGAACAGGCAGCTGCGTGGAGGGAAGGCTTTCTAGGGTCGGAAACATCCAGATGAGTTTGTAGCCTGAGGAGGAAGAACCAGTGAAGAAGGAGAGACTGAAGTTGCCTGAGGGACCGCGGGTAAGAGAGCAAGGCAGAACAAGAATGGTCTGGAGGGTAGAGGGGAGGTCTTAGCCCGAGATGTCATATTTTTCAGGTGGCCAAAAGCTTTGAAAAGGAGCTTACACAACTTTTATCTCTCAGCAAAGCAGAAGGTAAGGTCATCTCTCAAAAGTTGGGGGGAAGATTTGGAGCATGGTCACCTGGAAAAGACAGTAGCTGAGGGCAGTGTAGACTTGTCTACAAGAAAAGTCTAGAAAGATGCTGAGCAGCTCAGAGAAGCTGCTCCTAATTCACTGCAGCAAAAACTTCCGAGGTCTCACCGGGCCTGTGGGTGACTCTGGCTTGAGGGCTGATGGGCTCTGGACTCAGGGAACTGCAGGGCTGGGGCTGGGTGAGACAGATAACTGCACGGGCTTGAGGAGTTTCTGTCTTTGTTACCCAGAGCCTCTGACCCCTGGGCCACTGGTGTAGATTTAGCTGAGGCAGCGAGAGATGGAAAATCACTACTCCCTGACAGCAGCTTGGTGGTGTGTGGGGGAGGAGCTGGGCAGGGTGCCTGCTTCGAGTCACTAAAGCTCTTGATGTCCACCTATGACCCCAGGCAGTGGGCACTTGCCAGGCCCCAGAGCTGATCTCAGGGAATTTAAAAACTGGGATTATGGTAACCTAATGGTCATCCATGGCTCTCTTGCATCTCATACAACAATCCAGCAACTCATGGGGACTCTCACCAGGGGTTAAAGGATGACGCTAAGCAGTTATTTAGGATGACTGCCTGATACTGTTTCCTCATGTTCCTCCTCCTCCTTCTCCAATTCTTTTTCATTCTTGGCCTCACAGGGGACAGCCAGACACGCCTATGCCCCCCATGGTCTCAGGCAAGTTTGGCCTGGAAGCTCAAGTCCCCACATATGGATCCTTGGAGGGTGCAGTTGGGACCCTGGAGGGCACAGCTCTACTCGGAGTGGGAGGTGTCATTTCCCATTTCCACGGAGAGATTGCCCTGCCAGGGTGCCCTCTCCCCACTTCTGTTTCCAGCACGCGTCCCTTCACTGGATGCTTTTCCTCCTGCACCATCTCAGATGAGAGCTCACCCTTTCCTGGGGACCTCTAGGACTTTGGCCTGGGCCTAGCATGGGGCCTTCCAGGCACTTGGAGTCTCTAACACTCACAAGGAAGTGAGTATAGCAGTGGGAAGAACGGTGTGGGCTCTGGGCTCAGCCTGCCTCCGTCTGAATCCCAGCTCTGTTACTTACTACCTGTGAAGCCCTTGGCAGCTTCTTATTCCCTCATCTGTAAAACAAGAGAATACTACCATGCACTTCACAGGACGGTGGTGAGGATTAAATAGGATAATCTATGTAAAGTGATTAGTACAATGGTTGGCTCAATAATAATAATGATGATTACTAGTATTATTATTCCTAGGGGTGACACCTAGGCCTTGCTGTTTTCAATTTAGAGCCAGGTGCAGGCAGGAGGCCTCCCTGCCCAATATGCCCCAGCCTGGTCAATGCAGGTGCTACCGAGACCCTCGCAAGAGCACTGAGAAGACAGGAAACAGCAGCAGCAGCAGCAGCAGCAGCAGCAGGGTCACAGTCTGACCCCAAAAGAGGTTGCATCAGACTCTCAGGAAGACACACTGGGAACTGGACAAGGCCCTGGCTGGGGCAGCAGGAAGGATCCACAGAGGACCCCAAAGATACTGGGGTGTGTGGTAGGGCTTCGGAGGAAAAGATGATGAGGCAGGTGGTGAGGTCACTCCCTTGTTGGTTAAATCCCCAGGAGGCCTTTACTTCCCAGCAACTTGGAGATCTAAACAGTCTCGTGGGCCCTGTGAGTTAGAATAAAAGCCATGCTTGCGTCTTCTATTAACAGTCTGTTAGACTCATGAAGAAAGAGAAGCTTGCAACCTTCTAGGAAAACATCAGGGCCCTTTACTCCTCTCTAGTCCTGCTCTCTCCCTCTTCCTCCTTCTCTCATTCCTTCCTCCATGTGTCATTCTCAGTCTCTCTCTCCCCTCTCTGTCTTTCTCTGTCCCTCTCTCCATCTCCCCTCTCTTTGTCTGTCGGTCTGTCTCCTGGCACCCTGAAGTCCCACTGTGGCTATGTGAGTTTATCGATTCCTGGGAGCTGGGGGAAAGTGGGAGGCAGGGCTGGGGTGCAGGCTCAGGGATGGAAATAGAAGGCTATAAATTATTTGTGACAGGAAAGCAATAGTGGCAGAGTGCTGAGCACAAGTCCTGTGTCACTATTAGATTCCTTTTAGCCTGATGACACTGTAAAAAAGGTTAAGTGTCTGCTGGAATCGTACACCTGGGGGGCCGGGGCAGCCTGGGAGCAGAACAAGCCACTGAGAGCAGGTATATCAATTCTCCAGGCCAATAATATTCCTCTCATTGATCGCCACGCAAAGTTCAAAAATCTCATTACAGCCAGGCAGACCGGGAACTTTTTACAAATCAATAGAATGATATAATGTATGTATACTTAGTACAAATGTATCTATTCATCTATCCATCCATCCACAGTCTGCCTCAGGGTTTCCAAGTTAACCTACCCATCATATTATGTTATGTTATGTATGATATTATATTGCATTATATTATATGATAATAAATGGTGTGCAAAAACTCCCCCTGAGGTAGAGACAAGAAGAGGTCCTGTTAGCATTGAGGTGACCTCAGATAGCTCACCTTGGAAGGAACGAGGTGGCGGCATTTTCAGGACTAGGCTGCTCAGGATTTCTAGGAGCAATGCTTCTTCAGCAGAGACTCCAGTGAAAAACAACAAGAAAACAAAAAAATACTGTCTACTGAGTATGTACTATGTACTGGGCAATGTTCTAAGTGCTCCAAACAAATATAGTTCCCCTAATCCTCACAACAACCTATTTTACAGATAAGGAAGATTATAATTTGCCCAAGGTCACCCATTTAAGAAACGGCAATTCTGTGATCCGAATTTAGGTAGACTAACCCCAGGGTCCATGCCCTTAACTATTAAGTTATACGGCCTCCAGTGGAGAGAGACTCAAAAGCCCAAAATGCAAACTCTGGAATTCTGTTTCCAGTTCCTTGTTCTATTGTGTTCTAAGAAATGCAGGGTAAGGGGCTCCCCTGAACCTCAGTATTCCTCATTAGTAGACGGAATAACACCTGCTGGAACCAGCTGCTGATGGTAAGTATGCATGGCATCTCCAAGTATGTCCCCATGAAATCCTGTCCAGCTGCCTAGGACAGACTTCCTTCCCAACTTTGAAATTTTTCCCTAGAGGAACAGAATTACTTCCTAGAGGAGTCAGAACAAACCAGTGATATGACCAGGCTTGGAGCAGGCTGCTTTTAGGAGCAAGATGTCAAGTATCTGCATGTATGTGTTATATATATGTATAAATCAGCATAAGTTGTCCCAGGGTACACTGCGAACTTTAGAGTCTTTGCAGAAAATACTTAATCCCTGGTATGGGGAAAATCTTTCCTGATTGGGTAAATCAAAGGAACTCCAAGGTAGAGGGTGTTTCAGACTAGCTGGCCCACTAAGCCACACAAGTGGTGGGTGGGGCCTCTGCCGGGGACGTCAGGCTGCCTGGGTATTATAAACTGGATCATTCTAGAGGACAAAATGATATTTGCTTCAGCAAAGGATATTTTGCACAACTGATGCAGGTTATTGCTTCAATTCAAGTCTTTGAGAACTGCCGATATCAGGCACGTATCCCTGGCTTGGCCCAGAGGCAAGTTAGCAACACAAACAGCTGGAGACTTTTCATAACAGAACCTTGAGTGAGTTATCATAGATCATCCCAGAGAATTTCACCTCTCCTGAAAATGCTTCCTACTCCTGAAAACTCTGAGGAACTAGAATCTCCTTTCCGTATATCCCAGAAACTGAAAAACTGAGATTTATTTCCTCCTCCCCACAGGAACCCAAAGGAAAGAGCCTCTACTCTCCCTGCACAGGGCTCCCCTACCGGCAGACCTGCAGCACTTAACACACACCCAGTTTTCATGGCCTCTGGCTGTAGTTTGGGCAGAGCTTTGAGCTGTTTGCTCACGCTCACTCACACGCACCACGGGTTACGGTTTGGACAACTGACCATATGTCAGGCACCGTTCTGTGCATGAGAATGGCCACTGATGAGGTCAGGCCATTCTTCAGAGCCATGGGCAAGACCTTCCATTCTGGCTCGAGCAGGATGTGGCTGGAATACATGGGATCCAGGTTACCAGGGTTCTTTCCAAATGTGTCAAGAGCTTCTGCCTCTTTTGTTGCCTCTCAGAAGTCATAACTGAGCTCTAAGAAATGAAAGCCCTACCAAAAAATCTTGCAGAGGGAACTACTGTCCTTGAACTACCTGCATTAGAATCCCCTGGGGTACTTGCTAAAATGTAATTCCCTGGGTCACTCCTCAGACCTCCTGAATTAGAATTTCCGAACTCTCTAATAGTTGAGAAAACTAGCTTAATCCAGGGGTGAGGAAAGCGTCTTTCTGGTTACACAGAGGATCCTTGAGAGAGCTGGGAGGAAGTCTTAGTGAATTAAGAAAGTTTCTTTCTCATCCTCTATCAATCCACATTTCTCTCCCTCTGTTAGTCCTGACTCTAAATGACACAGTCACCAAAATTCAAGAAGCTATCAGTTCCTCTCTGAAAACTAAACTACAGATGAAAAATAAAAATAATTTCAAAACAGTTTTTGGTACATTCTTGGATGATAAATTCGCAGCGGGTTCCTTAGATACAGGCATAGTTTCTGCATCAACTTAGCCTTGTAAGACTGGCATTGAGGGTGATCATCCTTCTACCACGTGTCCCTGAGAGCCCAGGCCAGAGATAATTTACCAGGCTAGATGGGCCATGGGGCTGGCCCAAGGGGGCAATAGTGGTGGTTTATATGATGAATGGTAAGCATATGGATTGATTTAACTTCAAGATATGCATAGGTTTAAAAATTAAGGGGCAATGTGTTTAACTAACCATTTGGAAACCAGTCTGCGGTGCATGCCAAGCCCAGAGCGTGACCAGACTAGCTCTTCTCGCCATTGGCCCTGCCCTCATCTATCAGGGCTTCTGGCTAGAGCTGGGGTCTACCAGCTGTCCACCCCTCAGGCCTGCTTGGAAAGCTCAAGAGGCTCGAAGACTGCCTGACGTAAGGGGAATGGGGTGCTTCTATAGATTCATTGCCAGACTCTGCACCTGTCTGTCCTCCCTGTCCCACCACAGGCAAGCCCACCTCCCTCTGTGAGCAGAAGGAATCCTGGAGGGGTCCATACCTCAGCAGCGGCAGACATGGGGCCTTCTAGTAACTGCCTGGTCTCCCTGCCTCTAGCCCTCCCACCTCTCACCTAGCCACTCCAGTATTCAAAAACAATCCATTAGTCTCTCTCTGTCTCCTGAAAGAATGTGATGGGGCTAAACCCTACAATTGCTTCCTATTACCTACAAGATAAATGCGAATTCCTCAGCCTGGCCTTCAAAATCTTCCCCAATCTGAGGCCGGGCGCGGTGGCTCACGCCTGTAATCCTAGCACTCTGGGAGGCCGAGGCGGGCGGATTGTTTGAGCTCAGGAGTTCGAGACCAGATCTGAGCAAGAGCGAGACCCCGTTTCTACCAAAAATAGAAAGAAATTAATCGGACAGCTAAACAAATATATAGAAAAAAAAAAAATTAGCCGGGCATGGTGGCGCATGCCTGTAGTCCCAGCTACTTGGGAGGCTGAGGCAGTAGGATTGCTTGAGCCCAGGAGTCTGACGTTGCTGTGAGCTAGGCTGACACCACGGCACTCACTCTAGCCTGGGCAACAAAGTGAGACTCTGTCTCAAAAAAAAAAAAAAATCTTCCCCAATCTGGCTTTAGCCTGGCTTTCCAATCTATTTCTCTCTGTTCCCCACTTCCTCTCAGGGTCTAGCACAGAGTGAAACCTTGTTTTCTTGCTTACTCAATTCACATTGAGTCCTCTCCTGGACTCTGAGCTCTACCAGGGCTTTCATGCCTATTTTTCTCACCACTGTCTTTCCAGCACCTAGCAACAATGCCTGGCATAATGTAAGTACTTAATCACTATTTGTTGAATAACAAATGAATATTATTATTATCAATAATAACTTAATCTTAAAGAACATAGTAGGTCAACATACGCCTACTATGTACCAGGTACTGCACAAAGCAATTTACATGGATTATTTAATTTGATTCTCACAATTACCTATGAATATTATTATCCCTATTCTATAGATGTATAAGCTGAGGCTCGGAGAGGTTAGGTAACTTGCTTAAAGTCACACAGCTGTTAAGTAACTGAGCCAGAATTTAAATCTAAATCTGGGTATCTTACTCCAGAAGTCATGCTGCTAACCGCTGGGGGGAATGAGTCAGTCCTATCAAGAACAGCTGGTAGAATCTAATGAGAGGTTAGGCCTGAATAGAAGAGCTAAATATAATAATAGTAAAAGCAATAACTATCATTTATTTCATATTCACTATAAAACAGGCATTGTCATAATGCATTTTCTCATTCAGATTCTAGCACTCTGTCAAATAGTCATCCTCTCTATTTTACCTAAGAGACAACAGAGAGGCTAAACTTGCCCAAGGACACAGGCTTAATATCCTCAGAGGCAGACTGTGGATCCAGGCCTGTAACTTCAATGTCTGTAGACTGAACCATACAACATCTTCTGGAAATTTTGTATATTAATATTTCTTTGCATTTATTAACTATTTGGACATGAACAAATTTTTCCTTTAGTCTTTTCACATCCATGATTTGGACAACTGGGTGAATGTATATGTAGACAATTAACAGAGATTTCATGTGGCTGTGATTCTAAACATGCTTATCCTTCCTCGTGCATGTGCCGTAGTTGTATTTGATAAGCATTACGTCTGTGTTATGAACGAACCACAATTTTAGATTAAGTAGCTACAGGTTTCAGTGTATTTTATATGCACTGGTAGGTTTTGTGGTCAGATTTTCTCAATTCTTTTCATCATTCTAATTTCCAAATCACTTACATGATTGCATGATGATACTACATATAAATATGTTTCTGCTTCTATATTTTTGAGAATCTGTTTCTCTGATTAGTGTATCTTTATATTCATGTCTGCCTCAATGCATTGATCCAAGATTTATAATAGTGGATATATTTATCAAAACCTACTTCATGAACATCTGCCAAGTTATGCTGCTTTCTGTCAAATACATAAGCCACAGTGAGACTCCACAACCATCATTGTTCCCTTCCCAGGGTGTCTGAGATTCTCAAATCACAATTGTGTTTTTATATTGGTCCACGCTCCAGTATTGATGTGCATAAATGTGCATTTGTAGACCTGTGTATCTCTCGGTCTGTGGCCAGCATGGGGTGGGGGTGGGAGGACGTGGAAATGAGAGAATTATTAAATGCCAAGTAGATACGCAATAAATTCCATTGATTTTATAAACTCCAACTTGTCTTCAGTCTCCTTCCATTCTTTATCCTGGGGGCATTGCAACAAAAAACCTATTTTAAATACCTTTGCTTCCCTCCTTCCCCCTCCCCAAAAGAGTGTCAATATTTTATTTGGATTTTTAACTTCGCTCCATAACAGTTGTTTGACCTCCTGACTCGTGCGAGTCACATAAATTCTGGGACTTTATTCAGGAGCCATGTTCCTGCTATTGAATAAGCAATTTGGGAGGGTGAATTAATGACTTGTGCTGTTGCTGGAAAGTCCCTGAAGAAATATTAAAATTGCTTGCAGACTGAATCGATACTCAGTGAACACCCAGCAAGAGGGCTTTGGTTCTGGAATGGCCACAGAAGGCAGGGCTCAGTAGAGGAAGGGGAATTCCTGCACCCAGCTTGGAGAGCTCCCCCCTCTGCCTTTCCCTCCACCCCTAGTGCTCTGTCATTTTCAGAAACAGCAAAGTCTTATTAAACCCCAACCAGGACAGAACTGAATTGTCCTGTCTCCA
This sequence comes from Propithecus coquereli, assembly GCF_000956105.1. Classification (NCBI taxonomy): domain Eukaryota; kingdom Metazoa; phylum Chordata; class Mammalia; order Primates; family Indriidae; genus Propithecus; species Propithecus coquereli. The sequence continues at coordinate 2,231,760 of NW_012153396.1, read as the reverse complement.
GAAACAGGCTCAGGGGACAGTTTACTCTCTTACTAGCAACGAGAGCCCGGAGGCCTTATTGGAGGTGATGGTCTGGACACATCCACCTGCTGGAGAAATGGGATGGTGCTGCTGCTTTCTGGCAGGCTGCACTGTGCTTGGGAGGACTGCAGCTGTGACCATTTTCTGCTGGGTGTGCAGAAGGGTTGAATGCTGCACTGCTGGTTCTATTTCTGTGTGCGTCTGACCGATGTTTACTATCGCTCAAGTGGCCACACGATTTCGGCCTTTGTGTATGAGTGTGTCCATGGGATGGAGAGTTTGAATTGTGCTGTGTGTTACCACGTATTGCATTGTGTCCGCACATGCCGGCAGCTGGCTTAAGGTTTGTTACTTGGTGTTTTGTGGTATTGTATCGAGGTGACTGCACTGTGTGTAACACTGGGTTAGAGGAATTTGAGTATTGTTTGGTGGCAGCATCTATGTCTCTGCTTTGAATTATTGTGTTCATTGATCATATCAGCATCTTTTTTTCCCTAATGTATGTCTCAGAGATTAGGTTAATGGATATCTCCTTGGTGATGTGGGTTGAGTAATGATGTTGGATCTGGGTGGTGGTATATGATTCGGTAATTGCTTTAATTGCCTTCGTGGTGTGGTGGTGGGTGAGAGGGCCCATTCTTTAGCTTTTTAAGCTTATGCTGGGCCAGTCATTTGCACTGCTGCTTTTCAGAAGGAAGATTCTAGAGATGCAGGACAAATCTCTTTTTGATTATTAAATATACAGTTCTAGTCTTCTTGGAAGCAAGCTGCCCCTGCTCCACTGAATAGTTCTGGCTTCTCCAGACCGGCGCAGGTCCTGGTACCACCCTCCCTGCATCTGCCTGATTTGGAGACTTAAGCCCCTGGGCCAAACCCTATGCCTGTTGAGTCTAGATCCATGCTGGAGCTGGAGGAGGATGGATGGGAGTAAACTTCCCAGTCCCAATGGGAATAACAACAGGAACTCTAGTTCCAAGAATCTCCATTCTGCTCCACTCTGTGGCCCTGGCCATCAGCATTGTCTTCCTTCCTAGTATCCCCAGATGACGTGGCTTAGCAGTGGCCTGCACTGAGGGACACACACCATGGAACAGTAGGGGACACGTAATGTGCGTGACCATCTACTGGGGAGCAGGTCCTTGTTCTGAGCTTGCAAGTAAGTGCGTGAATATATAGCTGGGCATGAGACTGCAAAATACAGAGTTCCCCAAGAGATTACCCACACTGCACTTCTTTGATTCAAAGTACGTATGAAGTATGGCATAGTGGATAATCACATGGGTTTTAGAGCCAGTACTTCATGGGTTCAAATCCTAGTTGTGCTACTTAGCCTGTGACCATGAGCAAGTTATTTAACTTCCCTGTACTCCAGTTACTTCATCCATAAACAATCCTACAAAGCCCTATGGGGTTGTTTATGGTGCTTAAATCAATTAATACATGTAACATGCGTATAACAGTCCTACTGCAGTAAACACTTGTTGGCTATTATGATGATGATGATGAGTATAAGGGCTTACTGAGTAAAGCAGCCATAAGATTGGCCTGTGCATGTGTACAAACATGTATACATGTGTGCTAATGTATATAAAATCCTGAGATAAATCAAGGTGTGTTTGTGTGTTTTGAGCAGAAATGTGCAAAAACTGCAGTCAGGTGGCACAGAGGCAGAGGGTAATTCTCTCCTTGGCCTTCTAGCCCATTTGGGCAGTGGCAGGGGTTGGATTGAAACAGCTCACGACTGCCCACCTCCACGCAGAGGGCAGCATCCAGCCCTGCAGTGATGAAGAGGCAGAAAGGAAGATGGCAGCCCTCAACATGTTTTATACTTACTAAAAATTTTAAGGATAATTGAGCTCTTAAGATTCAAATTTAGCTCATTAAAAAAAATTAACTTTCTAATTTAAAAAAATCAGGACATTTACTAACTAATAGGTATAAATGAGGAATAGTGGAAGCTAGGTATTAAATTTGAGAACTAAGGAAGGGGTATGCAAGGTAGCAGGTAAGTGACTGTGAGAGCATTTCGGTGTGGATCTTAGGGAAGTCCGTTGAGCTGAACTCGGTTACCCAACTAAGCCAAAGGGGCAGGGAGAAGCTGAGGCAAGAATGGGATTGCATCTTGGCCTCATTCCTTGGGACTTCCCATAAAGATGGGAAACACGTCATTGTGAGGTGAGTTTGAGAAACTTTGGTTATCATCTTTGCTGTTGTCAGGCAAAGAATAAATGAAAGAATTTGCAGTTGTTCAGTTACTTTGAACCATTGCACCGAATAGATTAAGCCCAAAGTAAATTTTTTTCCTGAAAAATTTTTCAAAAATCTTTTACCTCTTAGCAATAGAAATAACTGCAGTGACTGTCAAACTCCCATGCTTCCCTGGAATATCCAGATATGTCAGACAATAGTAGACAGATTTGGTTTGCATTTGCCAAATATTTGCTCACTTCCCTCTCTCCCCTTTCTTCATCCTTTGTTTTATCTCCATTTTCTCTCCTCTGTTCCCCTCCTCTTCCTGTTTACCTTCCTTTCCTCTCCTTTTCATGACATTTAAGAATCAGAGGAACCCTTCAAACACGTCAAATAAAGATTTTTTTTCCCTACCATTTCAGTTTTTTCTTTAAAAAAAAACTACGAAATGCAAAGCACCACAACCACGAAAATGCCATGAAGCCCAGAAAATGCCAACCTTCAACTCCTCAAGCAATAGCAGGCTCATCCCAGAGAAGGAGTATGCGGTTATACAAAGTACACACACACACACACACACACACACACACACAAAACCACAGAGGCTGGGCTCTCAAACAAAGTGGACAAAAGGTGCAATTATCAGACTAATTCTGTTGAATGGTTAGATAACTGAGTCATACAGGGTTTTTGTTTTTCCTGGAAATACACTGAGCAGGCCCTCTTCCTAAATCCAGCTGGGCTTACACAGGACCATAATTCTCCCTGGCATTCATGATACACAATCCTGTTCACAGAATATCCTTTTGGCTCTTCAAGCTTTTTTTATTTCAAAAGATTTCAGTGTTGGTACATACACAAACCGGAATGCACACACATTGACATAGATTGCAATAATAACTAGCATTTATTGAGCACTTAATACTTGCCAGGTGCAATTCTAAGCAGGTTCATGTGGATTAGTTCATTTAACCCTCACGAGAACCTATGAGAGTGCTACGTGATTATCCCCACATTACACGAGTGAGGAAACGGAGGTTCAGAGAGAATATGGAATTGGCCCCTAATATTCCTATAGCAAGGAGGAGCGAAGCTAGCTTCACATGATGGCAGTGCCTCCACAGAGCCCTTGCACTACGCCACACAGTTTTATGTGAATTGCCTGGCATATAATAGGTATTTAGTAAGGGTTTTCTGAACAGATGAATGAAAAAATAAATGACTAAAAGGGCGTGTCTATTAAGAACCTGATATTCTTCCTTAAGATGGCAACGTGGACTCCCTTATGGAAGCCAGGACTGACAGACAACATAAGCTTATTTGAACAGAGTGATCTGACCTCCTGACCAATTTTCAAGGGGAGGAAAGTGCTCACCAGCTGTGCTCATTCCGATACTAACTGCTCTAACCATCAGCTCTTCACCTGACTTAGGGCCCAGCCCAGCCTCCCTTCAAACCAGAAATCAGACTCAATGTATCAAAGATGCATTGAGTATTCCATGACCCTGTGTTTCCTGGAATATTATTCTCCAAAAACAGGTGTTTCCCAATGTGCTGATTCTGTGCCTGGATAAAAACTGAGAAATTCAATCAATTATGTGGACGTTTCTAAATCGCCAGATCTTTGACACCATATCGACAACATTTATAGATGATTGACCAAAGTTTTTGATTTTCACCCAGATATTTGGGAGTTGCCACAGTCATTAACCTGTTTATCAGCGATTGCTCATGCATTTCCAAGAGACATAAGTGAACGCTAAAGAGGAAAAGAATAACCCAGAATGATACAGATGAAAGAGGACAGGGGGTGGTAGCTATTCAACAAAACCAGTCAAGCAGAGGGCGTTCCGGGAATGGGTTGCTACCTCGGAGATACATTAGAACATGGATCCAGCTCGCAAGAGACTCATGTGCTTACAGACCTTTAAAAACCTCATACAGCTGTATCCTTGATTGTCTACAGAGCTGTACCCAATCAGATCCCTGCACAGCAGAGCTGATGGATCAATCCCAGAGTCCAGCACAGAGAGCAGCTTGTCCACGGCGCGACCAATCCACCCTCTCCATACTGACACCCTCCGGATGCCTGCGCGCCTGTGCATTTAGTATCTCCACGTATTGCCAGTTCAAGCTGTAGATTTTGCAAAGCTTGGCATAAAGCTGGTTTGTGACTTTGTACGAGTGCCCCTATTTGTGATTTAGTGCTCTGCCTTTTATCATCCCTCCTACCTCCCTTTCCTTTCCCTCTCTACTTTTTAATGCTATTTACAACTTCCTTATCCATAGAGCAGCACAGCTATCTTTCAGTGTTGCTAAGTGATATACCCAAATGATTTTTCTTACCCAGGCTTTCTCTTCCCTCAACTTAATTTATGTTTGCGTAAATAGGAACTTTTTTGGATCGTTCCATTCGATAGCATTTAGGGCTACCGTTTTTATCAAAGGGATCATGGCTCTAAAGGCCTCCTTGCTAGAGACATTTGTTTATTCTTACGAGCAACCGGCTCTCCCTCTGTGAATAAGGCTGCGTGCGTGCAGGCGTGCATGCACAATGTCCTCCTCGGTTTGTGCTCTGCTGCCCCATGTCAATGCCGCTTGGCACTGGCAGGAAGAGCCCAGTGAAACTGTGACATGAACAGCAGCTGACCCTCAAACTACTGGAGATAAATCCAAGCTCTGGGCCTTTCCTGCTGATGGCCACTTAGTTCTTTCAGGAGCGGGCCTACATATGCCTGGCAGAGCTGCTTCTTCCAAATCTGCCCCCCTATAACTCCCTTCATCTCAGAGCTGCAGAGGACGCTTGCAGTGACATTATTCACAAGTAGGGTTTGGGGGGTCTAGAGGTGTGAGTTGGTAGAGAGGACGGGTGGGGAACCAAGACAATGCCTCCCTGTGTTCCTGGGTCATCTATTTCTTTTCTCCTCTTTAATTCTTTCCACATCTTCTCCCCACTGCTAACTCTACTCGACCTTGAACTCTGGCTCTCCCTTCACATAAGAATCTGTCGCACGGGGGACAGTACCTCCAAAGAAGCAGTGACTTGGCCTGACAGGCCTGGAGACAGGTAGCCAGAGGCACTAGCCCATCACTCCACTCCCGGAAATAAATCCCATTGTATTTGCATTTTAATTTTCCACATAAACAAAGGCCCAGAGTACTCGCTTGGGCAGCATCACTGGACGAATTTAATTAGAAATGAAAAGTTTATAGGGCCCTCTTTAATGCGATTAATGCTCAGTTAACATTTATCACATTCGTATGCTGGGATCGCCTTTTCTAAGCAGCCACTGGCCATTAAATGAATTTCTCTCAACTTTTTTGTACCCACCCTGGGAGGCCATTTCCTGCGGAGTCTGTGTGGCCTTCCAGGCTGTCTCCTTGGGGCCAGGGGATCCTTGGTCCTCAGAGCCAAGTTCAGGGAAGAGAGGGTGGGGCAGAGGCAGATGTGCACATGCTGGGTGGGAGGGCAGGGGGTCAAGAATGAGGATGTTTCCAGGAGGAGCTGGACCCGGATCAGGGTTGTACCCTCTGCAGAAAGCTGAGTGCTCAGCCCCATAGACTGGCCAAAAGGCTTCAGAACCTCTTCCCGAATTAAAAAAGATACCCCTTCCCCAACATAGTCCATGCCCGTGGTCAAAAACCAGGCCTTAGCTGGGGCCGGTCAGTGTCAATCCTGTCCGGCTCCCACTTCTCTCTTCCTGTCTTCTGCTGTCTGTCTGCTACCCTTTTTCCTCTCGCATCTGGACTCTGTTAGGCTTTCCCTCCCAGGACCACAGTGACAGCGTAAGGAACCCAAGTCCCAACCCTGGACATACTGCCTTCCCTCTGGCTCTCCCCGACACCAGACAGTCACAGTCGGAATGCTGCCTGCCCTAGTGTCAGTTCCATGGAGAAGTGAAGAGAGGGGAACATGAAACCTCTATTGGTCCCTGGAGGAAGGATGGCCTTCCTTATCTTATCACATTCTCTTCACTCTTCAATTAGAGTCTACTGAGATTGGCCTCCTAACCCAAACCAGCTAACCCATACTGAGTACCAGGTAACGATGAGGAGGAAGAGAAAGAGGAAAATGAGTAAGGGACTGGGGAGAGGGAGGGGAGGCGCCCACTCTGCAGATGATGAAAGGAGATAACTATCTTGGCCTTCGTTCCTACCCAAACACACGCTCCCTTTGAGGACGTCAGCAGACACAAACAAAGCAACTGCTACCAGTTCTCCTGGCACAACATTACATGCACCCACAACCCCGCCATCACAAACTTGACACACTCACCTCCAGGAGAGCAAATGCACGCTGGTCACAAGTGTTTGCATCCCAAGACACGTGCATGCACACAGATCAAATGTGTCAGGACCCTTTGTGTACCTTTCAGGACCCCCTGTCATTGATCCAGTAGGACATCTACTGTCCATTCAACCCTGTGCTCTCTGGAGAACATTTGCTAACATCGCAAACATACAGGTCATCCAAGCGATGGCAGGGACTTTCATTCTGGGACCAAACAGTTCCTTTAGCCGGAAGCCTTCTGCGTAGCAAACCACCAGCTCCCAGTTTGACAAGACTACTCCTTTGGAGAGCTCCCTGGGATGCCAGGGCCATTTAGACAGCTTCCAAGGGCATGGATGCCAGGCTTAGGTAGATGCCACTAGCACACACACTCTTTCCAAAGCAGAGCCACACAGAACCTCCCAACACATAATCAACTTCTCTTGGGACAACACACCAAAGCAGGCCCTACTGCTTGCCCTTTAGAATTAGGATGAAAGCTCACAAGATAAGAGGCAGAATGGTTGTCCAGCCAGATACTGCCAGCAGGCTCCCGATCTCCTCCAGCTTCCTTAACCTGTCTGCCAGGGGTGGGCGGGGCAGCTGGGTCCAGCAAAGGCCCCCCGACCCAGCATCAGGGGCAGGGAAAACTGCTCCCAGGGCTCACTCCTATTTGCTCAAGCTCTGGAGCCACTTTTGTTCTCCCTTTCCACCCCCTCCTCTCTCTCCCAGTCCTCTCCAATCCATCCTCTATCTGATTTCTTTTTTTTTTTCAAGATGGGGTCTCACTATGTTGCCCAGGCTGGTGTTGAACTCCTGGGCTCAAGTGATTCTCCTGCCTCAGCCTCCCAAGTAGCTGGGACCACAAGTGTGCACCACCACACCCAGCTCCCAATTTCTTGACACTGCTGTGCCTGCAAGGTGAATACAGGTCCCCTCCCAGCCTGCTGTCCTGCCCCACAGCCCTACCAGGAGCTGTCAGTCCTGCCCTCTGGCTTGCCCTCTTCCCGGTTTGCTGCAGAGGGAGATCACTGCAGTTTGGACAGGACTGAGGGCAGGCAGAGCAGGAAGTCCAGAGTGAAGTGGCCAAGGGCTCCGGGTGGAAGGGTCTCTAATCTGGAACCTGCCAGAGGTGGGGAGCTCCTTCCCTTCTGCTTGGTCTCTCCTCCACTCTACCTCTCCAGCCTTTCAGGGACCAGGCTGGAGTAACTGCATTGCAGCGGCCCCACAGCCACTGCCGGCCTGCCTTGCAGCGTGCCGAGGGGCAGGTGACCACGGCTGCACCACATGCTCCTGTGGGGCCCTCTCAGAAAGAGCCACACAGCTCTGGCCCTGCCACTTTACCTCCTATCCTGCTTCCTTTGTTCCACCCTCTTCTCAGAAACTGCCCACCTTTCTCCTCCCTGGCTGGTCCTCTCCTTTCTCCTTTGCCACCTCTGGGCCACTCCTCAGGCCCCCAACAGCCTGGACAACCAGCTGCCTGGATCTCTGGCTCCCTCCAGCCACCTCTGAGACCTTGCAGGGCTACCATAGACCCCTGGCTCAGATGAGCAGATCCAAGCCTTTGGCTCGAACTCTGTAGTTCTGTGTCCCGTGCTCAGCCATATGCTCCAGTCCCAAATGAGCCCATCCAGGCCAAGGCAGCTCCCGGACAGCCCCCTTCCACCGTTCAGCTTCACAGCCTCCTGCTCCCTCTGCCAGTCCTCATCCTCACTTTCTGTCCCCTCCCCAGCCACATCTCACTCTCTCCTCCCCTAGCTGTAGGGAGTCACAATCTCTCCACCCCTCCCTTCCCCAGGAGCTTCTGGACTAAGGGGCTCAGGAAATGTCCTGTCCCTTGTTCTTGCACTGATGTTACTGCTCTGGTCTAAGGCAGAGAGATAAGAATGTCCAGTTAGGTAGACTGGCTGAAATCAGGCCCAAAGCTGTGTTAAATTTGGCTAGCACAGAGTTTTTCCAAACTCCAGTCTTCCTACACTGGTGCCTGCTGGCTGGGCTTATGTGCTCCAGCTACATCTGCCCAGTTCTTGCCTCCTTTTGTCTCATCTCCTGTAGCCTCTCCAGTGTACCCTCCCTGCCGGGGCCCTGAGGACATTGGTGCACATGAGCCCTGTGGCCATGGGTTGTCTCCATGGCCGCCCTTGGCAAACACCAGTCTGGACTTTGGGGCACTCCTTTCCTTCCCCCCACATCCCTACAATGAGCCTGAGCCTCACTAGAATAGGAGCCACCTGACTCCCAGCCTCTCCTCTCTCTCCTCTCTTTATGGAAACACAAAATGTCTTTTTTTTTCTTTTTTTTTTGAGACAGAGTCTCACTCTTTTGCCCGGGCTAGAGTGCTGTGGCGTCAGCCTAGCTCATAGCAACCTCAAACTCCTGGGCTCAAGCAATCCTACTGCCTCAGCCTCCTGAGTAGCTGGGACTACAGACATGCGCCACCTTGCCTGGCTAATTTTTTCTATTTTTAGTTGTTTGGCCAATTTCTTTCTATTTTTAGTAGAGACGGGGTCTCGCTCTTGCTCAGGCTGGTCTCGAACTCCTGAGCTCAAATGATCCGCCCGCCTTGGCCTCCCAGAGTGCTAGGATTACAGGCGTGAGCCACCGCGCCCGGCCACAAAATGTCTTTTCATCATATTATCTCTCCATAAACAAAAGAAGGGCCAGTTGCTCTCTCGGTTGTTGAGAATGTGCCAGAGAGGAGCCTGGCTCTATAGCCTCTCCTGTCTCCCTCCCTCCGACACGCCTTCCTCTCTTACCTGAGAGTTTCCAGTGCTCAGGGGCCTGCCCCTCCTCCAGGGCCATTTCCTCTTCCTTCCCACACCCCAAGGACTCCCTGTGCCCTCTCCAGGAGGCCCCAGGCATCTGCCTGTGCCATAGTGCTCGCCTGGACTCCAAGCCTGCTCCAGAGGCCAGCTACGCATTTCCCACGCCCGGAGAGTCTCTTCCTTACGTCCCTGGCACCTGGATTATTGAGGAAGGTCTCGGAGGCTGGCCTGGGGCCTGGCCCTGAGGAGAGCCCTGACCTGCACTGTCCCAGTGCTGCTGCCATACCTCCTCCTGGGGGACCTGGTTTGTGGGTCACTGGACCACAGCTCTGGAAGCAGTGTGCCAGGAAGGGCATCTTCTTGGTTACTTATGCAGTTGGTCCCTAACTAGCCCCTCCAACTGGGCTGAGACTCAAGTGTCAAAGTGAAGATGGACAGCTGGTCACACGGCTTTCCATCATAAAGGAGGCATTGCTGCAGCAAAGCCTCTCTAACTGGGGGCTAACTGAACTACAGGGTGTTATTAATACAATGCTAATTATTGAAGGAAAATCTGGCTCCTATTTGCCTAAATTACGACATGAGAAATCTTCAGCCCCACCCTGCTCCTGCTGCCGCCTCACCCACAGGCCAGTGACTGCCTCAATGATTGATCTCACAGCCCAAGTACAAGGTGTCCGGCCTTTCTCCGTGGCTTCAGGTCACATCCTGTGGGACTTCTTCCCTTTCCTCCTCTTGGCCTCAGAGCTCTAAGAGTAGACACAGGGAGGCACATACACACACACACACACACACACACACACAAATCCACACACAGGAAACATCAACCTCTACACCTAAAAACCATCATGAATATATTCAAGCTGCACCTTTCTAACACCAAAACAAATAACCTGTTCAACAGGAGGAAACCATCTCAACCCAGCAGTTCAGTGGAAGATAGATAAACCCAGGGTGATTTAACTTTTCACCTGTCTAATATTTCACTTGTCAGTTGGGCATTGGTTGTGAGACACTATTTCCCACTCGTCGGGTCTCAGGGCCCTTCCCCCTTTCTCTGGACTCACCCACATGGCCAGGGAAGCTGCACTGGGCACAGCTGCACCTGTAGCTGCTTCCCCTGTGAGCATCTGAGCTCCGGACACCTGGCTTGGAGGGATGGGGTGGGTATAAGAAGAAACAACAGGGATTCGGAGAATTGGCAGGTCAGATGAACACCCTTTCTACTGTATTCCTTTAAAGAACTGAAGTGAGGCCGGGCGCGGTGGCTCACGCCTGTAATCCTAGCACTCTGGGAGGCCGAGGCGGGTGGATCGCTTGAGCTCAGGAGTTCAAGACCAGCCTCAGCAAGAGCAAGACTAAAAATAGAAAAAATTAACGAGGCATGGTGGCACATACTCATCGTCCCACATACTCGGGAGTCTGAGGCAGGAGGATCGCTTGAGCCCAGGAGTCTGAGATTGCTGTAAGCTAGGCTGATACCATGGCACTCTAGCCCAGGCAACAGAAAGACACTCTGTCTCAAAAAAAAAAAAAAAAAAAAGAATTCCAACTCCAGGAAGAAACAAGGAAGGTCTAAGGACAGACCTGAGCATTAAGAGGCAAAGTTGTAGAGTAGCTAAGGCTGGAGCCCTAGGAAGCTGGGAGCAGACAATGGGGCCCCTGGTTTAAGGTGTTCCTTCATCAGTTCTGCTGAGAAGACTGGGAGGCAGGACTTCCATCCCATGTGGGCTTGTAGGGAGACCCCTCTTCAGAGTGCAGGTGTCGGGGGCTGCAATTAATCTTCCACACCAGTTACACCAGTTACCACCATTGCTCCTCTTGCTCTAGAAGCTGTAATATTCTAGTCCACGAGCCAATATCATCATACCATCATACCATCATATAAAGAGTCACACTATCCCATTGTACCAGAACAAGCCCGTTCTCCAAATGCCTTCCAAAATACATATTTCCTGCCACCCTAACTTCCAACGCTGCCTCTCATTCCCTGAGTCTACTTTGCACAATGCCCCTCCTTATGCTGATGTGCATGCAAAGCTACTGTTCTCCCCTGCCACATGCCCCTCCCTTCCCAGTCTCCCCTTCTCCAGGTCCCCGTTTCCCTTCTCTAGGGGCTGCTCCTGCCTGGCCCCATCTCCACTCGGCTAATTCCCCCCGTGGCCCCTCTATTGAACTGTTGTGCTGTCCATTTCCCTGTGACAAGGGCTCTGGTTACAGAGTTATTGATTGGTTTTCATGCAGACAGATGGGCCCTTCCTGGGCTCCCATCGAAATCCCTGGCTGTATAGGCTGATTGTTGCCTCTCGGGGTGTAGGATTGCACTGGAGACCACCCTCCATGCAGCCTCCTGTGCCCAGGCCATGGACGGTAATAAATGGAGGCAGCCTGAGCGATAATAAAAGCAATTGAGTAGGTTACCTGTGCAGACACAAGATTTATGCCTCTTCATATTTGATGTGATTGTTTTATTGAGTTCTCAGAACAGTTGGGACACAATTTATTTATTTATTTAGGGTTTTCCCTCTCTTTTCTTCTCTGCATCATCCTCCAAAACCCACCTGGAGCTGTTGTTAGGCCCAAGCCCTCCTGTCTGCCCCCTCTCAAGAGTTGCCAGCTGAGGTAAGAACTCAGGGCAACGGGCCATTGCTCTCACCTGAAAGCCATTTTCTGGCCTGAACACCTGCAGAACCAGCCAACAGGGAGACAGTCAGACCAACAGAACTGCTGGCCAAGAAAACCAGTCTGAAGTAATTGAGGGGCCGGATGCAGTGGCTCATGCCTATAATCCTAGCACTCTGGACGGCTATGGCGGGAGGACGGCTTGAGCTCAAGAGTTCGAGACCAGCCTGAGCAAGAGCGAGACCTCTGTCTCTACCAAAAATAGAAAAATTAGCCATGTGTGGCGATGTGCACCTGTAGTCCCAGCTACCCAGGAAGCTGAGGCAGGAGGATCGCTTGAGCCCAGGAGTTTGAGGTTGCAGTGAGCCATGAAGACACCACTGCACTCTAGCCAGGGCAACAGAGCAAGACTCCATCTCAAAAATAAATAAAAATAAAATAACTGAGGAAACAAAATTGAGCTTTTCAGGAAGATAGCTCTAGCCCATTTTACGGAATAAGACTACCAACTGTCATGCCTATTTCACATGTTATTATAATGATGGGCAACTTCTACAACAGGGGACTCTCTGGGGAAGGACAAGTGAGCAAGGCTTTTCAGACAGAAACTAGCTTGTTTGTCTGCTATTTGTGAGCCCAGTCTGCTAGGCTCTGGGCACCAAAGGCAAATTCTCTGTCCTTATTTCTCTCATTCCTCTGTGGGTAGAAATCTTTTTAACTCTCCAACTTGCCCTGGCTCTCTGCCATAAGACCAACAGCCCTGACCACCAAACAGCTGCAAGGGTACGGAGATGCAGCAGACAATGCCGCCCCTCTGGCCCAGCTTCATGCCAAGCCAGGTCCGAGAGTCAAATATGCAATGTTCTGAGGGAGAAACAAACCTTACCCCTGAGCATGTCTTCAACATTCCCTTGGCTAAGACGAGCAGCTACCAGATTTTTTGGGTCTTTGAAAGAACAACTATAGACCACTGTCACCCCACTGCCAGACCTCTGACAAAGACCCCAGAATGACACAAAGGGGACATTCAAATAGTCCAGGTGAAATTCTTTAACGCGCCGCTGGGATTATAGCCTTCTTGAAGCCCGCGTTGCCACTGGTAGGAGAATGAATGTGCTCACTTAGAGCGAAACAGGCTAAGGGCGAGTGTGGGTAGTGTGTGGTCAGTGAGCAGTTGACTCTGGTAGAGTCCACTCCAAGATCTAGGAATGGGCAGTGGCCCTGACCCCAAAGAGTGTCAGTCAGGCTGAAAAAGTAGAAGCTGAGGCCCTTATTGTCAGCTCATTCCAAGATAGCACCCTCAGGGGATCTTCAGTTTCCCTAGACTCTAGCTGGGGTTTGTGCCTGTTCTTTCAAAGGAGCTGTATTCCCTGCCCAGAGCAACAGCCAAACCAGAAGACTTTGGCATATAATCAGGAAAATCCTTCCTGCCTAGTCAGTTGTTCAGTGGTGTAACCAAGTGACTTTTTCCCCTTTCAGTAGCATGGATCTCCTTCCACCTCTTCCCCCTCCAGGCCATTTCTCACACCAAGTTTCCATCTACAGTCACCTGTTTACAAACACCCACTCTCTACAGCAGCAGCGTACAAGCTGAAGAGCTGGCAACTCCATGCTCCACAGTTACCTGATGTTTAAAAAGATTCAGATAAATTCCACATACTAAGCAACCCAGTCAATCCTTGGGGATTTTTGACAGTGGTCTCTAGGAGTGGGGAGGTCTTCCTGACCTAGTCCTTTGATTCAGAGAGGCATTTCTAGAAGGATTTGCTAATAGAGAATGCAGGTTGGATGGCCAAGTCTTTATCACGACAGGATCAGAGAATGTCAAAACCATTTTTAAAGCATGAAAAGCAATTTAGTTTATAACCATAACAGCATATTTCAAGTGCGGCGACAGCATCTGTTTTGGGGAGGAGAAGATGAAAAACCTTTGGCTCAGGTGGGTGAGCATGTGTGGACTTCCTTCCTTGCCAACCACCGGCTCATGTACGTCTTTACTCGTAACTGTTATAAAGTACTCAACACAAGTGGGCACCTCACCAGCAATAAAGCTCCAAACTCAAGAACCACTCGTTCCCTGATGCACCACACTTTCTGCACAGAGGAAAATCTCCAGGCTCTTCCTACAGTGAGTGAGAATTCTCAAAACAGAGAAAAGGCAAAGTTCTGACATAACCAGCAGCAGCAGAAACATCCTGTCTTTATCAGGCTTCAGGGTGAAAACAACACATCTCAGCTAAACCTTCCCACTTCAGAGCAAAGCACCTACAGGAATGAAGCTAAGGGTGCGGTACTCACATGCATTCCCCCGGCCCCCAGAATTCTTTCCAACATATGAACCATGGGAGGATGCTGGCCCAAAGCAAAACTGAGGAGAGCCGGGCTGCTCCTCATTGACAAGGCAAGCTGGGAAGCCTAACTGCAGACCCAGGGCTGGCTGCCCACACTGCTGGCGGCCTCCCAGTCCCTCTCCTCCCACTCCTTCTCCATCTCTAGTGACACCTGCCCACAGATGGCCATTTCCCCACACCCGAAGAAAGCCTCTGTGCCCCTCAGGTGGCAGGGCTCTGTGCTGGGCGGATTCTGCAGCTGCCAGCGCTGTCAAGCTGAGGCCATTCTTTCCCACTCTCATCTCACTTGCGGCTCCCTTGTCTACTTTGTCCCGATTCTGGTGGGTGTACCTTGAGGCCTCTGGAGCTTGGTCCTGGGGTCACCTGTCCCCTGCACTCTGTGGCTTTTCTGAATAAAAGCACTCTCAAACTTGTGCCTAAGCCAGCTTCCAAAATCATCTCAGCCAGTGAGGGGTATTTGCTGGTGGGAGGGAGGACAGGGCCATCACCACACCTGTCTTATCACTCCACTCCTCTACCCCATTCAAGAGAAACAAATTACCTAAACCCTACATGTCTTGGGTTCCTCCAATTACTTGAAAATCCTATCACTGACGACAAGCATTTCTCTTAAATGTCCTCCAGAGCACCACTACCCAGTCCTCAGCAGGGACACCCTTGGCCCTGCTCTTCTCTGCCCAAGACCTCAGTTCCAACTGCTCCCAGGACCAGCAGTCAGCCAAGAGGCTAAGTCCCCAGATGGCTCAGAAAACAATGCTTTGTGCCCTTCCCCTCCTGACTGCCACTCTAGCCTTAGCCCCAAGCTTCCCCAGCCTCCTCCCCTGGCTTTTAAATGCAAAGGACTTATTCCTCTCCCAAACCACCCAGCATCTTTCTCCAGTTCCTTTGGAAGATATCTGAATGTCAAATCGCTATGCTTTCAATACCTGGCTGAGCCAGGCCCAGGGAGCTGGAGGGTTTTCGGAGGGTGTATAATTAGCTGATCAGTATTATGTTACCCTGTTCATAACTGAATAACCATTTTAATACAGATGGCACACACCGGGATAATTTCTGGGGTCGCCTCACAGTACGTTACAGCACGAGTGTGGCAGAGGGAATCTTCTTTAGCCAAGGTACATTCTACCAGCTAATTTTACCTGCTGTTTTCAGGATGATTTGGTATAATTCCATATCATTTGCGAAATATTAAAAAAAAAACTCTTTATACGTGATGCCAGTTTCAGAATAAGGCACCATCTGAATTATTAGTTGTCCTGATAATGAGCCTATGAAGAGTAGAAATGATAACAAGGGCATGAAACCCTTAGCCCTCTTTTCATGTGGGGCTATCTTAAAATGGGTGGCCCAAGGCTATCTGGGACTTGCTTCTGACTGACATGTGACTCGTGCGGGCTCTCTGCGTACAGCTGTCAGGTTGTACAGCTCTGCAATCTCTTTCCCGAGCCTGGGTTCCTGGGCCCAACCACTGTTTGTATGTTCTGTAGCTACCACAGATAGGCACATTGGCACACTCACTGGGGTTTTACATGCATAGAGTGTGCACATGTGCTCTACCAGAGAGCACACTGGAGTGGTTTGGAGACTAGGAGACCTAACTATCCTATATGTTGAGCTGACTCTGGCCTGTGTCCCCATGTGCCTGAGCCTGTCATCAGTGCAAAGACTTCAGCCTGGCACTCTAGGTGGCTGGGGGCATCGCCCAAGGTTCAGTCTCAAGGTCTAGAGCTCTCCCTCGCTACTTGGCACCCCAATCTTTGTCCAGCTCCTCTACTCCCTGACAATTGCTGGCTGGCGGTTGGCATTTTCTCTGCAGGCCTGGACACCAGTGCTTGTAGGCCGGAAATTTGTGTGGAGCTGGCTAGCAAGACCTGGGCTCCTGGGAGGCAAGCTTTGTGGGAGTTGGCAGGGAGGGTGGGGGAGCCAGGACAGGCAGCTTCCCCTGGGGAAGGGAGCATGCCTTTAGAAAGAGAAGTCTGTTTGGAGGCGATGAATAGACACTGGTCATTTTAACGGCACGGGCTGCGGGCTGTGATTGTCTCTAGATCCCGAGGCGTGTAATCTTGGAGTCTTAATTACCACAAACACTTGGATTCATTTCCAGGACACCGGCGGGAGAAGCCTGGCAGGGAATGCCCTGAACCGGAGACAGCTCTGTCTGTCTATCATTTTGCCTCCCAGGTCCCCTCTCCCTGCCCAAAGGACTTCAGGCTGGGAGTAGGGAAAGAGGGCAAAGCCGGACAAAGAGCAGACACCAGGTGCAGTGGAATGCCCCTCCGCTCAGAAGCCAGGAGCTGGAGTCCCACTCTACAGGCCCGGGTGGCTTACTCACCTGTTGATGGAAGAGACGCTGGGCACTGTGTCGTTGTCGCAGATGCCCTCTGCCAGGAGCCGGTCTCGGATCTCCCATGCGAACATAGTCGGATTCTGTCTCTTGTATTCAGCAATCTTGTCCACCACTTTGGGCGTTGCCACTTTGGGCTTGGAGCCGCCGATCACACCAGGCTTGATGCTGCCAGTCTCGTAGTACCTGCCCCAGGAAGGCCGGCGGGGTCAGCAAGAAGTGAGTGGTGGCAGGGGCAGGGGGGCTGCAGGCTCTGGAGCTGCTGAGCCACTCTCCCGCCCGAGGCATCGGCGCACAGAGGGAAAAGGCCCAGTGTCTTGTGGAGGATGAGGAGGACAAGGGGGATGCTCCCTCCAGGGAGACAGCCACACCAGGGGCTGGGTGCACACCAGCCAGCATAGGCACCCCTGGGAGTGAAAGACCGACCTTTCATTTGGAAAAAGCAGAAGGAACAGCAGCTGCGAGGTCTCCAGGCTGACTAGGGCTGAGGCACCACCTCAAGCCCTTTCCTACTGAGCGCAGAGAACCTATGGGAACCAGGACCCTTCTTCCACCACCCGAGCACTGCGTTTTCTCCTTTTGGGGATCCCTTTCCTCTCCCCACCCCATTCCTCCACCTCCTGCTCCCCCCTCCATCGTATTAACTTGCTAGAAAAGGCATCCCTCCTCTTCTGGAAAAGCAGGGGAACAGGCTGCTCTCCTTTGAGAGCCCTGGAGCAGGGCAGGCACTGAGTGACTCTGCTCCACCCTCCTTCCTGGAGCCCGCAGCCACCACCTGAGCACCGGCTCCAAAAGGAGCAGCTCTCCAGGTCCCTTTGGGGATCTTCTTCTCCCACTTGGGGTCCTCGACTTTTAGCCAAGTCCTCGGGCGGAGACCCAGGGCTGGCCGGGGAAGGAGGCAGGGCGTCTCCCGGGACAGCTCCGAGGCCCTCACCTGCCCAGGATTTTGCTGACACAGCCGTGGCTGACCCGCAGCTGCCGGGAGATGTCACAGGGCCGCACACCCTGGTGGGCCAGCTCCACGATGCGCTGCCTCACCACGTCGGGTAGGGGCCGGCCGTTCACAAACACCCCCCCGAGCTGGTTCACACCCCCGTGCCCTGCTGGGGAGAGACAAGAAAAAAAACAACACCCCACACACAGCAGGGACCGGCCATTAGTCAGTGTCCGCGACCCGGGACGTGCGAAGGGAGCAGGCAGGGAGGAAGTGCACATTCCCGAACTCGAAGAGATAGGTAGCTGTCCCCACCACTACGCAGAGAATTGGGAATTGGAACCCGCGGGGCCCTGGAGACGCAGAAGCGCAGTGGCTGAGCGGAGGGCCGGGCAAGAACGCGACTCAGACCCGTGCGCGGCAAGGTAGAAAGCGAGGGAAGGAATGGAGAAGCTGAGCGAGAGAAAAGAGGGGACAAGGAGTGAAAAACAGTAAAGAGGAATTAATGCCAGCGGGAGAGAATGTAGGAAAGCGAGGAGAGGAAGGGCCAGGCAGAGGACCGAGCTAGTGTCCAGCGGGATCCCGCTTGCGCCGCAGGCGAAGCGGGAGCTGGTGCCTGCAAGGGCTTAGAGGCGATGATTTTGGGGTGGGGGTGCGGTTGGGGCCCGGTTCACTCTTCATCAGAACCCGGAGCACAGAGAGGGCTAAATCCCTGACACATGCACACCTTTGCTGTCTCTATCCTTGTACTTATTTTTAATCGGAATTTTTCTTTGCTTGTGTTTTTATTCTGTTTTGAATTGGGAGTTTTTCTCTCCTTTATGATTTTTATCTTTAGAGCGGGCCATATTTCCCCCTCATCTCCCTAGTGTCTAAAGCGGAGGAGGGAAGGTGGAAGAGACAGGGGCCGGAGTCTGCTGCGCTCAGAGACGGGAAGGCGGCCGAGAGCAGCGCGGCTGCGGGTAGCAGCGGAGAACGCAGGGTGCTTGGGCTCGCTCGCCTGCCGCGCCGCGCCGGGCTGGGGCCCACCATTTCACCCAAGTTACATGGCACTGGCCGCCCCAGCGGGTTGAGGACTCCCGGGGCACCCTGTGTAGCCGGCCCAAGCCAGCTCGCATCTCTCTGATCCCGCAGACCTCGGCAGCCGCCCGGGAAACCGAGCGGCAAGGGCGTTTGCTCTCCTAGACAGGAGGAGGGCACTGAGTTTCCAACCCGGCTGCAGCGCGAGCTCCCAATCTCGGAGCCGAGGCGGCCTCTGGGTGCCAGGCCTGAAGCCGCTGCTCGGTGCCCCATTCTCTTTGGCCTATAGCAGTCTAGAAATCCTGCACCCAGAGCGATCAACCAGGAGCCGCAGTTACTGAGCAATCGAAGCGCAGAGACTTCTAGCGGCGCAGTCCGGCCGGACCGGGCAGACAACCTGAAGCCTCTGCACTGCTAGCCTCAAGCAAGTTTCGGAGAAAGCGGGGACATCTGCGACACCCCCCCCCCGTCGTTCTTCTCCAGTCCCCTTCTGGGGGGACCTAGAGCAAGCTTGGGCGAAACCCCTGGGGAAAGGCCTCTGATTGGGCTGCTGGGGGAAGCTGGAATCTCTTATTTTATGCCCTCACCCCTCTAATCTCCCTATCTCTAGCCCCACTTCTCATGCCTCCCCTCCCTCCAAACCCCAACCATCAATAATTTAGGCCCCGAGAGAACTCGCGTTACCGGTATGAAAAGGCGGCAGCTGCGGGCAGATTAAAGATGAATAATTCAGCCTTCTTGGGCTCCTGGCCCGGCCCCTCGTCCCCAATCTAAGGGGTGGGGATGGGAAGGGGGTACGGAGGGAGTCCAGGGCTAGGGGTCGGCCGGGAGCGGGCGCTGAGTCGGGCCGGGAATGCGCCACTGCCGCCGGCACCAATTCGGGCCGCGGTGGCTCAGAGGCCAGTCCGCCGGCCGCGCTGCGGCTCTCTTCCCTGTTCCGACCACCTTCCGTTGGGCCTTGCTCCCCTTTGGGTTTCAAAGTGGCTCCGGTGGGCGGCCAGGACTCATCGAATTCCCGGCGGAATCGGCAAGAGAGGAGAGAGCTGTGGCAGCCCGGCCGCGAGGCAGGCGGGCCGGGCGAAGACGGCGTGCGGACCCGGTTCCGCTCCCTCCGAAAAAGAGCGAGGCTTTCCAGCCCGGAGAACTGTGGCGGCCTGATGCCCTCGGCTCGGATTGCCTGTGCTTGAAAATTATTTAGGGAAATATATTTTATCCTAGGAGTGTTTTTTAAAGCTCCCCGTGTTAACGCTAATTATATGCTTACAGAAAAACACAGCTCTCCCTCCTTGGCTTTCTTGTCCTAAGGGATAGATCCAAGCCAGCTCTAAAAAGTTTCCTTGTGAAGTTACAAATTATCCTTAATTATTAATCTACAGATGGGGGGGAGTTTTCTATTTAGAATTTTATCTAGAAAAAAAGCCTGCAAAAAAATCTCAGAATAGTTTTCTAAGCTAAAGACATGACATAAATTAGATAAATTCAAATTTCATTAAAATAATTCCTTTTTTTCCAATTTTTCTTCCCTTCTCCTCTTCTCTTTTTTCTGTAACATCATTTCAATTTGTTCTTTAGTTTCCTTTCTCTTGTTTGCTTTCTCTTGGTTTCTCTTTTCCTTTCTCCCCAGCTTTGGCATTTGCCTTCCTTTTGTTCTTTCCCCCTCATTTTTTTGCTCTTTGCTGAGCCCCTGGCCAGGCTGCTGGCTGCAGGGGGAGTGGGAGGCAGGCAAGGAGCACCTAGAACTGAGAGCAGAGCTGTACTCTGCCCACGGCCGGCAGGGAAGGCTGCGCTACTGCTCGCTTCCTGACTTCAATTTCTTCTGGAACCTCTCTTTGTTTTTAGAGCATCTCCCAGGCAGAGGCTAGGAAAAATGACCACTGTCTTGACAACCTCTGATTCCCAACCCAAGGAGAAGGGAAGGGGAAGGAAAGGGAAGGGAGATGGGAAAGAATGGAGGAGGAAGGAAATATCCCAAACCAGCCCACAAGAAGCCTTGGCTGGGCTGGCAGGGCCCGGAGACGGTGAGAGCTGAGGGTCAGAAGGGGGCACCCCACCCCCACACTTTTCTGTCTGATTGTCCTGACACCAGGCTGCCCAAGCTTGGAGTCTCCTGGACACCCATAACTCTGAGTTTGAGAAAGGTAGAGATGACAGGAGGGAGAAGGGGGGAGGCAAACAGAAAAGAGAAAACAACAAAACACAACACCCTGAAAACTGCCTGCCAATTAGTACCCCAGCCCAGGGCAAGAGGCTGATTAGGGAGTGGGTGGCTGGAACCAAGGGCCCGGGGCAGTGGATCCCATGACCTAAGAAGGAGCAGGTGGAAGAAGCAAAGGTAGGTGATGGGCACCAAGGAAGGTAGGAAGGCAGGCAGAGGAGTAAGTATGGGTGACAGAAGGCAAAAGGGAGAGAAGCTGGAGGCGTTAGAAACACTAGGCAAGGGAAAGAGGAAGAATGAAAGGAGGGACCAGGAGAAGCCAGCGTGGCCTCCAAGATGGGACCTGAGCGCGGGGGCTGGGGCCAACCTGGAACTGCACAGGGTTGGGACCGAGAGCCCCGAGCCAGGACAGGAGCCGGGCGCCGGTACTCACGGTGCATCGCGGAGAAGGGGTCTGCTTTGCAGTGCATATCCATGGGGAGGCAGAGGAGCGGGAGCAGCGCGGCCGCCGCCGCCGTGTCGCCTCGCAAACTCAACTTCAGGACTTGAGGAGAAAAGGGAGGGACGGTGGGGGAGGGAGGGTGAGCGGGCGCCCGGCTGCTGCGGGGCGCGCGGGGGCGGGGGGGCGCCGCGCTGAGCTCTCGGTGGCTCCTCGGAGCTGGCCGAGGCTTGCCACCGCAGCGGCCGCAACTTCCCACCGTCGGGGCGCGGGGCTGAGCGGTCAGCAGAGCGGCCCCGGGGCGGCGGGCCAGGCCGGGGGGTACTGGGGGCTCATGGTTCGTGCTGCAGCCGCGGCCAAGGCTGAAGCCGGGCGGGGGAGGCGGCTCTCTCAGCTCCCCTGGAACCCGGTCATCAGAGAGGCGATGGTCGGAGAGGGCGCGGGGCAGGGGCAGCCCGAGGGCGCCAGGAGGGGAGCGGGGCCGTTCCAAGTGCCGGCGAGTTGGCGAAGTTGGCAGAGAAGTAGCAATCCCCGGGATGTCCGAGCGGGCGCCAGCGGGAGGGGAGCGCGCGAGCCCGGCCCCCGCCCCCGGAAAAGGCTGGCGCACGCCGCGGGGGCCGAAGGGCCGGGAGGGAGGGAGGGAGCCGAGCGGCGCCGGCAGCGCTGGGCTGGCCCCAGGTGGGTTGCGGCTGCGAGAAGACTCGGCCGGAGACTGGAGCCTCGGCTCCGGGTGTGTGTCTCTCTAAAAGCTGCAAAGCCCCCTCCAGACCCCCTCCTCCTCCCCGCGCTGGGAGATGGATGACTTGTCAGACAAAGGCAATAGATTCCACCACTCTGTGATTCGCCAGCGCCGGAGCCCCGAGCTTCGGCGAGGAGGGCCCCGCGCCTGTCACTCCGGTGCCGGCAAGGGGGAGGGCAGGGGAGGGGGAAATGGGAGGGAAGAGCGAGCGAAGGAAGAGAGAGGGAGGGAGGGAGAGAGAGAGGGAGGGGAGCGAGCCAGGGGGAGGAGGAATGGGAGCCCGGGATTAAAACTACACTGAGAAACGAAACTCGCCGATAAGATAAACGTTAGATAAGGATAAAGAGCGGCCAGTCTAATGAATATTCAGGCAACGACAGCGGGCCGCGGAGCGCGCGGCGCTGAAAAGCCAAGCTTTCAGTTCCAACTCGCCCAGCCCTGACATCCACCGGCCAGTGCCCTCATGGGCCGGGCGGCCCCGGGCCCGGTTAGCATCCACAGCCCTAATCCTACTACCCTCACCTCTGCGTTCCCTTCCGTTCCTTTCTGGCTCTTCCTCTTTGGTTCTTCCCTTTCGCTTTTCCCTCTTGAGGTACCTCCTCACCCACGCACCCCCAATTCGCATTCCGGGGAAAAGTGCCCAGCAGTTTTTCCTCTCTTGTCCCACGCGCGGCTGCGCGCAGGGCCTCCCTCGATCCCTTGCCCACCCGATCTGGGCAGTCCAGTGCGCTTTAGAATGGAGCTGGAGACCTCCAGCGAGGACCCATCTGTCTCGGTGGGACCCCATGGAAGACAGGAGAGCCCAGGGACTTGGTTCCCGGACTCTCAGGTGGCCAGGGATGGGGACTGGGGAGAGAAGACAATGCGCAGCGGCAGGTTGCTGGCGGCAGAGGATACGGGAGACCGAGGCTTGCTCTCCCCGGCTGAGGAGAAGAGGAGGCCGCGAACGCGGCTGAGCGCCGCCCGCTGCTAGCTCGGAGGATCCGGAGCTAGCGCAGGAGGCGCAGTGCGCCGGGCCGGCCCCACTCCTGCTGGAGCCGCTGGCCCAGCCTCTGCAGCCCTCGGCGGCACTCGTTCCCTTGCACACTAGGGTCTGCGTGCATGCACCAGGCAGGAGAAGCCCTTTGTCTCCTAACTGGTTAAGTACAGAATATCCGGGAGATCTTTATGAAATATTTTCCTTCGTCTCATAAATCATCTTGGCACTTCAGCTGATGTTTTAACTCTCTCTCCCTCCTTCGCTCCCTCCCCCCGCTTTCCTAGGGTCTGCAAAAGGGCGGCTCCGAAAAGCCCGCGCTGCGCTGCGCTCTTGCCGCCCAGACGCGAGGTTCTTTCGGCCTCTGTCCGAAACCCCAGGTGCTCCGGGGAAGCGCCACGGACTTGCGCCCCTGTCCCTCTGGCCGGAGCCTGGGCCGCAGATAGGCAGATAGATTAACGCACTCGCCTGACTCAGCTCAATTCAGCCTACTATTGAGCGTCTCGTACCCGGGTTTTCGGGGCGACCTTAATCCTCGGGCGGGGCTCAGACCAGGCTCAGCCGACAGGGTTTTGAGCCTCCCACTCCTTGGGCTGAGTTCTCTGGGATCCTGGGATTTTCCCTGCCTCCTGGATCTTTCTGAGCCCGATCAGCTTAATCCACCTGCGGGGGATAAAGTTTGGGAGGAAAAAAACATTCTCCACTTGACACCCCCCTCCCACCCCTCACCCCACTTCCCTTGGGCGGTGGAGCAGGTTCCCTCAGGCGAAAGGTTGAAGGCGCAGGGTCCGGCACGAAGGTCAGTCTCTTCCTCTAGAGGCCTGCAGATGGCGCTCCCGGGTTTGCTTTGGCCTCACAACCCACGAACACGCACTAACTTCGTGTGGGAAGCGAAAAAGGAAAACAGTTCGCGCAGCCTAAAGGGAACAGCTCTCAGGCCAGGGAACAAGGGTTCTCAGGTGGAATTAGCCAGTGCTGCCTTGGGTTTCCTTTGGGGAGGTAACTAGCCCAGAATTGGGGGAGAGGGAAGAATTCAGGAAGGGTCCTTATGGAGAGGTGCTCAGAACTAAAGTAAGCCTTGCCCCAGGTCTCCCTATGTTGGTCATCCAGGACGTTGTCTTGGGGAGTCTGAACTATTGGAGGAACAAGACTGTGGGTAGAACGCCCTTTCCACACATAGACTCAGATTTTTCTAGAACCAGCTAGACATATCCTCATGTTACACATAGGGCAAAGACAAGCATTTTCACAGATTGGGCAAGAGGGATTTTCACATTTTGTAGAGAAGGAGAGTTAGTGCACAAAGTGTGTTGAAAGTTGTACTCACACATCTATCCTTCACATGCACGCTTCCATGATAGTCTAATTCCCAAGCAGCCCCTGAGAGCCCAGGCATCTGCTCCTGGTACCCTCTCCCTAGCACTGTGATAGCTGGACACACCCTCCTGCCAGGCTAGCCCCTGGCAGCTTCCTCCTTAGCCAGCCCATTCCTGGGTCTACAAAGCCAAAGAGCAATGCTCCCTGGTGATTAGGAACCCCTTTTAGCCAAGGTTCTGCCTTCTCCTAGGGCTCCAGGATGAAGGGCTGGCCTTCATCCCGTCACTGGCCTCTTCCTCTGACTCTGCCTTTCCTGTTCTTTTTCTATGGAATCTAGTAGAGGGGGAAAAAAGCAAGAAAGGAAAAAAAGGGAAGAAAGAAGAGGAAAGAGAAAAAGAAAGAGAAAGAAAGAAAACAACCCAACCCCAAACACAACCCAGGCTCTGACCTGTCAGGGTTGGTTGCTTTTCCCGTCTGCCTCTAAATGAACCTTTTCTCTCTGGTGTTTTCAAAGCGGCCCTTCCACCCCCCAACCTAGGGGCATTTACACTTCAAACAAGACACCCGCCTCCCTGCGGAAATTTAAAGGCAAATAAACTTTTGGGGAGTTGCTCTGATACCCATCTCGGGATTTGCTTCATTAGCCGCCTCTGTGCATCTGATCTGCCCAATAAATCTTCCTTGTGGATCTCGGCTCCTTCGCTTTCTCCGCTCCCTTCCCTGCTAGGCTCGCCCGGCGCCTAGCAGCCCCCACACTTGCCTCCTCCCTCACCTCCTCCCTGGAGGCCGAGCTACTGCCGGCCTGGCTCTCTGGCTGGGCCATGCCTGCTCTGCCTGGGTATAGGTGTCTGGAGGCGGGTAAGCACCCTCCCCCTCGTGTGTACCTATGCATGGGCGCCCCAAGCCAGGCCCAGTGCAATTCGCACCCGCAAGCTCCCAAATGCTTTTGTGGGCATAGTGTGCAGAAATGAAGTGCCCACGTAGACCCTGTTCACTACCCCCGCTGGCACCCACTCCCTTCTCGACTTTTCTGCTCCTCTGTTGGTTTCCCGTTCCCGGCTCAGCGCTTTCCGTCCAGGCGAGAAAAGGCAGAGGCGTGGCTGCCTCCCCTCCGCCCGCGGGGCCCTGACCCAGGGCCCAGGCGCCCTGCCTAGAGAAGTTTGGGGAGGCAGCTGAGCCTTGGGGGACCTGGCGGGGGCAACCGGCAGCTTCGTGAGCATCCCAGCCGTGCCCCTCCCCCGTGGCCTGGGCCTGCCTTCCTCCTTCCACCTCCCGGGGAGCGGCAAAGGGGAGCTAGGCCTGGGCTCTGAAGGAAGGGATTAGAAATTCCAAAATTAAATGTATCTCCCCAGGAAATGCTCCCCACAGCGCGGACCAAATTAAACGCATTAAAGTTCAGGGGGAAAAAAAAGCTGTTTAGAATCAAGGGGGGAAAAACTAGTCCAAAGGGAAGAGAAGCAGAAACGAAGGAGGGCAGAGAGCAGGGTAGAGCCGAGCTACAGCTCCGCAGTCGAGCTCCATTTCTGGATTATTCCCAGTTTGGGAACTCACCACCACTATCACTAAAAAGAAAAGAGAAAGAAAAAAAAGTTCTGACAATCGAACTCTGGGACCGACGCCCAACAGTCCACTCGCCCTCAGGGTCCCGGCGCACCCCGGGACGCCTACCCTCTGCAGTCAGATCCCCGGCAGCCGGCGGACGCACCCGGCCCCCTCTCCAGTTTGGCCTGACCGGCTCCCGCCAGGCCCTTTCCCCTCCTCTCCCCCATTCTCTCCCAACCCCTCCCCCTGCCTAGCCCTCTGGTCACGTTGGAGGATGGGTTTTTTTTTTTTTTTTTTGGAAGAGCTTCTGGTACAATATGGAGCACCATGGGCTGCAATTTCACACTCCACAGCACATTCCCCCTAAAGCTACTTTCTTTTTTTTTTCATCTAAGACCCCCTAATTTCAGTTTCCTCGCTCCCTCCCTTGCTCCCTCCCTCCCTCCTGCTCTCACTCTTCTTTTCCCGCTTTTGTTCTCAATATTTGGGCTCCCTGCGTGAAGCCCAGGGGGCCTGACTGCGGGCCGGCCCCGCCCGCGCGGTCTGTTGGTCCTGCGGAGGCTGCGCGCACGTGCTGGGCCTTTATCCTCCCAGCCCCTCCCCCTTTAACCCGGCTTCCCCTCACAAGAGGTCCTTGCGACCTGCCCGGCCCTTCGCAGCTCCTTTGAGGGACAACGACAATGCAAGCCACTTGGCCACCAAAGCTGCCTCTTAGTGGCACGGGCCAGCCAGGTGGCTGCCACCCGTGGGTCACCCGACTGGGGGGCTGGAAAAAGTCAAGCCAGGAGAAACCGGGCCAGCAGGTCTACAGGACAGGAGTGGAAGGCCCTGTCCAACAGAGAACAAACTAGAAGGGTGGGGGGAAGGAGCCCAGTGAGGGCCTGGTACTCTGGGCTCAGACCTGGACGCAACCTCCCCAGGCACCCATGGACCTCTGCACAGCTAAAGGGTCCACTAACCTCACAGCCTACCGGAAAAAGAGGCAGCCACTACATGTATAGTCCCTTTGCTTCTTTGAGCCTCAGTTTTCTTACCTATAAAGTGGGGATAATTGCAGTTGTTTACACCATGGAGCTAACCAATAGGCATTTTGAAAAAAAATATTTCTATAGCAGATTATGGAGTAAATGCTCAGCTTTCTGAACCCTTAACCTTCCATAAAGAGGTAAGGGAGGAATCTGAGCCCGTAGACAGGGCAGGGAGGTGGCTATCCAACTTCTACCCTATAAAGGTTACTGGGGATTCATCACTGCAGCCCCTTCCTGTGTTCCTCCCTTTCGGGATATTTTCCCCTTTCCATTGATTATACCACACCCCGTCCAGGTTTATCTCTGGGTCCTCTCTCTATCCCTCCTGCCACTCCTCCATTCCCACTTCCTGCACCCCCTCCCCACTGCACAAGCGCAGCTGCTAGAGGATCAGTTAAATTCCTCACCGACCCCCCCAACAGCCGGGTTAATTGTGGCCTCAGGCGCGGTCCCCTTCAGCCAGTCCGCCAAAACCATTGGGAGGAGCTGGCCCATTGGCGGAGACTTAGGGAAGGAAATCCCGTCCGGTCCGGTTCCAAACAAAGAAAGTTGGTCCTTCCAGGACCTGCAGTCAATCTGCCAACGCCAGAGCGGAGATGAGACGGTGGGGAGAGGCCTGACTGGGGGAGGCATGGAAGGAGAGAGGAGGGGAAGAAAGAGGACGCAAAAGGGGCACTGAGGGAACTGAGACAGGCACCTGCCTCTAGCAGGCCTGAAGAGCTGGTTTGGGGCAACCGAGGTCCCCACAAGGCCAGCTGCCTCTTCCCCTCCTCCCCAAGCCAGGGTGAGAGAGTCCCACTGAGGCTGGACGCCGGTGGCGAAATGGGGATTAGCCCTCTTCTCAGCCGGGCCCGGAGCCCGCGGCCTGACCAGGCTGGGGTCTAAGGAGACAGTGCAGTCGGACCGGGACGTCCCCGCGTTACCCACCACCTCCACCGCGACGGAGGGGGCTGCGGAGGGAGGAGACAGGCGGCAGCAAGGGGCAGCCGAAAGGGGACGGAGTGCAGGGGAAGGGGAGTGCAACTCCAGATGCCTGGAGACCGCAGGGAGCGACAGAGCCACAGCGGACATACAGGGAAAGGAATGGGCCAGAGCGGGTGAGAGCGCAGCAGCGCTGAGGAACAGTTGGAGAGGGGCGGGAGAACCCGGGCCGAGTTTCCCCGGAGTTGCGAGCAGACACCAAAGCCACCGTCTCGGATCCATCCGCGGCGCGCCCGCCCTCCCTTCCTCCTCTCGCAGCAGCTGTGTGGATGTGAGGAGCAGGCGGAGAGCGTGCCACAGCCGGGAGCGGGTAAGGCAGGGGGACACCCGCCAGCCAGACAGGGAGACGGAAGGGCTGGGACGCCAAGGTGGGGGACAGGCTAGAGACAAAGGACCAGAGTGGAGGGGAAAGGGGACAAGGGGCGAGAGGGAATAGCTGAGACAGGGAGAGGCCCAAGGAAAAGGGTTGTCTCAGAGACCGGCCCAGGTTTGTGTACTCCTGCCTGCCCCGCGCACGCCCAGCCTGGAGCCGGGATGTCTAACCGGGGCTCCTGGTGGCCTCGGGTTGGGACAGAGGGTGTCGCTGGGAGTTGCTGTGGCTGTGGGGCTGTGTAAGTGTGTGCGCGTGTGTGCGCGCGCGCGTCACGGCACAGGCAGGCGGAGGAAGGGGTGGGGAGGGGAGTGCCCTCACTGTAGGCTTAGACCCCTGCCCCAGGCCACTGCAAGCCTCCGCCCTCCACGGTCCAGAGCCGTCCCTTCCCCGAACTTGAAACAAAAAGGCTGAACGGAATCCCTCAGGAGCCAGGGAAAGATCTCTTTCTGGAAAAAGTGCTTTGGTTTGAGACTTTAAGGGTCACCTGCATCCAGGATTATTTCTTAACTTTCTGTAACTATTCCTAGAAAAGAAAAGGTGAAAGGTAAATCTCGGACCAGAAAAAGGTCCTAGGAGTTAGCTCTGCCATGTCTAGACCTGAGGATAACGAACACATTGAAGAAACCAACTAATGGAGGGAGGAATCCCCTTTCAGTTTCTAAATCAATTAAGGAGAATTTCTGTGTCTCCTTGGGGGCTGAACGTCTTCTGGTGAGCGGATCGTGTGAGTGTTGTGAGGGTGTGCAGAAAGTATGTGTTGGGGGCGGGTAGTGTCAAAGGGTGTCTAGGCAGACAGCTGTGTTTCAGGCGGGGCAGAGAGAGGAGCTCAGGACCCATATCCAGCACCTCCCCCTCCTCTCTCTGTTCTCGGCCGGGGCTGCTCCGAGGCCAAGGCCTCCTCAGTCTCTTCCAGCGGGGCCGCCAATCAATCCTGCAGGTCAACACAGCAATTAATAACAGGGTGAGGAGGCCTGGCAAAAGAGGGCGGGGAGGCGTCAGGCTGTGTCTCCCGCAGGCTCCCAGGGCCCGGCAGCCAGACAAGGGAGAGAGGGGGGTTTCCGAGGGTAGAGAGAAATCTGGGAACTCAGTGTAGGCCTGGGAGAGGGCCCAGGGCCGCAGGAGGGAGAGACAGGGGACTAGCAACAGGGAGCCAGAGAGCCACGTAGGACAGGGCAGCGGAGAAAAAGGGAGGACATACAATGAATGGCTTGTTTTTATGATTCTGGGGGTATGGGCGGCGATAGTTGAAGACCACAATTGTCCTAGTTGCTGATTCTCTCCCCTTGCCCCTTCTCTCGCCCTTTCCGGGTGGTTTTCGCTGCTCTGGAGCAGGCTCAGTGAGACTAAATAAAACCCGCATCCTTCGCAAACCCCGCTGCGGCGGTTGCGCCGGGGCGTCCGGCAGGCACGCTCAGTCACGCGCGTCTGTCATTGTCATTTTGAGCTAGCCGGCTGGTGCCAAAAAGGGCGCAGGGCCGTCTAGGGGACAGAGGGCCCCCAGGGAGTTGTACCCGGGCCAAACGTGGCTATGGAAGGGATGAGGCCAGGGGAGCGGCCGGGAAGAGGCAGGGGGCGGTGAAAGGAGAAGGAAAGAGAGAAGGCGGCCGGGAGGGCGGAAGACTGCGGCTCCGCTCGAGGGGCCGCCTGGAAGGCGGTTTCCTTCTCTCACCCACAACCCTGCCTCCTGCCCAGCTCCGCAGCTCCTCCCCACTCTTCCCCGAGCTGCGTCTGCCTGGAATGCTAGCCCCGCACCGGCAAAGGCGGGAAAGGAAGTGAGGGAATGGGAGCGCGGTGCGCAGCCGGGCCGCTAAGCCCAGAGACCGGGAGCGGCTACCCTAACCCGCCAGGCGCAGGTAGGCGCAGGCGCCTCTGGGTAAGTGGGGAGCGCCTTGGTCTCTCCTGGAGCAGCCCGAGCGCCAGGAAACCTGGGATGAGGACCCCGACGGGCGCTCAGGGATGCCCCCATCGCTCTGCTTTCTCCTTCCGGAAGCTCTGGGGTGGAGGCCTGGATGCCTCTGCTGGGAGACTTGCTGGGACTGGGAACTTGGTCCACGCACCTCAGGCCTGCAAGGCAGGGAGAAGCGCCTGCCCGGAGGGAAAATGGGAGTATCAGGAGCCTGAGCAAACAGGGACAGGGAAGGAGGGAGAGGTGGAGACGGGAGGCGTCAGGAGGTAAAATATATTTCAGAGGGAGTGAAGAAGAGAGAAGCTCTGTTCCGGAGGAGAAGAAAGGGGGAAAGAGGTTTCCAGGAAGACCCAGACATTAGGTCTGTCCTTGGGCTGCATATTTATACGGTTGAGGGGGTGCACAGATGGGCTCTCAATTGAATTCCATCTTCAACACCATCAGAGATTGATTTTGTACTCGCTTTTAATTTTGCCATAATTAATTAGATCATTACAACTGTTTGCTATTGATCTCCCTACTTAAACCTCTGGTGCGGAGGGTATGCCCGAAGCCCTAAAAATCCAAGAGGCCATAGTCAACAGTCCTGGGGACCCAGGTGCCCCAGTGGGGACAAGACCCCAGGAGGGAAATGGGGACAGCCCAGGGATTGGGCCAAGAAGCTAAAGCAAGGGTAGTGCTGGGGGTGGGACCTGTATTAGCTGAATCAATTGGAACCTGAGCTGGTGGGGTGGGGGCAAGGAATGAGATGTGGGGAAGATGAGGAGGGAGTCAAAAAAGGCCCAGAGTTAGGCCTTTACCTCAGTGCAATTGTTTGGAAAACTCTGGAAACCTAATCCAACTCTTTCCTCTCCCTTCCCACCAATCCAAAATTAAGCCTGGCCACATATTTTCCTACCCCTGAACTACACCGGGGCACCTAATGATCGGTCAGAGCTGAGTTGGCAGGCCTGGGGGCAGAGGGAGAGGAAAGAATTAAAAAGAGAGCAGCCCTCCACTCCCTTAGCCCTTTGGGTAAAGTTTTACATTCTCCTCCCCACTTGGGTTCCCAGGGGCCTGCCACCTCTCCTCTAAGCCTCCCTTGAGCCTCTTAATTTTTTGAGCAGAGCCTTCTCCCCACCCAGTTACACGCATCCCCACTAGTGTTCGCAATCAAATTCACAAGACCCTCACACACAGGTGCACACAGACATGTGCACACAGCATTTTCCCACCCACTGGCATAGGTGCTGGCCCACACCCACACTCCCTTCCCTCTGGAAACTAAGGCTATCCCACTGCTCTCAACTGGGAGGAGGTTGTGCAAAATATTTACATGCCAAGAGAAAGTGGAAAGTCCTAAACACAACAGAAAGGAAAAGACAACTTCTACAAAGAGACCAAGAGAAGTTGTAAAACTCACGTTTTCTGAGTGGAAAGTTTTTAGCAGAAGATTTGGAGGACACTGGGAGGGAGGTTCCAGGAGGCCCCAGTGGTGGGGACAGTCCGCAGAGCCTCAGTCCCCAGCCCTTACAGTCGCCCGCCCCGGTCCCAAGCGGAGGAAAGAAAGAGTGGGGTCCGCCCAGGCGTTGGCCGCCCCCATCCCTCTCAGGTGCTCCCCCGCCCTTGCCTACAGCGCGGACGGGTCTCTCCTCTTACCTGCCCGACCCGCGCGCTCTTCCATGCTGTGCTCCCCGCCGCTGCCGCCTGGGCCTGGGTCTGAATTCCCGGCTCCTCCGCCGCCCGACAACGCGTCTCGCTTTTGCCGCCGCCACCCGCAGATCTGGGCGCAGCCACCCAAGACCGAGCGGCTCAGATAACCCAGGCTGCCCGCCGCCTCGGCTGTGTGCTCCGCTCACGCCCGCACTCACACACCCCGCCGCGCCGAGGCACAGCCGCACGCCGAGGAACCCGGGCTCTCCGCCCCGCGCACACGCGCGCACACGCACCGAGGCCCCCAGCCAGCCGCAGGCAAGCCGACGCCCTCGCCGCCGCAGGCACTCACAGACCGAATGAATCCCCAGTCTAGATGCCGCACACCCTCTCACCTCACCCCCTCTTCCTCACTGCCACAACTCCCCTTCTCTCCTACAGCCTCGTAGGCAGGGGTCTCCTCCCTGTCGCCTCTTCCCCAACTTTGTGCGGTTCCCCTTCCCCAGCACTCGCTCCACAGCCTGCCACATGCCCCTTGTCCCAGACTCAGTCTCCAAGATCTCCACAGGCATGTCCCCACTTTCTCAAGCCACACAGTTGTTCCTGGGGGTCCCTGTCATCACCGTATTCATTATCACTAAATCCCTCACAGGCTCTCCTTGCCCTGGATTCTTTTTTTCTTTTTAAACTCAATAAAAGGGAAAAGTCCTGGCTTCCTTGCCCATGAGATGGTGAAGACACCCCACTCCTCCCAAGCTCCTGCCACACTCACATGGCCACCCGCTGGAGCCATGCCCCTCCACAGCGGTCTGGTCTCCTCACCCCAGTCTCTTGGACCCTCTGACTCACACTGTCTCCTCTCCAAGCACACTGCTGCTTTCATTCCCGATCAAAGGCCCACTTTAACTTTGTCCCACATCATGCCTCCCTAATCTGGAGATCTGGAACCTACACCTCTCACACCTTGGTCACAAATTCTCTCTCAAATCTCTTACACCCCATCTTTCTCATATGCACCCTCAGACTTCTACTCCTTACACACTCACATGCCTCCTGAGAACTACTGCTCCCACGTCTGCTCTCCCCGTGTTTCCTTTCTCATTTGCTCCACTTAATACCCCCACCCACTTGCCCTGGGCTTCCCATTCACGCAGCCTTCCCGGCACTCACGGGGAAACAGCTCAGGCTGTCAGGGAAAGGGCTGGGTAAGCCCTAGTGTGCAGGCAGAGAGGCCTGTGGATGGTTTCATCTCTGTACACACACCCCAGGCCCTGAGCAGAAAGGCACCAAGGCAAGGGGTGGGATGCAGGTCCACTGGGCCCACTTCCCTCAGAACCTGGAAGCCATCTACTGGGACCCCCACCCACTTCTGCTGCACTTCCTCTACAAAGGTTGTGCACTAGGGACAGGAAGCTGGAGGGGCACAAGAGCCCAGAGGCAAAGCCTATATCATGGTTCCCTGACTTAAATTTTTAAAATTTTCCTGTAGGAATATGAATTTCTACCCTTTCAGGCAAATCATGACCAAATTATCATCTTACCAATATTTGTGATTTAAAACATCAGACCTTGGTGGTGT
This sequence comes from Propithecus coquereli, assembly GCF_000956105.1. Classification (NCBI taxonomy): domain Eukaryota; kingdom Metazoa; phylum Chordata; class Mammalia; order Primates; family Indriidae; genus Propithecus; species Propithecus coquereli. The sequence continues at coordinate 2,198,576 of NW_012153396.1, read as the reverse complement.
TATTTTTTTTTTTCATTAGTGATTTTCCAACACCAGCCCACAAAAGCTTAAAAGTAAAATTTTTTTCATTTTCTTATACCACAGAGCAACATTTCCAAGGACAAGGATGGGAGGGCAATATGTATAAAAGAAACCCTAGTCACATACACAAAACCCCCACAGTATCATGTGATCCCTCCATTGCACACACATAATTAGCCTCTCAGTGTCACCTACTCAGAACCACACCCAGTCACACACAGGGGCCATGACCTGCTAGTCACACCTTCCCTGCATAGCTCTTTGTGCCTTTGTTTCCTCTTTTCTGAAATAGTGATAATAATCCTTGCCCCTGTCACAGGTTTCTCAAGAAATGTGTGTGTGCAAGTGGTTTAGGAAATGTGAAGTATGACCACACATACTTTAGGCGCATTTGCTCCTGTATCATCCATCAGGGACTTGAACTGAGACCCAGTGTCCCAGACACACACATAGGAAAGTACCCACTGGGGACCAGGTGTTTTGAACTGGGGACATACACTTGGTTCAGTGTCCCCTGCTTGCTCCCAAGCCAGTTCGTCACAGTTACCTGAACACAGGGCCCAGGGTTGGGGCAGTGCCAGGGCTGGGGCCTAGGCCCAGGGGAAGGTAGCAGAGGCCATTGTGCTAAGCAGCCTGTCGCATACCAGAGGAGCCATGAGGAGGAAGGAAACTTCTTAGCTCTCGGCTCTGACACTCTTCCTCCAGAAGCTTGCAAAGTGATGCCAGTCAAAGGGCCCAGCCTGGTACCCCAGTCTCCCTCCAGCTTCCTCCTTCAGGCTCTGCCTCTCTTTGTCTCCTGGCCTCACCGCCGTCCCACATTGTCTCTTGGGCCCTTTTGCTCATTGCCTGCCCCATTGATTGAAAGTCTCCCTCAGGTTCTCCAAGGAGTCCCAGGAAAAATGATCCACCAGCCTATTGATTCTTCATTAGAATTACATTTTCACGTGTGCTAAATTGGTTTTAAAAGCTTTTTCTGTTGTTATTGTCTTGTCAGACCCTGCGGTCCAGGGCAAACCAAGTTTAAACGTTGTGGCTTCTTAGGAAAAAAAATAATCACTGGGGCTGGGTCTGTGATTACTCGCTTTTCTGCCTTATTGTTGTCATGATGACAATTGTGATTTGGTTTAAGTATCTTTAGGAAAAAGGCCCTGCAGGAGGCTGCTCAGGTCAGGATGGGGCTGGCTAGTGAGGGATCTGAAGCCCCTGGAGGAAAGATATCAAGGCAGTTTTTCTTTTCCTGAAAATTAAATTTAGCACTTGAACCTGTATTGTTTCTGGGACAAGAGGAAAGGTGAAAGTTTTAAAAAATCATTATCTCCTTACTCCACCTCCAGATGAAATAGAGAAGAAAGAAAATAGAGCCCCACTTACTCTAGCTCCCTCCCTTCTCCCCTAAATGGCTGGGGGTGCAGTGGGGGGAGGAATATGGGTCTTCAGCAAGGTGCTAAGGGAGAGGCCACAGTCTTCTGCTTTGTAGCAGGACAGAGGCCAGGTCACAAGGACACTGGTAACCATTATACTCTGCGCTGGCCAGTTAGGAATGATCCAAATGAGGGGAAGGAAGAGGGAAGAGAGAGGCAGAGACTGGGGTAGAGTAAGGTACAGAAGAAACCCAGAGAGGGAAGGGTTCAGGGCCAAGCTGACAGAGCGAGAGAAACAGTCTACCAGTCTGATTGGCAGAGACAGAGACGCAAAGGATAAAAGGACAGGGAGGGAGGGAAGGAAGGAAGGAAGTGGGAAGATAGTAGAAATAAAGGAGAGGAGGGGGAAAGAGGAGAGACCGAAAAGAAATGTACAGAGGAAGGGGACGAGAAGGAAAGACAGAGAGGAAGGGAGGGAAAGAGATAAAGGCAGCCACAGGAGCCCCAGGGAGCACCCGGTGCCTCCAGCCTGTCACGCCCCCAGCCCCCGCCCTCCTTCTGGCCTGGCAGCCGGCGGGCTGTGCTGGAGAGTGGGCACCGGGCGGCGGCGGAGCCGAGGCAGGAGAGCCGAATGTCTTCGTGATGTGTTTATCCCCTAATCAGTTCATTAGTTATAAACAACATGACATTAGAAGTTAGGAGGCAGTTGATATTAATTTTTATTTAACTAGTTGATGTTTAATCCGTCACGCCAGGCTGGGTAGCAGCGAGAAAGATCTTCCTGACACAAAACCAGTTAGAACTTCATAAGACGCAATCAGTGTCCGCGCGTTGAAACAAACAAGAGAGACAGAGACAGTGAGACAGGGAGAGACAGAGAGACAGAGAGACAGAGGCAGCAGAGAGACAGAGGCAGCCCCGCCAGAGACAGAGACAGCGTGGCGGGCGGGGAGAGAGCTAACCCAGGGCGAGGACTGGGGTGGGAAATTAGCTAGACAGACGGAGAGCGCGGAGAGGACCGCTCGGCGAGGGGCTGAGAGCCCTGGACCGGTGCTCCAAGCCCAGCATGGCCCCGCGACGGAACAGTGAGGGACAGGGGGCCGGCGACCTGGGAAGGCCCGACCAGGGCAGCGGCGGGGCGTCGTCCAGGGCCCTGCCAAGCCTCTCCGCTGCAACTATCAAGCGCCTTCAGGCGAGGAATGCGTTTGGTGTCGGCGGCCTGGCGGGTGGCCAGGGGCTAATGTCCTAGCGAGGCGAGGCCCCAACTTTGGGAAACTCCTCTCCCTGTCTGGAGGCCGAGTACCTCCTCCCTCTCTGCTCCAGGAAGAGTGGGCCCACGCAAGAGAGGAAAGGAGGAAAAGGAGAAGAGTTTGTGCTTAGCGGCTCAAGTTTGATAAAGTTTGCAGCGGTCATAAGACAGAGCAAAGTGTGTGTGTATGTGTGGGCTTGGCACTGGCAAAGAGGGAGGAAGCAAGGGACAGTCTGGGGATTCTGTAGGAGGGAGAGGGCATTTGCCCGAGTTTGCCTACGCCTTCACGAGCGTCCCTGCATGCGAGGCTCTGAGCAGAGACCAGCTAAGCTGTGTTGGTCGCGGGCTCCTCGGGTGGCGGTACCTGGAGTCTGAGACCCTCCTCTCCGGGCTTACCCGGGTTAAGCTCCCCCCAACCCCTCCCCCAGAGCACGAGAGCTCGGCTTTTTCCACCTTCGCTCGGGGCACTGGCGGGCACTGGCTTGGTCACGGCTTCGTGCGCAGGCACGGGGGCGGGGACGAGCTGTAGTTTTCCGCCGTCGCAAAGGACACTGTTTGGAGGGGCAGAGGCATCCTCGCCCGCGCGCAGACTCAAGCCGAACATCTCACCGTTTGCATGTTAATCTGACTCCACCGCGAAAAGGAAATCGCTGAAATTCCGAAGAAAATTGCCTCCCGCCGACGGTTAATAGTTAACTCAGACAGGAAAGTTCCCAGGGAAAGGCGAAAGTCAGGGCGAGAGGTGCAAGGGAGGCGGCCAGGGAGGCGCCTCGGGAGGGCCGCGGCCCAGCCCGGGTCTCTCCCTTCGCCTGCCGCACTGGGCCCCTCACGCCTCCCCTCCGCGGGCAGCGGCGTCCCGCACCCCGTAATCAGCATCGTTTAGTTCACAAAACCCTTCCTGGGAGAAATCTGTTCCCTTGTTCCGGGGCTCGGTTCAGCACCTGATTCCGCCGGGTGAGGCGAATAAATCACTGCGGCGGCTGGGGAGCCGACCCGAGCCCGCCAGACGGGGGCCACCGGGAGAACGAAAAAGTGAGGAAGGCGGCGGAGCCAGGAAAAATGATGCAGGGAGATGGCGCGACCCCAGCCCAGGGAGAGTGAGGGGCCCGGGAGGGGAGACTCAAAGAAGGAGAAAGACCCAGAGGGAGAAAAAGGGCCAAAATAGAAGAGGGGGAGATACAGAAAGAGACGGGCAGAAGGGAGCCAGAAAGAGTAAGACAAAAAAGCGAACGAAAAGGAAAATGATGAGGGGAAAGAGAAGTTCGAGAAGAAGAAAGAGTGAGGAGGAAGATTAAGAAGGAGGGGACAAGAGAATAAAGAAAATAAATAACAGAAAACCAAAGGAGCAAACGCTTTTGTTTATCTACAAAAACTCCCGGGCAAGGCGTGGCAGGGAAAGCGCGCCCCGCAGCGGTGAGGGCGCTCGCGCGGCGGCCGCAGACCTGGGAGCCGGGGCGGGGAGCTCAGCCTGAGCACTCCGGACTCCAGGCGGGGTTCGGCGCACAACTGGACTCCAGGTTGAACTTCCAGGGCGCGGAGCGCACAGGAGCATCTGCCCCAGGAAAGACTGCTGTTTGGGGGGGTGGGGGGCGGAGGGAGGCCGTGGGCCCATGGCGGGGGAGGGGATGGGTAGATAAAAGGCTCTGACTCTTTCTTGGACGCCCACGGGGCGCCTGGGACTGTCTGCCCCGGCGCGAAGGGAGGGGGGACCCGGGATGGGCGGGCTGCGGTCGCTGACCGCAGACCCCCAGCGCCTCGCAGCTCAGACCTCCTAACTCTACAGCGGGCCCTGGGAGAACTCCCCCTTCGCGGATCCCCAGCGCCCAGGCCTGAGCGCCCGGCCACACTCGGAGAAAAAAGTAACGCAGCCAGAACCGCGACCCGGCGCCAGCGGAGGGCGCATTTCCTAAGCCGCCTTCCCGCGGCGACCGAGAGGCGCGGCGCGGATTCCGCCCGCTCCCCGGCCTGGTCAGGCACTAGGCTCCCCTGGCCAGAGGGTAGGGAGGAGGACAGGAAAGGAGAGACAGAATAGGGAAGGGGCGGAGGGGCGGTGCAGAAGAGAGAAGTTAGACAGGAATGAAACATGGGAGTGCAGGGCAGAGGGAAAGGAGGGCGTGAGGATGTTAGGGAGCGTCTCCTCTCCTGTCTGACGAGGTCTGTGTGGACAGAGGTGGCAGCCCCCGCCTTTTCTGGCCTCACCATTGCGAGTCCCTGCGCTTTGGTGTCCCCGGAACGCCAGACTGGAGACTGAGACTCCAGCAAGGCCGCTGGAGGCCTCTGTGAGAGTGGGACTGAAGGGACGGAGTGGAAGACTTTCCTGCCCGCCAGGCAGCCGCTGGGATGACAAACGCCTGGAAATTTTTGAGACTTCTGGGTCCACGTGGCCCAACTCACTCTGCTCCCCACTCCCTCCCTCTGGCGTTGGCCCGGGTGGGTCAGCCACAGAGCTGGACTAGAAGGGTGGAAAAAAACAACAAACCTCCAAGAAGGAGACCTGCAGGTCAGTCAGTTCCTACCTCTACATGGAGACAGGGTGCAACTGATGTCCTGGCCAGAATTCTTTGGGCTGGAGAAAGTAGGGAGGCAGCCACTGAGCTCGGCCAACTCAGAGAGGTGGGGCGTCAGTCAGTAAACCTGGGTTGGCTTGTGCTGGGCACTGGTAAGTCAGATGCTAGTCCTGCTTTCAAGGAGGACATTACCTGGTGGCAAAGAGCTATAAACCAAGAAATTCTGGAAGTGTTAAGATGTGGACTGGGAAAGGTGACTGGGATACAGGGAAAGGCCTTTGGGGGTTTCAGGGAACACTCCATAAAGGAATGGGGTCTTGCAAGATGATTAGATGTACACTAAATGCAGGGGATAAGTGGGTGAGATATTCCTGGGCAGAAGGAGCATCAGGATAAAGGCATGGGGAAGGGGGTGACAGCCCACCCAGTTGGGGGATCAAAAGGATTCTGTGAAGCCAATAGGTGGGTTAGGTGTGAGGCAAGGGAAGTAAAACTGGGAGGTAGACAGGGCTAGGTCAAGGAGCACTTTTGCTAAGGAGTTTTGATTTTCTCCTTTAGGCTGTGGATTGTTGACGGATTTTAAAGGATTTTAAACAGGGGAATGAAAAGATCCGATTTGGAGGAGAAAGAAAGACCATATGGACAATGGGCTGGAGGTAGAGAGAGCAGCAGACCGGGTGAGTGGTCTCTGCAAGAGAAGATTTGAGGTCTCAAAACAAGTCTGAGGGAAATAGAGAAGTTAGATGTGAGAGGTGGAAACAAGATGGTCACAAATTGTGTGTATGGGTGTTGTGGGGTGAGATGCTAAATTAAGGTATACCTAGCTTTAACCTCAACTCTGATTCCTCCTCTGCACACTCCACTCCTCTTCCCTTGCAGACTTTCCCCAGTAGTGGTTATCTAAGTAGAAACCATCTATCATGTCCAGAGGTGATGCTTTTCTCCCCACCTCATGCTCCCTTTGCCAGGCTGTCTCATAGAACAATGCGCACTATGGAAGAGGGTAACTTTTCACCAAATCCAAGACATCTGAGAAAGCAGAATCCAAGAGTAGAAAGCGGAGCAAGTAGTCTTGAGGTGGGCTCCACCTTTGTCAGATCGGAAATTACCAGTACGTAACCATGGGCAAATCCCTTGAACTCGCTGTGCCTAAATGTTCACATCAGTAAAATGGGGACAAGAATTTCTGCCTTATAAGTTTATAATGCCTGGCATGCAGACGTTTGATCATATTGATTCATTCCCTGCCCCCACCCCAGCCCTGGACTTGTTCATGCATTGATTGAGCACTGTCTCCTGTGCAGGCACAGGGTTTCTCGGAGATACAAAGAACAGTAGTATAATGATACTGGAGAAGTTGTCAATCCAGGGGAGAGGCCTGGTGACCCACCGGAGCAAAATTAATGATGAACACAAAAACAACTAACATGTCTGAGAGTTTATTGCATGCCAGTCCTTGTTCTGGGTGCTTTATATATAGTAATGCCTCTAACCCTCACCTATTATTATTAATCCCATTTTACAGATGAGGAAACTCAGGCACAGAGTTTTAGTAACTTATCCATGATCACACAGTGAGGGTGTGGCAAAGGGGCGGGGTCTGTATCTGGACACTGTCTCCATAATCTACACTCTTCAAGCATATGCTATATTAGACATTTCTAGTCCCCAAAGGAAAGTCTGAGGGGAAGAAACCATTGTGGCTGCGGCCAAGAGGACTCTGTAAGGGCATGATTTGGTGAAAACCAGGAGTCCTCCTCCCTTCTCCCTTCCAGATCCACCACCTCCATGCTCTTCTCTTCTCTCTGCCCAGGGCCCCTAAAACTGAGAACTCAGAGCTGGCTCTTGCAACCAGGCTAGCCAAGACTCTGAGGCTGCAGGGCCACCTGGCCCTCCCTCAGCCCTTCAGGAAGCTCAGAGCCCCCACCCCAAGAGCTGTTGTTTGTTTTGGGAGATGTTTCTTCCCAGTCAGGCCCAGTCCCACTCCAAGGTGCCCTCAGGCTTTTCCAGTGTCCATGCCTACAGCCTCAGTATGGGGGGAGGCTCCCTCCATGCCCCATCCCAACTGGGCTCAGCCTCTGATCAGGCCTCAGTGGGTCCTTGACACTAGCCAGAGACAAGTATTCCCTGGACTGATCCTGAGGCCCCATACACAGGCCTGACCTGGATCATCCCATGAAGACCCCCCATGAGACTGGCCAAGGTGCCGTGGGAACTGCAGAGGAGCACAGAGGACCCCAGCCCATGAGCCCATCCTCACTACAGGCTCCCTGTGCCCACACAACAGGCACTGTGGCTGTCCTCAGAGTTGACCTCACTGTGGCCAGAGAGCTTCCCCCACTCCATATCCTAGAACTGCCTAGAGTCTCCCTTTCTCTAGGCCCACAGAGTTCTTTCTCCTCCCCATCCCTATTGTGGGCAGTTGCCTTTGCCAAAATATAGAAGTTGAAGAAGTTCTGGAGAGATCCAGTTCTGTGGTCCAGGTCTGTGGAGACCAGAATGAGCAGGAACGAATATATGTGTGTATGGAGAGGAAGGGCCTGGGCCTATGTTTTTGGAGGGTCTCATTTCCACATCAAATACACTGAATGGCCTCTTCCAAATGACCGTTGAGTTCTTTAAAACAGTCACTGTAGCTGAGTAGATATTATTCCCCAAATGCTAGTACCATGGAGCAAAACCATTTATGGACTGCTCTTAGAGTTCTGCCTTCCTAGCTTGCAGCCCAGTCTTTTGAAAACCTCCCTGTAAGATGGTCGGGTGTGTTAGGCCATAGGCCAAAGCATTCAGAGCAGGCACTGGGGATGGAGGTGACCGGATGGATGTAAGTCAGAGATGGGAGCTTTCTCTCTTGCTGCTCCGCCCTAGCTCTTCCTATCAAGGAAAAGTGCTGCATATGTTGGGGTGGGGTGGAGGTGCTGCCTGCCCAGTCCCAGAAGTAAATATATTCCCTCCCACGGACAACTGCTTCTCTAAGTCTTAGTTTCCTCATTTGAGAGGTGGAGCTGGCCTCTTCCCTTCTGCTTGGGGTAATTAAAGCCTTAAGGCTCCCAGCACAGTGCCTGGCACAAGATTGGGCCTCCATGAACGTTGCTGTCATCATATGCCTTTGAAGTAGCCCACAGTAGCCAGTCACAGGTTGGAGGTTCACAGGCACTCCCTGGCACGGTGGGAGCTGGAAGCTGGGAGGGTGGCTTCCTGGGGCAGAGCCGAGCCTCCCAGGCCTGGGGCCGCGGACGCTCTAGCGTCTGCAGGCGCGGGGAAACAGACAGGGCGGGAGGTTGGACAGCCCAGTCAGACGCGGGCAGGGGTGAGGGGAGCGGGATGAGCGCAGAGTCGCCCGCAGCCCGCGTTGGAAGCCGGCCTGGCCGCCGCCGCCCTGCAGCACGCCGGGCTTGGAGCGGTCCCGGGGCCCCGCGCGTCCTCCGCACTCCAACCGCCTCTTGCCCGCCGCCCGCCCCGCCCGCAGAGCGCCGGCGCTCGATTAATAATCATAAAGCCCCCGCTCACCCTCCTCTTAAAATTAATAACTCTGTAATTAGAGTCATTTCAGAAGCCTCCTGAGCCGCCGAGGCTGGCCGGGCCGCCGGCCGCCCCGCGCGCTGGGCAGGAGGGAGGAGGAGGCCGGGCGCGGCGGCCGCGGCATCTGCAGGTACGGAATGAGAATTAAAATCGCTCTCGACAATCCAATACACTTTTTATCAGCCATCTATCTGAGAGCCGGGCCCATTCATCATCCGAGGCATTCTCCCTGAAAACAAGACCCATTCAGATTTTATACAAATTATCATATTTATCATCGTCTCCAACTCCGGAGTAACATCTCCGCAAAGTGTCTGCCGTCTCCCCGGGGAGCCGCGGCTTGGAGCGCCCGAGCCCCGCCCGGCAATTCCCCCGCCAGCCCTCCCCCTCCTCACCCCTCCCCCCCAGCCCTCCCCCACCTCTCGGGCTTCCTCTCTGGCCTTTGATCCACTGCCTCTGCTTCCCCCCACCGCTCTCTTTTCTCCCTCTTCCATCAATCTCTCTCTCATGTCTCTGCTGCGCTCTACTCTCTTGCCCGGTCTCTCCCTGTGGCCTTTGATCTACACTCTGCTTTCCTCTTTCCTCCCAGTCCGTATCCCCCTCTCCCTCTGTCCCCCGTGGCTCTCCACCTGGTCTCCCGGCCCGGTTGGGTCTTCCCTCCTTCCCCATCTTTCTGTCTCCATTTCTGCGGGTCTTCCCTCTCTCCCCCTCATCCCATCTCCTATTTTCCTGGCAGAACCAAAAAAACGAGAAGGGCCATTTGAGACAGAACAGCTTGAGACACCCCTTGTGGACTGGAGAGGTGTTCCAAACTGGGGCTCCCCAGGTTGATTGGAGGGGTCGCCTTGGGCCCACATTCAGGAGTCCCAGGACGTGAAGCAGGGCCACAGGAGAGACATGTCCATGCGCATCACACACTACAGCTCTCTACCCACAACACACTCCCCCCCACCACAGCCCTCTCAATTTACAGTCCCCTCATACCGCGCATACACACAGCCCCCAATACACTTAAAGCCCCCCACTGCATACACACCACACACAACTCCTAATGTACCTAGTCCCCAACATGCACAGCCCTCAAGACACGCATACCTGCAGCTCCCTAACCACACTCGTGCAGCCCTCCCTATATACACACAGCCCCCAATACATACGCAGCTTCCTACTGTACATGTAGCCCCCCAATATGTACAGGCACATAGACGCAGGAAGACACACGCATTCCACACGCAGGTGTGCAGATCTATGTACTCTCCTCTCCTAGCCTCTCCAGATTCTCGTCAGCCCCCCCCATCTCTTTCTTCTCTTTCTCTTTCTCAGCACTCACATATCCTTCAGACGGGAACAGGTCAAGGACGATAGTCCCTGGAACAACTTCTGGCTTGAGTTCCCCTGTAACCAGCAAGACCTCAGCTGCCCGCCCCCGCCGCCAGCACCTGGAAGAGCCCTACTTGCTCTGTGCTGACCGCCAGATGCTAATGAGTCTTCCCTAGGTCAGGCCTGCAGATACCAGGACATTTCAGCAGGGGCTTTTATTCAGAATCTAAGGAAGGAAGGCACGAATGTCCAGGACATGCGTTTCCTTGTTTTTTTTTTTTTTTGAGAGAGTCTCACCCTGTTTCCCGGGTTAGTCTGCAAACGCATCATCATGGCTCACTGTAACCTCAAGCTCCTGGGCTCAAGCAATCCTCCTGCCTCAAACTCCCAAGTAGCTGGTACTACAGGCGCATGCCACCATGCCCGGCTAATTTTTCCATTTTTAATAGACATGGAGGTTTTGCTCTTGCTCAGGCTTTCTCAAACTCCTGACCTCGAGTGATCCTCCAACCTCGGCCTCCCAGAGTGCTAGGATTATAGGTGTGAGCCACCGTGCCTGGTGCCAGAACACAGGCTTCTGACTCAAATAACTATCTGTAAGTGACTGCTTCTTTTCTAGGCCTCAGTCCTGGGGGTGACCCTGGTGGCTTCTCCGGGAGCAGCCAGTCTCCAGTATTACACCGAGCTCCCCTCTAACCTGGTCCATCCTCAGTTTCCCCTCAAAAGGCTGCCTCAGTGGGTGGCTGTGGAGGAGCCTGTAGCTGTGTGTCCTGTGGGTCATTGGTTGGTTTATTAACTCCTCACTTATTAATTCAAAAAATATTACTGAGTACCTTGTCTGTGCCAGAGAGCACAAGAACCTATGTCCCTAAAACAGGCTAATTCTAAAAACTGTAGCTGAGTGATTCCCCGTGAAAGAGTAATAATAACATTTGAGTATCTATTTGGTTCCAGAAACTGTTTGCATGTGCTGTGTCATAAGTCTTACCAGGGGCTCACACATGCAGATGCCTGTAGGAGCAGGAAGAATTGGGAAGACAAGTGGGAGGAGGGTTGAGGAGGAACTAGAAAGGATAAGACCTCTCTAAAGGTCATGGTTCCTCAGCTCTGGAGACTTGCCATGCAGAAGTGGGAACTAGTGATGCCAAGTTGTCTAAACTTTTTTTTTGAGACAGGGTTTCACTCTGTTGCCCAGACTAGAGTGCAGTGGCGTCATCATAGCTCACTACAACCTCAGACTCCTGGGCTCAAGCAATCCTCCTACCTCAGCCTTCCTAGGAGCTGGGACTGCAGGCATGCGCCACCACACACGGCTAATTTTTCTATTTTTTGTAGAGACAGGGTCTCGCTCTTGCTCAGGCTGGTCTCGAACTCCTGGCTTCAAGAAATCCTCCTGCCTTGGCCTCCCAAAGGACTAGTATTATAGGCATAAGCCACTCACCCAGCCAAGTTATCCAACCTTTTAAGAGCAACCAAAAATATTGACTTTTATTTGAAATTCATTGGAAACTTTAAAATGAAAAAAAAAAAAAACCAACCTACCTGGGCAGATGATCAAATGACAGATGTGCAAAGACAGTCACTGAAGCTTTGTTTGCAGATTAGAAGTAATCTAAGTGTCCACTATTAGGAGCCTGGTTAAATGACTTATAACACGTCTATTCAATGGAATACTAGGCAGCCTTAACCAAGAGTGAAGTGACATTGAGAGATCCACAAGGTAAATTAAATGAAGAAAAAAGGCATGACATAATGTATAAGATACCATTCATTTGAGAGAAAAAGAGAATACACACATGTACCTGCAACACTAGTTCTGGAAAGATACACAAGAAACTGGGAACAGTGGTTGCCTTGCCTCAAAGAAGGGGCAGGGGTGGAAAAAAGACTATTTTCCCCTGTATACCCTTTGGTATGTTTTGACTTTTGCACTAACTGTATGATTTACCTGTTTACAGTACAGGCTGAGCAAACATGGCTGAAGGCCAGCTATGGCTTTTGGGCCACATGTTTATAAACACTGATCCTAATGGGGTGTCCCTTTGAAGCAGATGTTATTGACTCCATAATACAGATGACAAAGCCAAGGCTCACTTGGATTAAAGTTGCACAGCTGCTCAGGTTTACACAAATATTTGATGGCAGAGCTTAGATTCTAACCCCACATCTCTACAAAAAATAGAAAAATTAGCCGGCATGGTGGCATATGCCTATTGTCCCATCTTCTCGGCAGGCTGAGGCAGGAGAATCGTTTGAGCCCAGGAGCTTGAAGTTGCAGTGAGCTATGATGACACCACTGCACTCTGCCCTAGGCAATAGAGCAAGACCCTGTCTCTAAAAAAAAAAAGTAGAACAGAGGTTACTAGAGGCTGGGAAGGATAGGGGAAAAAGGGGATAGGAAGAGATTTGTTGAAGGATTCAAAATTACAGCTAGACAGAAGGAGTAAGTTCTAGTGTTCTATAATACTGTAGGATGACTATAGCTAACAATAATATATATTTTCAAGTAGCTAGGAGAGAGGATATCAAATGTTCCCAACAAAAAGAAATGATAAATGTTTGAGATGATGGATATGCTAATTACCTTGATCTGCTCACTATACATTGTATGTACTGAAACATCACTATGTACACCATAAATATGTACAATTATATGTCAACTAAAAAAATAAAAAGAGTAAAACTAGAACAAAAAAATACATTGTGGTGAAAATCAACCCAGTCATTCCATTATCTCACAGCAATGCCTTCAAGTCCCTGTCCCCATGTAGGAACCATGGGGGCAGCATTGTATAGGGGCCCCAAGCAGGAAATGGAGGTAGACAGCAATAGAAACAGAGAAGTAAAGGAAGAACTGTGGCCTTTGAGCAGGAACTCATCCCATTGGTGGCTTGAGTTCTATGGCTAAAATTGAGGCTGAATGTGACTAAATGTCTGATGTAGCTTTCTGTGCACACGGACATGTGTATACGCCACTGGCTCTCGAGGCACCAAGTTCCTGCACAAGTTTCCCTTCCCCCCACAACCTTGTTCTTCAGCCAAGTCTGGCCAAAGAGCAAGTGAATGGGAAGATCCAGAGATTCTTGACCGGCAGCCCCCCAGTCCCCTCAGCCACAGGTCTAGATCCCTGGTGCCGCCCCCAACCCCAGTGCATGAGTAAGGAAGAACAACGGGTGGATATTGAGGGAGCGTTCCCCTCCCCCTCAGTACACGTACATGTGTTTATGCGTATGTTGACAAAACACAAGCTCTGGCAGGATCCAGTCTGAGATACAGATGACAAATCTGGCAACCGACTGACCAACTAGGCCTTCCCTAAGGCCTCGAGCTTTACTTCCAAAAAATTTATTTAACAAATACTTATGAGGTAGTTGCTATATACTTGGCACTGTTCTAAGCAATTTACAAGTGTGTTAGTTTCCTACTGCTGCTATAACAAATTAGTAAAAATGTAGTGGCTTAAAACAACACATTTATTATCTTACATTTTCTTTTTTCTTTTTTTTTTTTTTTTTGAGACAGGGTCTCATTTTGCTACCCAGGCTCAAGTGCAGAGGCTTCGTAGCTCATTGCAGCCTCCAACTCCTGGGCGCAAGGGATTCTCCTGCATCAGCCTCCCCAGTAGCTGGGACTACAGATGAGCACCACCATGCCTGGCTAGTTTTAAAATATTTTGTAGAGATGGGGTCTTGCTATGTTGTGCACACTGATCTTAAATTCCTGGTCTCAAGCGATCCTTCCACCTTGGCCTCAACATTTCCTTGGTGCTAGGATTACAGGTGGGAGCCACCATGCCCAGCCCCAACATTCCTTGAGTTCAGAAGTCTAAAATGGGTTGGCAGGGTTTTGTTCCTTCTGGAGGCTCTAGGGGAGAATTTGTTTCCATGCCTCTTCCAGCTTCTAGAATCCACTCACATTTTTTAGCTCATGGCCATATCACTCCAATCTCTGCTTCTGTTCTCATATCTCCTTTGTCACTGATACTTCTATTACCCTCTTATAAGGATCTTTGTGATGACATTGGCCCACCTGGATAATCCAGGATAATCTCCCCATCTGAAGATCTTTAATGTAATCACACTACAAAATCTCCTTTGTCATAAAGGTAACATATTCATAGGTTGCAGGGATTAGTATGTGGACATTTGGGGGGGTGGGTGTCAGCCATTATTCTGCCACAGTAAGTATTAACTCATCTAACCTTAATAACAACTCTGTGAAGTAAGTACTATTACTATTCCCATTTTGCAAATAGGGAAGCTAAGACAGCCAAAGGTTAAATCATTTGCCCAAGGTCATACACTTCGTATATGACAAAGCTACAATTCAGTCCCAAGAAATCTGTCTCCAGAGTTTGTGCTCTTAACCATCACACTACAAGTGTTTGGAGGCCTGACAGAAACAGGTATTCTGTGTCTGCACCTTCAGACACACACCCTACATACTCAGAAATCTCACACGTCTATGTATTTTTCATACACATACACACACACATGCTTTTCACATATATGTATTCTGCTCAAATACATATGTACTACAGGTACACGAATATACATAAAATGCCTGTATACACACATGCACAAACATCCCCTCTGCTCTCATACTCTCACACTGCACACATGTAATGAATGCCCTGTACACACATATACACATTTATGCATACTATCTCATACACAGCCTATACAGAAATACATATTCTGCATACACAGCAAGCATATACTTTTGATATTATTTGCACACACAAACATCCTGTTTCACAACCACATAATGTCCTCTGATATATACACCTTGCACACACATGCACACAGAACCATGCAAACATATATCCTCTTTATAAAAACAGTTTGTTAAAAGATATATAATGTTCCTGCAATGACATATGTATCCTCTACATGAACAGACCATGCACAGACATACATTCAGCAAATACCTCTGCTATCTGGACGCATATCTTGCCCACACATAAATTCTGTGCATGCACACATATCTCTCACATAGAGATTCACTTGGCATATTATAAACACATACCCTTCATCTCACAACACCATGCCCTGCACACCCTATTTACATACGTTTACATACCATGCATATGTGCTCAAGTACTATGTACATACATACCTTGACCCTGGTTACACACATCTTGCACGTGAGCGCGCGCACACACACACTCCTTTAATAGTAATAGAAACGTATGAATCCATGCTGCACTCTCTGCTTTAATCAGTACTTCACATAAAAAATAACCTCATAAGTGTACAGCCCTATCCGAGTTTTGAGGCGCTTCCTCAGGCATTCCCCAGCAGTAGATGGGGTTATGCCCATTTTCCCGGGGAGGAGGCTGAGGCAGAGGAGGGGCGGGGCTAGTCCAGGGCCGCCCCGCCCCCGCCCCCTCCCGCTGCGGAGGTGTGATCAGCCCCCGTCTCGTATCCCTCAGCCTCAACAGAAAAGTAGTTCCAATACCATGTTTGTTAACTAGGTTATCTAGGCTGTGGAAGATTTTAATGTTGAATTTTATAGCTTTACCACGCTCTGCCGTCCTTGTGAATATTGTAATATTGCATTTTTTACAAGTTACTCTTCTGTTAATGTTCCAGCTAGTAACTTTTATAATCCTCCTCAATGAAATTTTTTTGTATTCTTCCGCACCGTTAACCCCAATGGCGGCGCCTCGGCCCCTGGCAGGAGGCAGATACGAGATGAATTCCTCTTTAATCAGAAATAATAATAATAAAAACACACACGCGGCTCCGCTGCCTCTCGCTCTGGCTTCCCTCACCGCCGCCTCCGCCTCTCAGGGCCGCCTGTGGGCCCTGCGGCCTAGGCCCCGGGCGGCCTGCGACGGAAGGCGGTGCAGGCGGTGGCAAGGGCGGGCCCGGGCCCTGGGCCAGTCCGCCCCCGACGCCCCTGCCCCCGAATCCGAGTCTCCAATCTTGGCCCGACTTTTCAGCCTCCAGCGCCAGCCCCCTTCTGTCTACTGCCCCTCTTTCTGCCTGTGTCCATCTGTCTGGGCCCCTTTGCTGCTGCCTTGGCCAATCACTGTTTCCCCCTCTTCATAGCTGCCTCTTTCTCCCAGGCTCCCTTCACTCTTTGTGCCTTTCTCTGCTCCTGCCTGTTGCAGATCTCTTTTTTCGTCTGTCTAGCTTTCTTCTCAGCCTTTTCTCTTTCCCATCTCTTTATGCTCCGCATTTCCCGTCTCTACATCCTTCTTTTCTTTTTTCTTTTCAGAAGACCTGTAGCCACTTGGGGTGGGCAGTCCTTGTACTGAGATGGACCCTGGTTAGTGAAATGGGGCTTTGGATCAGGCTGGCGCTGGGCTGAGATTGGGCTGCATTTGGAACCACTAGGTAAGGGGAGCATGAAAGAGTTATGGCCGTGCAAGGGGGAGGGGTCAGCTGGGGAGAGGTGGCATCCAAGGGTTGAGGGGTGAAGGTTGAGTCAGAGGGGCTTGGCTTCTGGGGCCTGGGGAGAGAAAGCAGCTGGCCTCAGGAGCCCTGGTTTAGTGTCAGACACAGTCTTGCCCTGGGATCCCTTCTATCTAATGGGAAAGACTCACCATGGAGGTAGGGGGGAAAATGGGCTGTTACCTAGACAGATGAGGGCTGCAGTTTGGAGGAATCTTGGTGGAGGATTGTGTGCACATACTTTTGAGCTAGGGCGAAGTGCCTGTCTTCATTGATAGTAGCACAAGAAAATGTGGTCCAGGACTACAGTAGACCGCATGAGTTCCTTCGTTCAGTCAACAAATATTTATTGAGCATCTACTATGTAGCAGGCTCTGTGCTAGATCCAAGGAACACAACAAGAGAAAACACAGTTCTTGACCTCATAGAACTTGTGCACTAGTGGAGGAGACATATACTAATCAAATAATCACACACATATATCTTTGCAAATTGGGGTCACTGCTAAAGATTGGTGAGCTGGGGAAGAATATATCCCTGGGGCTTTCAGGAATCCTATAGGGGCTGGCTGGGGAGAGCAGATTGGACTCAGGGCCTGATAAGGACTCCAGGACACATTCCCGGGCTTTTCATCTTCCTCCCCATGCTCAAGCTTCCAAGAAGTGGGAGGGAGAAGAGGGAGAGCAGGGGGTAGAACTCCTCCAAAGAAGTGAGATTTTATCAGCTGCTTTGTAAGACTCTATCCCATCAAATTTTCCTGTTGACTTCTAAAGCTGACCACTACAGAACTCTCCTCCCTCATCACACAGAGGGGATGGCGGTCCCACACGTGGGAACAGAGGTGCGCAACATCTGGAAAGCTGAGCCCCAGCACAGCCGAACATCTGGAGCGCTAATCGCAGGAGCCTCCAGCGGCCCTGGACGTGTGGTCCTGGAAAGGGATGGAGAGTGGGAGGGCTCAGCTATCCGGGCACTCAATACCGGTGTCCTCGTGCTCCCCAGTCTCGACCCGGCCAAGAATCCACCTCTGCGCAAGTATGAGTGTCATGACCCCCACCCCGGCTCCCCCGTTCCCCTGAGTGTACCCCCACCAGCGGAGTCCCAGGCCCTGCTCCCCACTCCCGCCTCCACTGCTGGCCAGGAGCGTGCAGGTGAGGGGGGTATTGTTAAGCGGGGACCTGAGGAGGGGAAGGGAAGAGGGACCGGAGGGGGAGGATGGGGGAGCAGAGGGGGCTGGTAGGGCGGGGGCGCCCGGAGCGGAGCGCGGAAGCTGCGAGCGCCCGCGACAGTAAAACATCTGTAATGTGCCATTCGCCGCTGCTCGCTGATTGCTCATGGATTAAAGATTAAAATCTCGGCTTTGGCAGATGGGGAGAGAGAGGAAACTCTTACGAGCACGTTTTGCATCTGCATTTCATTCTGCTCTGTTCCCTGCGCCACGCCTGGTGGAGCCCGCCCTACCCCACCGCCCACCCAGCTCCCGGCTCCCTCTGCGCCGCCAGGCTGGCCAGGACCCCTGGGGCCACTGGTCCTCTTCCCACCCTTCCTGTCGCCCCGAACCCTGGGCTCCAGGCCCCCCTCGTCTGGTTCTTATCTGGGGTTCCAGCCCTACGATCCCGTGTTGGTCATTTCCCAGCTCCTGCCCAGCCTCTAGGCAGGACATGAACAAACCTCCCCAGAAGAGGGGTAAGGCTCCACTGCAGGAGCTGGGGGTGCCACCCACATGCCCACGGTGCTAAACTGGGCACGGAGGCCAGGGAGAGCTGAGGCACAGAAGGCGGATACAATTGTGATACTCCTGGCTGTGGTGAGAAGTAATTGCAGCATAGCCAGGTGGGCTCACCTGGGCAATTGTTTTCCCTTCTGTTTTTCACATGGAGCTGCTATGGAGGCAGGAAGTGGGACAGGAAAAGGGAAGGCGTTCAGAAGGATCCCCAGAAACTCTTGGGGTGGAGGTGGGGGACTCCTGGAACAGGGCCTATTCTGGCTTTTGGATAATCCCTGTAGATTAGTTTGGTCCTGGCGCACTGAGGAATTGAAAAGTGTGCTCAGGCACCTGGGATAGATTTACTGGCTTCCCCATTCTCCCCCTCCCTCCCAGAATGTGTCCCTGCATCAAACTTTGTTCGGGAGGGAAATCCAGGCAGAGAGAACTAGAGACAAAGGACTGTCAGAAAGACAGGCATCAGACAATCAGAAAAACGAACAAAAAGCTGCAGAGTGGCATGGCAGATGTGAGCACCTGCATCCATGGTGGGAGGAGAAGGCTGGGGAGATGGACAGAGGGGGGCCCTGCCTAGTTTTCAGGCCCCAGCTGGGAGGAGGAGGTTGGTCTAGTGTGAGCAGAAGAGAAGCTGAAGAAGGATGCGTGAGAGGAGGGTCGCTGTGGCAGATGTAATTAATTACTGCATATTAAAATGTTTGTTTACAGAGATGAACATCGGCCGGAGGTCTGATGGTAATTAATTCACAGCATTTCCCAGCCCTCTTTGAGCCTGAACCTCTTTGGGGGGTCCGGGGGGTGGACTGGGCTGGGTAAGGTGCTGGCTTGTTCCTGCCCTCCTCTCACCAGGGATGAGAGCCCAGATTGCTGATGCTGGAGAGAAACTCAGACATCACCCGCTCCAGCCCTACCCCCCACACACACTTGGGGAAATCGAGGACAGAGAGGACTTGTAATTAGTGATTTGTTCAAGGCCACCAGCTAGTCCGTGGTAGAACCAAGACTGTAGTCTCTGCTTCCTGGAAAGGTGTTCGAGGCCAAAGGAACGTTGAGGAGTTGGTGATCTTGGGCAGAGATGATATAATGGAGAGGGCAGAAAAGGCAATCAGAGGTCCCTTCCCTCTGGAGAGATGAGGTCGGGTAGCATGGTTATCAGGAAGTAGCTTTTCCTCACCACTGCACCATCCTGGGCCAGGAGAAGGGAGGTGGAAGCAGTTAGCATCTTCAGCCTTAGGGTCTGATTGATCTGTCAAGCTTTGTGATCTTGGGAAAATAATGTAACCTCTCTGAGCCTTTCTTTATCTAATGGACACTTCCCTTGTAGGGCAGTTGGCAGGAGTGCACTGGTTGTAAGGGCTTTCACAAAGGAAACAGAGGCAGTGGCACTTACCCCACGTGGCTTCCTCTGCTCACACACGGTCACCCTCAACAGCAGAGACACAGCTAAATTCACAAACATCCCTCAGCTCATTCATTCATTCGGGAAGCAGTCAGCTGATGTGTGGGCATGGGGGCATGCAAGATGAAGACAAGGTCTACCTCTGATTTGTGGGAGCTCCCAGGAGTTACAACCATGAAGAAGGAATCAATGGTGAAGACACAAAAGGAATGTCAGTTGAGTGATAAGGGTCCCGGGGGAGGCTGGTTAAGCCAGGCTCCAGGCTAGGCCACAAAGGATGGGTAGGAGTGGGGTAGGAGCAGAGGAGGCAGCTCTGTGGTGGAGCTGGACAGGGCCAGTGGTTCCTGGGTGGAAGGCCTGGGGCCTGCCCCCAGCCCTGGAAGCCCACAGGGATCCCACATACTCTTACTTGGCGGGGTTAAGTAGGAAGATTCCTTATTTTCTCCTGTAGGCCCCACGCCTTTCAGACCAAATCTGGTGGTATCAGTCCTCCTATCTCAAGGTGGAGAAGTGCGGTGGGAATGTAGGGGTCAGGGAGGGGAGAAGCCCACAGCAAGGAGGTTGGGTCAAGGTGAGCACAAAACGCGCCCCAGAAGAATGAATGAGGGCATTGAAATGAATGGGGCATTCGCTCCCTGAACGTGCTGGGCTGGAGGAAGAATAAGAACAGGAGGCAGCAACTACATGACTATGTATTCGTCTGGGGCGGTGAAGCACAGGGTGTGTGTGTGCATACAGGAGGCGCAAGTGCTCCTGTCCTTGGGTTGGTGGCCACGACTAGACTACAAGGACATGCTTACAGGTGTGTGAATACATGAGTGAGTGTGTGTGGATGTGCGCCCCAGGGTGTCTTTGAGTGTCTCTGTATGAGGAAGTGCTGAGGGGCTTTGCACAGCCAGGCCTTTCCCCTACAGCCAGCGCCTTTCCTCACACGCCTGTAACCTCCACAGGTGAAGTGGGAGGAGGGCCAAGGTCCCCTGTCTGAGAGGGGGCACTCCCGGTCTGGTCTGACAGCCAAGACCCTTCCAGAGTGCTCTAGCTTCCTCCTACGGGCTGGATCAGTTCCAGGGCCTGAAGCCGGGCGGGGGCCCTCCTTCGAACAGCCCTTCTGCCCTGGCCCGGCTTTTGTACTTGGGGGGTGGGGAGGAATCGCACCAGGTAGGGTTATTGCAAATACACACAGAACGACAAAGAAAGCCCGGGAGATCCAGACAAGCAAAAAGAAAGGAAAACCCACCTGTCAACTCACACCCAGGGAGAGCCCCCGCTACGTGTTGCTATTTCTTTCCAGCCTGTTTTCTGTGTCAACACGGTGAAAACAGACGCGGAGTCGTACGACACAAACTGTGCGGCCGCCCCTTGCCCCTGCCCTGTGCCTCGCGGGTGCCCTTCCTTCCCCATTCCCCGTCACCCCAGCTCGGGGGCCAGGCGGCCAGGGAGCAGCTCCTCTCCTCTCCTCGTCCCACCCCAGGCCACACCGGAGCGCTGGGTGGCGACGCGCGGGGGAGCCGGCTGCCGGCTGGGGCGCCCCTGGCGGGCGCGGCGCGGGGAGGAGCCGCGGGAGGGAAGGAGCGGGGGAGGCGGGGCGGAGCTGTCGCTTCCCATCAGGCGGAGGATTGTTCCCGACACGCGCAGGCCCCGCGGCGTTTCTGTGTCAGGGAGTTTTGCCGGCGCCGTGACCCATGCGAGGGGGGTCGGGCTGCGCGCGGGGAGCGGCCAAGAGTGACCAGCGCGGCCGGCCGCATCATCACCACCTGGCCGGGTCACTGCTTCCCTCGGAGCGGGGAGGGGCCCCTGGGGGATCGGTGGGGAGGGCGCGGGCTCCTCCCAGCACCACCGCCCCCACCCTTTGGGGCAGGGCAAGTGGGCGAAGCATTTCCCACGTGGAGGGAGGGGACGCGGAGAAGCAGAACAGATCATCACCTTGGGCCTCAGTTTCTCCACTTTGGAAAGGGGGGGTTGCTTTCCTGGTCCTGTATTGAGAATGCCCTGTTCCTGAGAAGTGGATGAGGTCACCGGCTGGAGAACGCAGTGCCTGAGGGTGGGCAAGTCCCTTAAAGAGGCGCGCAGAGAGACCTCGCTAGGCCTGGGTTAGCCCCAGAGCCAGAGCTGCTCAAATAGGACTGCAGCCCGGACTCTCAATGGAGAGAGGCGAGGGACTTGGAAGACTGGTGGTGGGGGGGGGGTCTATGCAAATCAGATGATAATGAAGGTGTGGGTGGCCGAGTTTCCAGAGCAGGGCGGGAGGGTGGAGGGTGGAGGAGGGGCTGCAGGAAGGGAGGGGCAGGCTCCTGACCTCTTCCCCCAACCCACTGGTCCCATCTGAAGTCTGCCCGCTCCCATCTTAGGCACTTAATGATTTTGACGGGCCCCACCCTGCACACCATCGGGGCCTTTGTGTCTGCCAGACCAATAGCCCCTCTCCTGGGCCCACCCATCAGTCACCCGAAGCTCCAGCTGTTCCCAGCCTTTGGAGCAACCTCAGGCCGTCACCACTACAAATTGGCTCTCAACAGCCGCTTGGAGACCCCTTCTCTGCCATTGTCTCAGGACAAATGGCCCTTCCCCTGCACACCACCCCACAGGCCCAGCCCGGGCTGCCTGCTGCTTCTGGGAAGGGGGGAAGCCCACCAAGCTCTTACAGGAAGCCTCCTCCCTCTCTAACCACAATAATCTAGCCAGTCTGTGCCAGCAGACTGCCCAAACTGCCTCCACACTCAGTGTCCTTTCCTCAGTCAGTTCAGGGCCAGGATTGAATCTTCTGTTTCCCTTGTAGCCCCAAGAGCTGAAGTCTCACTATGTAAAGATGCTCCTGGAGTTACACTGAGACTATGCCCAGATGAACCAATCATATGCTGAAAACGTCATGTCGAAAATGCGTTTAGTACACCCAACCTACTAAACATCTTAGCTCAGCCTAGCCTATCTTAAATGTGCTCGGAACGCTTACATGAGCTTACAGCTGGGCAAAGTCATCTAATACAAAGCCTATTTTATAATGAAGTGTTGAATATCTCAAGTAATTTATTGAATGCTGTACTGAAAGTGAAAAACAGAATGGTTTTTATGGGTACTCCAAGTATGATTTCTACTGAATGTGTATTGCTTGTTCACTATCAGAAAGCCAAAAAAAGAAAAAAATCATAAGTCGAACCATGGCAAGTAAGTCGGGGATGTGTGTACTTGTTGACTGAGGCTGAAGTGAAGTGTAAAAGGGGAGGGAGGGAAGGATTGGGGAGGAGAGCGTGGGAGCTGGGAGCCAGGGTCCCCAGGAGCCACCACGGCCAAGCACAGAGCCAAGACAATTACATGCCTAGTTTTGCTGATTGCATTAAAATCATTAGAATGAGGGATCTGAAAATCATACATTAAGGGGGAGAATTAGAAAGGGCTTTAGAGGCTGGCACAGGCGTCCCTAAAGTGAATCTGGTACAATTAGCTGGAACTGTGTCACACAAACAGGCACTTTTACACACTGTCTCAGTGACCTTGTCACCACACCACCCCGCTGTCCCTTTCCTTCTTCCTTTTTCTCCTGCTTGCAGGATCTCTGGTCAGATTCTTCCTCCTCACTCCTCCTCCTCTTTTGCTGTCTTCCTCTCTTGCATTCAACCTTTCACCCTAGCACTGGCTCACCTGGGTTGTATTAAGAAGTAGGCCTTAGAGGATACAGTAGGTGGAGTCTTCGACTTGGGGGTAGAAGACAGACAGACAGACAATGCAAGACATCCCCCATGGGGCCTGCCCTCAGTCAAAATGCCCATCCTAACATCTGTCCAGGTGTCAGTGCCAGGGTAGCAGGAGAGTTGAC
Organism: Propithecus coquereli; assembly: GCF_000956105.1. Lineage (NCBI taxonomy): Eukaryota > Metazoa > Chordata > Mammalia > Primates > Indriidae > Propithecus > Propithecus coquereli. The sequence goes on along the minus strand of NW_012153396.1, from coordinate 2,175,262 downwards.
ATGGCGTGGTTTGGGCTGAGGATGGAAGTGGGCTGTCTGCTGTGTCTGTGTGAGAGGTGGCCTGAAGATCAAGGTCTGGATGAGATTGTGAGTCTCTGGCTGCCTTTGTGAGGATATCTGTGTGGGTGTGTGTCCCTGCTGAGGCTTAATCCTGTATGTGGTTGGTCTTTCTCCAATGGCCATTGGTTAGAGTTCTGGGGAAGGGAGCTGGGTACCTCTCTTCAGATCTCAAGGAGCAGTGCGCTGCGTGGGGGCTGGGCTGCACCGAGGTGGGCTCAGGCCTGGCTAGATTGGGTCAGCCCGGGGAGATCTGTGGTAGCAGCGGTGAATGGGCCTATCTGGCCAGGGGAATGGTAGAGAAAGAACGGGGAGTGAGTGGGGGTGGAAAATGGAATTGCCAGCCCAGAATGAATGGATGGTGGAGTTTCTCTTTTGTAACCGGGAATAATTAAGATAGATGTGCGGATGGATTAGCTGTCCTGCAAGGTCAGGAGCGCATTGCCGGATCACTCTATTATTTCGCTGCGCCACAGCTACCCGCCTAACGCCTTTTTCATGATATTTTGAACATCCACGCAGAAAAAAACCAAGTGAGTGCACGAGAGATACAAATGGATCGTTTGGTGGAGAAATCCGTCTTCGTCACCGGCGCCAGGCTGGGATTAATGCGATTGAAGGCTCCTCCAGGCTCCGCCAGGGAGACGGCTCGGGAAAGCAAGAGAAATTGGTTTGTACCCCTGGGAGCACGATTGATGGGCCAGGCCTGCCAGGCTGGGCTTGGCCACCGTGTTCTCAGGCTGGACTGGGGGCAGGGAGTGGGTCTGGGGCCTGGCCTTGGCCTGAGTGGGGCCCTGCCCTGAGGGAGAGGCCTAGACTGGTCTAGAACCTGCAGGAGCTTGCTTTGGAGCCTGTGTACGTGATGTTGGGGAAGATCTCAGCCTCTGATGCCCAGGTGCACCGAGGGACTTTGGGGGAAGAACAGGAATGGAGGAGCCTATTCCTTAGTGTCACCTCTCCTTCATGAGTGGCCACGGAGAGGCTCCCAATGCCTATCGGGATGCAGGATCTGGGGGAGATGGTCTGGACAAGGGAGTTATGGCCCATCTACTCTCAGAGCAAGCATTTACTGAGCCCGCACCATGTGCTGGGCACTGTGTTGAACACGATGGTTTCTGTCCTCATGGAGCATATAGTCTGGGAAGGCAAACATTGAACAAGTCATTCCAACCTTCACTCACCTGATGGAGGGGACAGAATCTCCTCCCGGGAGGTCATATGACTCATCCAAGTTACATAGTTGGGGAATGGCAGAGCTAGGGCTAGAAAGTGGCTTTAAAGTGACTGCAGACTCCTACTAGTCTGGTGGAGGAGACAAGGTCTTCGGTCTCTGAAAATGGTAGATATGTGAGTCTCACTTGGGGGAGGAGGAGAGGGAAGCAGGGCACACCCATGCACTGGTAGGTACACCACACACGCGCACACACACATACACACTCACTCACTCGCTCTCTCTCATGTATGTGGAGTGAAGATGGCCTCAGTAGGATAATCAACAAAAGCTTGGACATTTTGTTTTTGTTTTTACTTATTAAATATATGGTTATGGTAAGAATTTGAACATTATACATAAGTGAATATTGAGTCCCTTCTCACCCTTCGCTTTCAGTCTCTAAGTTTTCCCTCTCAGAAGCAATTGCTGGTAATATCTGTGTGTGTGTGTGTGTCTTTGTAGAAATATCCTCTACATTCACAAATGATAACAAACTATACACAGTGTTCTACATCTTGTTTTTTTATTTAAAAATAATTTTGTGATTATTAGAGAGTAATACATGCAAATCTCCCTTGTTCTTTTTAACAGCAGTGTAGTATTCCACTGTGGGGGTGTACTGTTACTTATTAAACCAGCATTGATGTGCATTTAGGTTCTTACCAGTCTTCTACTACTGCAAAAGAATGCCAAAGTGGCTATCTTGAAGTAGAATGGCTAGGTTAAAGGGAGTGTGTACGAGGAAGTTTGGCTTGGGTTTGAAGGGAGAGAGAGCAGTGATGTAAGAGGAGTAGGAGGAGATGGAGGGTGTGGATGGCCCGGGAGGGACGGTGGGCAGAGCAGAGAGAGCCAGGGAGGCTGGAGGCTTGGGTTCCAGTCTTGGTTCTGTTCTTTACAGCTTCTGTGTTCTTTACTAGTTCTGTGATCTTGAGCAAGTTATTGAGTTTATCTGAACCTTTTTTCTTTTCTTTTCTTTTCTTTTTTGTAAAATGGGGAGAGCAATATGAACCAAATAGATTTGTTGTGAGGTTAAAAAAAAAATATGTCCCCAAAAATATGTTTAAAATTATGTACAGGAAAATGGGTGGGCTTATTCTACAATAAGAGCAGCAATTATCTCTGGGTAGTAGTATCTGAAATGTTTTATTTTTTCATTTATATTTTCTGTGTTATCTAAAATTTCTACAGTGTGCATGCGTTATTTTCACAATCAGAAAGAAATAATACAGACTCTGGATGATTTGGGTGGGGCAGGGAGAGAGATGGAGGAAGAAGCCACCACAGGCTCAAATATTTGGTCAAATTACTTGGCTGAGACTGCCAGGGTGGGTTGGATTTACAGAAGAGTAGACTTGGCAAGAGAGCCCATCAGTGCAGGGACACGAGAGAGCAAAAGCCTGGAGATGCGAAAGCATCTGTGGGAAAAGCAACCCAGTTGAGCTGAAGCAGAGTCCTTGCGCTCATTTCATTCATTCATTCCTTTCACAGGCATTTACTGAGCACAGATTCTGGCCAGGCACTGTGCTCTGTCCTGGGGACATGATGGGGATCATAATAGAAACAGCTCTAATCCCTGCGGACCTCCTGGCAACTGAAGAAGTTCACAGAGAAATGTCTACGCGGGGGCAGTTTGGGCCTTGTGACAGCCTCGAATAGGGGAGGCTGGCATAGTCAGGGAGGTTAGGGAAAGCTTCCCAGAGGAAGTCCCCACTGAATTAAACCAAGACTGGAAGGACAGATAGGTATTAAGCAGGCAGAGGGAAGAGGGAACAAGGAGGATGGCCCAGTGACAAGAAGGAAGCCTGGTGAGTATGAGAGGTGCGTGCAGGGGCAAAGGGAAAGGGTCTGGAGGTGTTGGCAGACGTGGCTGTCCAGGTCCTTGTGGGCTGTGGTCAGAACTTTATCTTGAAAGCATTGGGAGCCATAGAAGGGTTTAAGCCCATGGTGACATGATCAGGTTTGTGTTTTTAGCAGTCCCTGCTGGCTGCAGAGAGTGGGGAGATACATGAATCAGTGAGGAGGACCCTGGGAATAGAAGGTGCTAATTTGGATGAGGGGAGTGGTGCTGAGGATGGAAGGGAAAGGATGGGATGACCAGAGGAGGAGTGGGAGGAAAGGCTGGAGAGATGTGTATGTGGGCAGGGCTGTCAGGCCAGGCTGTGTAGCCACCTGGAGCCATTGATAGGGATATACCAACAACCACCATTCAGAGAGTGGAGTGCCTGCCCATGTTCATCTTATTTCGTACTTGCAACTACCCAACGAGGATGGTACTATTACTCTCAACTTATGGATGGCTTAAGCAACTTGATCGGGGTCACCTGCCACTAAGAGGTGGAGCTGGACTTTACACCCTGCATTCTGGTTCCAGAGTATAACCACCAGGCTACACTGCCATGGAAGCTTTTTGAGCTGGAGAACAATATGATCAGAGTTGTGACTTTGGAAAATTAATCTGGTGGCAGCGAGCAAGATGGATGGTTTAGGGAGAGAGGTTCAGAGATGAATATTTCAATGTGGCAAAAGTGAGATCGGGGGGGTCTGGGCCATGGTCAGACCAAAGAAATGGAGGGGAAGGGATGGACGTGAAGGCCATTGTGAACAGACAGGATTTGGGATATGTATTTGTTTTCTATTGCTGCCGTAACAATTGACCACAAACTTAGTTGCTTAATGTAACGACCTTTTTTTCTTTTTTTAATCTTATAGTCTGTAGGTTGGAAGTCTGGGCAGGCATGACTGATTTCTCTCTTAGTCTCACAGGCTGAAATCAAGGTGTCAGTTCATCTGGGCTCTTACCTGAGGCTCTCGGGAAGAATCTGCTTCCATGCTCATTTTTGTCATTGGCAGAATTCAGTTCCTTGCTGTAGTAAGACTGAGGTCCCTGTTTTCTTGATGCTATCAGTTGGGGGTCACTCTCAGCTCCTAAAAACCACTCTCTGATCCTCTCTGTCTCCAAAGCCTATGACAGTACGTTGTTCTTATGTTTCATATATCTCCAACTTCCTCTTCTGCCAGCAGCCAGAGAAAAATCTCTGTTTTGAAAGTGCTCTTGTGATTAGACTAGGCCCACCCAAATTCTTTCTCTGTCGCCATATATTAATAACATAACCTCAGGAGCAGCACCAGGGCGCAGAAGTCATGGGGCCACCTTAAAGTTCTGTTTAGCCATGGATCACTTGTGTTCATGCATCTTGGAGAGCTGGGTGAGGAGGAACATAAGAAGGGGTGGTGTGGGGACAAGAAGGCCCTGAGGTTTGGAAACTGAATAATTGGGAGCATTGTGGTGAGAACACTGGGAGTAGGAACCCAGGAGAGTTGGTTTGGGAGGCTGGGAAAGACAGCAAGGTGGGTTTTAAGGTTGACACATGCTTCCAACACAGCAGTTAGAGATGGAGAATTCCCTCTCAGCAGTGATGAGCTTGCATCGTTTTTCTAGCAATACCCCACGCATACAGTAAAGACCCTAAGTGTACAGCTCAGTGAGCCTTTATGTATGCAGACACCGGGTGTCACCACCACTCAGATCAAGGTTTGCAACCTCCTCTTGCCAAGTTCCCTGTGCTCCTTCCCAGTCATTATTCCCCAGAGGTGACCGTTATTCTGACATTGATTGCCATAGATTAGTTTGGCCTGGGCTTGAGCTTCATATACACAGAATCACACAGTATGTACTCTCATCAAGTAATTTACTGAGTGCTTACTATGTGCCAGGTGCTGGGCCAGGCTCTGGGGATGATGCAACAGTGACAAGACAGACAAGGTCCGAGCCCTCGTGGAACTGAAGTTCTGCCCAGAAGGAAGAGATCACTACTGTCAGAGGCAAAAAGATGACCCAGGGGAGAGTGTGGACAAAGAAGAAAGAGGGAGAAGATGAAACAGGGAGAGATGCTTATATATGGTGGGGTGTGGGGTGGTCAGAGGAGGGAGAGAAGCTAGGGTGTGCAGTAGCGCAGAAACCAAAGAAAGAGTGCGTCAAGAGGGAGAGAATGATCAACAGCATCACATGCTGCCGAGAGGTTAATCAACACATATTTATGGAGCACCTGCTTTGTACAAGGCTAGGTGCTGAGTAGAATACGGAGTGGCATAAAACTCCCTGTAATAATGATCTCTAACATGCCTATAGAGATAAGAAAAGGCCCTGGCGGGAGGAAAACACCATAAAATTCAAATATGATCATGTCATTGCCCTGCTGAAAACCCTCCTATGGCTTCCCATTGCTGTTGGGACTAAGATCAAGACCTCATCATGGCCTCCTGGGCCAGTGTGGTCTGACCTCTGTCACCCTCTGTAGCCTCAGCCCTTACCTCTGTCCCTGTCACTCTGACTCTTCAGCCATTCTGGCTGCCTTTTCCCCCTTGTTTTGCTCCCTCCTGCCCCAGGACCTTTGCATACATCATTTCTTCTGTCTAAAACACTCTTCTCCTCTCCCCTCCCCCAGAAAGACCTGCTTAACTCTATTCACCATTATTCTCAGCTCAGCCCAATGATCATCTCCTCAGAGAAGCCTGCCCTGATTTTCCAGCTTAAAATAGTCCCTGTGTTTTATACTCCCAAGCTTGTTCTAAGGAACTTTATTTCCTAACACTTCTCGTGGGGGCTCATTATATATCTGTGTGATTATTGTGTTAACGTTTATCTCTCTCACATGTCAGAGGCCCTAGGAGAGCAGGAACCTTATCTGCTTATGATTGTCAGTGATTACCCAGCACCTAGCTTAAGCAAGGGCCCAATAAGTCATCCCTGAATGAATGAGCTTATGAATTTAAAGTCAGAAGGCCTGTCTTTGAGCCCTGGCTATGTGACCTTGGTTCTGTGGCTTTCTTTTCTTCTCTGGGACTCAGTTTCATCATCCATAAAATGAAGGGATAGACTCTCAAAGGGCCTCTCCAGCTGGATGTCCTTGGATTCGATGACTCACACTCATAAGAATGTCACTGGGCTGCCCGCCAGCACATTAGCACTGATATTACTAAGTGCTGAGTAAGAAGGTGTGAAACATCAAGCTCTGCAGAGGCAGGACAGAGCAGTGTGATCGAGGATGTTCAGAGAAGACTTCCTGGAAGAAGTGAGTAGGAATGAATTAAATAGACAGAATAGAGATTTCAAGAACTAGAGGGGCACTGAGGCACCAGATGTGACAGGCGACAATAAGGAGACTGGCCTGGCTGGAGCCCATGGGAAGCTTCCTTTAAGTAGGAGAGGCCCAGTGTATTAGTGTCCTGTTGCTGCTGTGACAAATTACCACAAACTTGGTGGCTTAAAACAACAAAATTGATCATCTTACAGTCCAGGGATCAGAAGTCCAAAATCAGTCTCATTGTGCTATAGTCAGGGTGTTGCCAGGCCGGCTCCTTCCAGAGGGGTTAGAGGAGAATCTGTTTTCTTGTCCTTTCCAGCTCCTGAAGGCTGTCCTCATTTCTTGGCTTGTGGCCTGCGCTACATCACCTTTTCCTCCAACTTTGTTGCCGCCACTTATGAGGGCCCTTGTAACGACATTGTGCGAACTCGGATAATACAGGATAATGTCCTGATGGAAAAATTATTGTTACAATCACATCTGCAAAGTCCTTTTACCATGTAAGGTAACATATTCACAGGTTAGGGGATTAGGACATGGGCACCTTTGAGGGGCCATTTTTCAGCCTGTCCCACCCTGGGGGTTATTCATGTGGTCTCTGAAGCTAGAATGCCTCCGTGCAAGCCTTGGCTTTGCTGCTCATTAGTGGCCTAAGCCTGGGTGAGTTACTTAACCCCTCTCTATGTCTTAGTTTTCTCATTTGTTTGGTTATCTATTGCTATATGACATGCCACCCCAGATTTTACTAGCTAAATACAACATATTTTTTTCATGACTGTAGGTTGGCTGGGCTCAGCTGGACATTTCTTCTGCTCTTCGTGACACCGGCTGAGTTCATGCATGCAGCTGCAATCATCTGAAAACTCAGCGGAGGCTGGAGTGTCCAGAATGGCCTCACTGACACGTCTGGCAGTTGCCGCTGGCTGCGGGCGGGAAAGCCTTGGTTCTCCTCCATGTGGCCTCACACCCTGCAAGGCCTCTCTCTCCCTCCACCGGCTTCTCCAGCTGGAGAATTCAGACTTCTTTAGATGGTAGCTGGTTTCCAAGGAGGTGAATATGGAAACTGCAAAGTCTCTTAAGGCCTAAACCCAGAAAGGGTCACTTCTGTTGCATTCTGTTGGTCAGAAAATCCCATGGCCAGCCCAGATTCCAAGGGAAGGCAAATAGACTTCAACTCTTGTGCAAAGTCACATTGCACAAATCTTGTGTAATGCATCACCTGCCATGGTAGTTGTGAGAATTCCATGAATTAGAACATGTAAAAGGACTTAGAACGGTGTCTGGTCCCTAGTAAGTGCTCCATATTTTTTAAAAAGTGCAGGCTCTAGTGTTTGGCTGCCTAGATTCAAAACCCAACTCCATGGCTTATGGTTTTGTGACCTTCAGCAAATTACTCAACAGCTCTAAGCCTCAGAGTCATCATCTATAAATGAGATTAGTAGTTAAATTTACTTTACAGGGTTGTCGCAAGGGTGAAATGCAATAATATATGCAAACTCTTAGCTCAGGTTCTAGAATATAGTTAGTATTCAGTAAGCCTTAGCTTTTGATGCCGGTATAGTGCCAGGCACTTTCTCATATAGTCTTTTATTTAAGCCTATTGTTAATTCTGTGTGGTCAATATATATATACACACTTATCTATGAGGAAACAGAAGCCCTAAGTCTTGAAAAACCTGCAGAAGGAAGTAGTATGCTTGGGACTGGGACCCAGGTGTGTGTACTATTTCCACTTTACTAATGAGTTCAAGCTTTTTTTTAGTAGAGAACCCCCCCACACATCTTTTTCAAACAAACCAATGTACAAAACTGAGAAAGACAATATTTTATTAGCATGTATTATGAAGGCTTGAATTTTAGCTTTACTTATTAGGAAAAAATATGCAATTAGCACACGTTTATGTCACGATGGTAATCTCTAATGTGTTAAAATTCAATTTATAACATTTCTGTGAACCTATGACCTTTTATTAAGGTTTCAAAGAGAACATCTTTTTTTTTTTTTTTTTGAGATAGGGTCTTGCTTTGTCACCTAGGCTGGAGCTCAGTGGTGTCATCATAGCTCACTGCAGGCTCAGACTCCTAGGCTAAAGTGATCTTCCTGCTTCAGCCTCCCGCGTAGCTGGGACTACAACAGGCGTACGCTACTGCACCTGGCTGATAAGAAATTTTTGATGAGTAGGTCATTGGTAATGTGGAGAGCAGGAGCAGGGGGATGAGGGAGGAAAGAGGGGATGGGAGGTAGATGTTACAAATGTATCAGGGAGTAGAGTGGTGGTGACAAGTAGGGGACGGGGGGACTCGGTCCAGAGGACAGGGACATGGAAGGAAGACTCCCAAGGCTCAGAGGAGAGAGGGGAAGGTCGGGAATGCTGGAGGAAAAGGAGGATCACTGAAGGAGCACATGGTTGGATCATCACCTCTCCACGTGTCCCTGCTTCTTCTGAATTCCCAAGGGCATCGGCCACCAAGGGAGCCACAGGTAGAGATTCTCCTCGCACCAGGCATCTAGGAATGGCCTTGGCAGGCGCAGAGCTGGTGAGCACACTTGCAGGCAGAGACCAGCTTGGGGCAGTTTTCACTTCCCTTTCACACATTCCATGCTCCAGATAAACTGGCTGTTCCTCTTTTCCCAAACACACCCAGCACCCCAGTGTAGAGGAAAAAGCATTGGTTTCATAGGCAACCAGTTCCAGGCTCAAGGCCGGCTCTGCTGCTTACTAGCTGTGTGATCTTGGGCAAGTTTTTCAACTTCCCTGAACTCCAGTTTCTCATCTGTATACACAGAGATAATAACACCTATCTCTAAGGATGTTGGGAAGGGTTAACCAGATGATAGGGATGAAAGCTTCCAGCGTGTTCTTGATACAGAGTAGATGATCCTTAAATGCTGGTTCCCCTCCTTCTCTTCACCTCTGTTCTGCACCTCTCTTCTCTGGCCAAGCCCTCCCCCCAGGCTCTACCTGCTGAAGCTCTGCCTGACACCTGCCCAGCTCTGGTGATACTTCCTCCATCGATGCTTTCTCTGACCCTCCCAGCTCACAGAGATCTGTCCCCCCGGGCACACCTGAGCACTCTGTATTACTCACAGGGAACTTAGGGCAATTTACTGTTTTGTACTATAGGTATTTGTGTTTGGCTTTAGCAGGCACTTGATAAATATTTATAGAAAGAAGCAAAGGGTGTATTAGCTTGAGCTTTGGGAGAAAGCACAGAACCAGTCTTGTATCCCTGTGCTTCTGTGGGATCTGGAAGGCCTCTGGCAGAAGCTGGGGCAATTGGCAGTGACATTTAATTGGCTTTTGGTGGGCGGCAGGCAAACCAATGATGCCCTTGACCAGTCATTTGGGGGTGGGGGTACAGAGTTGGTATCAGTGAAAATTTTGAGTCTGGAAGAATCAAAAATGATTTTGGCTGGATTGAGGGTTCAGGAAGGCTCCGCTAATTGGGATGGAGTTACCATGGAGAACCTGTGCCCCTAGAAATTAACCAGAGTTGGATTCTAAATTGAGTCAAAGTTGAGAGCAGATTGGGGACTGGTTGAAACTGGGATTGACCCCACTTACCCTCCTAGGGGAGATGCTTCTGCATCTCAGACGGAGCTGAAGGCCACACCCACTGGCCCCTCTGGAATGGAGATAAGGGGCTACTGTATGTGGGACAATGGAGAAGATGAAGATGGCCAGTGTGGTTGGATCTTGGAGAAGTGACATCTGATTTCTCCACCCCTCCTCCTCCACACTCGCCTGGGCCACCCATTGCAGCCCAAACTGCCCAGGCCTCTCTCGTCCTAGGAAAGCATCTCCATGTGCTCTCAACATCTTCAGGTCTCCCCACTCGACAGTGTCTCTAGACTGAAAACCAGGACCCAACTGGTCCATCCCTATTTCTCAATCCCTTTTCCAGGGGAAAGTTTGTTTATCATCCCTGCTGCTGGTTTCCTCAATGGAGAAAAACAGCATGAGAATGTTTTGCTCAGCTCTATTAACAGGGCAGTTCAAATACTCAGTCATATACCCAACATGTCATTTCTTACTGGTTCTGAATAAGCTCAGAGTCCAGTTGGGGAGATGAAACTCTACCCAACAACAAGTCAAGTGATATCTCAAGACAGCCTGGGAGTGGAAGGCCAAATGTGGAGGAATCATGGCAATAATAATGCTTTCTTGGGATTTTCTGCTTTATAGAATAATTCCACACCCATTGTCTCAGTTGACCCTCATAACAATGCTATGATGTAGGCCTAATTATCTACATTTAACAGATGGGAAACTGAGGCTGAGAGAGGTAAAGTCACTTGCCAAAATCAGAGAGCCAGTAAGTGACAAAACCAGGATTCATATCCAGGCCCTAACTCTGAAGCCTAAGCACTTTCAGGAAGAAATGCAGGGGTTTCTGGAGGACAGATAGTGGGGTGGCGTGATCAGGGAATACTTGGTGGAGGGCGTGGCCTGTCTGGGTGGGTAGGAATTCTTCTTGGGGGAAAGAGTGGATGAACATCTTAGCAGGAAGGAGCCAGGGGCTTATTTGGGAGTCTTCAAACTGCTGGGTCCTGGCTGTGAGTTGTGGACTCTGCAGTTCGGAGTTGCCCCCAGAGGACTCCTACCCTACTGCAGGGGTCCCAGGCTAGGGGGACAGAGGCTCCCAGGCCTCTTCTGGAGCCCAGACTCCCGCCAGCTGTACCCTCAGGTTGGTCGCTGTGGCAAGTTGAGCTGAAGGTGCCCCCAGCATCTCTGTGCCCCTCTCATGGCCCCACAGGCCAGCGTGCACCCCTTGCCCACATCCCGAGACCCTGAGAACAACCTCAGCCATCATCTGGGTCTCCTCCCCGCAGGTCAGCGCTCCCCCCGCCACGGACAGGCTCCTGCGATGATGGATCGCCGGCCCCAACGCACATATTATTATGAAATGGGTTTATTACACTCTAAATCTCTCACTAATGTGCCGCTGTTTAATCCCTTTATCCAATTCTCAGTCTCTCAGGCTCGGCCGCAGCTCTCTCCACCCAGGACTAGGTCTGGGTGGTTTATTGGATGATTTCTGACTTGGGGGAACTAGGGTGGGGCTGTTTAGAGGAGGGGGGAGGATAGCTATGAAGCCCCTGAGAGAAGTTGAAGCCTCGAACATGGAGACTTCTTGTGGCCCAAGTTCACCCCTGGAGCCCCTCCTGTCTGTGTGTCCCCCTTTTCATCTTCTCTGTCTCTCTGACTCACATCTGTGGGCTGCCTCATTCCATCCCTGCCTGCTGGCTGTCACTGCTTTCTCACCTCCTGTCCTGTCTCTGTCCATCTCCCCATAGAGCCAGACTTGGGCAGGACAATGGGGTCCAGTTCCCCTTGGATGGGCATGGCAATGATCCCCAACCTCTCCCACCCCATCCCCAACCCCCCATTTCTGGAGGTTCCTCTCTGTCTACTGGGTTTCCGCCCTCCCAGGTTACTTCTTCACCCCAGTCCCACTAACCAGCTACCTTCCTCTTTCGGCACCTGCTACTGATGTCCCCTCTGGCTTTCCTGTCCTGCCCCCAGCTCCTCCCCTCCGCCCTGCCCTTGGCCCACGCCCTGCTGACACCAGCAGCCCTCAGCCTCCTCACCCTGGCTGACACCTCAGCTCCGAGGACACCTCCTTTCCTTCCTCTTCGGCCACCTCCCAGCTGGCCTTCTCTCCCTCCCTGGGTCTCTGTCTCTGTCTCTCCCAGTGTCTCTCCCGGAGCAGTCCCTCCCCACTCTGACACACCAGCCGGTAAGGCAGCCAAGGCTTCCTGCTGTCAGCTGGGGAATAGATAAAGATAAATGATATTATGTTAAATTCCACTTAATGACAAATTTTTAATTTTCTGAACATGGTCATTTTCTGGCTAGTGAATCAAGTGGAGGGAGCTAATTACATGAAGATCTGAACAAAAATAACTCCTAATTTTCAAGGATAATGGAAGAGAAATGTTGGAGATTAATGGCACTATTTATCTTTTTTAAATTTCTATCTTTCTCTGTGATAGCCGTGCTCCCCAAGGAAAATATTCATAAAATGAAATTGAAGTCGTAACTTAATAGGTTATTAAAATTTTTGAGTGCATATCACTTTCCTTCCGCAGCACTGTAAATTTAAATTGAAGTTTGCGGCTCCCTGAGTCACCAGCGGAGTTTTTTTTATGATGGCACAATAGAGAGAAACATGCATCTTTGTCAGGAGGTATTTGCTAGTCTAATTTTATGGCAGGCCGGATTATCAGACGGGAATGGCAGCGCCGGGGGAAGCTGACAAGCCCGCAGCCGGCAGCCATGTGTTTCCATTAGCGCCCCGAGCCGTCCGGGGCTTCTCTGGACTCTCATTTTCCACTTCAGTCTTTTATCTTGATTTAAAGTGAGGGCGCCCAATATTCAGGGCCTGTCATTTTTCTCTCTCACACACTCTCGCGCGCTCTTCCTCGCTCTCCCCTCCCACTTCCTCTGCTCCAGGGCCTGTGCCTTTCATCTCGGGGTGTCCAGCGGGCGCTGCCCTCCTTCCCCATCCTCGTCTGGCTCTGTGGGCTCCGCCCCAGGAGGAGGACGGGAGGGGAGGCAGGGGCTGCAGGGAGCCCCCAGAGTTGGTTGTAAATTTGAGTGAAGCCTTCTCCCTGTGGGCTCATCAGAGGCGCAGGCGAATGGGACTGCCCTGTGCGAGCTAGGGAGGGGGCTCTCCAGGCTCGAGCCCATCAGGCCCCCTAATTGAGTGTTAATGGAGTTTCGATGAGGAGGGGGCGCAGCTGTTGGCTCAGGGGACCCAAGGGCAGTGAGAATTATCACCAGTCTCTCTTCTGTCCCTGTTTCTGTTCCCATCCAGGTCTCTGTCCCTGGCTTTGTCTCTGAGTCTCAGCATTGTAGACCTAGACAAAACTTAAGAAGAGCCCAGACCAACTCCCACATTTCATAGATGAACACACTGAGGCCCAGAGATGGGGAGTGTCTTGTCCAAGGCCCGGTAGCTAATTAGTGGCCGAGAAAGAACAAGAAGTTGGATGTCACAGATGTGTAGATGGATGCATGCCCACTGAACCGCACTGCCTCACGAAGCCTTTCTGCCCTGGGATGGAGCCAACATCTTTGTGTCTGTCTCAGCTCCCACCCACCTTTGATCACCTTGTTATTGCCACCAATATTCTCCAAGGCACTGGCCTTGACACTTCAAGGTCGTCTTTGACTTGTGTCCTATCCTCAGCCCCACAGCCTGTCAGGTTTGTATCTGTCCTCTCCTTCACTCAGGTTGATGCGGCCTGTTACACTTGCCCCCTACCTGCTCGCTTGTTTCCATCTTCTCCCCCAACTCCTGTCCATGGTGACCTCCCTGAAATGCTCCACATCCCCAAATGCTCTCCTGCCCTGCCCAGAACCCGGCTCTGCACCCTCCACCCTGTGCCTACAGGATCGAGTTCCACATTCGCACTCAAGCCTCAGAACCCAGCATGGCTGGGGCCTGATGTCCCCCTTCTGCCCCGTCCCTGCCCACCATGTAGGGTCAGCTCCAGCCAGGGGGCACCTCTGGACCTTTGTTCTTGGTGTCTCCACTAGAAATGTCCTCTCCCCTTGCTCCATCCATCATTCGTGACCCACTTCAAGCTACACCCTTGCTGGCCCCTGAGACCACATTGATCTTCCCTCTTCTGGGGCCTCCTTCAGCCCTTCCTGTCCAGGTGTTCATCACCTGCTCACCCACAGCCCGGGACTGTCACTGAACTTGTTCACTCTTGTTCCACTCTGGACCAGGGACCCTATATTCAGTTCACATACCTTATTCTAGTGGTCACAAATGCTCCCCTGGGTCACATATCCTATCCTCAGGTCCCATGCACAGCAGCAGCGACCCCTGGCTAAGTCATCAGAGAGGAAGTCTGCCTGCATAGAATCATAGCCTGTCAGCGCTGGAAGGGATCTGAGACTTCAGCACCCTCATTTTATACGCGGGGGAACTGAGGCCCAGCCAGAGGAGTGATGCCCAGGGTTCTGCTGTGAGTTAGGAAGGCAGTTGAGACTCACGACCAGGTCTCTGGACTCGTGTTTCAGTGCTCTGTCTGCCTCACCATTCTGTTTCTAGGATTCAGGTTGTCATTGTCACTCATGTGTAAATTGGCAATATAACTTTTCATCTCAAGGCCTTGGTTTCTCCGTGATAGAGAATAGCAGTCCTGGGCCACGGTACCTTCCTCAAAGTGGGGTCGGGGTAATTGAGGAGCTCTGCGGCAATGGCAAGACTTTTCAGTGGGGCCTCCCTTGCCCCTCTGGCCCTTCCCCACATCCCACACTGTTCAGCCCCTGCCCCTGTGTGCTCCCTGGCCTGGCCACTTCCAAGGGCTCTAACCCCTCCTCCCCTTCCTGACCCCCCTATTGGGCCACCTCCTATTGTGTTCCATGTTGCAGGCTGTCGCAGGCATGTGGCAAGCATGTTGCAAGCGTGTTGCAGGCATGGCCATTTCCACTTGGCTGCCTATGCCACACAGGTCAGGTGGTGAGTGGCCCAGGCCGCCCCCACGCCGTGTTTAGCAGCAGAGCTGAGCGGAGGCGGTGCCTGGTTCCCCAGCCACAGTCTCTCGTTAGAAAGAAATTAAAAGCCACTCAATTTTGGCTAATATCCCTCTGAAGGCCTTTAACTCCACCTGTGACTAACCCATTCATAATCGCTCCGTTTTAGTGGCTCAGGCTGATGTAGCCTCAATTAATTTGGGAGGAGAGATAAACGGCCATCCCTCTTTGTCTCCCATCCCTTCCTCCCTTCCTGCCCTCGCTGTCGTCTCCCCCACAGCCTCTCTGTGCCTCTGGCTCGGCTGCTCTCGCTCCTGTTCTCGGTCTCACCTCTTTCCCACCCTGATGGTGTGGGTCTGCTGCTCTCTCTTGAAATCGTGTCTCTGCAACTCTTTTTGTGCCTCTTCCAAAGTCGGTCTTAGTTCTGGTTCTCCCTCCATTTCCGTCTGTCTCTTTCACTCTCTCTCTGTGTCTGTCTCTCACACTTCCTGTCTCTTTCTTTTCCTTCCTCTGTCTCTCTATTCGTCTGGGCCTCTGCTCTTTTGTCTTTGTCCCTTCCCCCTGCTTCTGTCAGTCCCCTGCCTTTGGTCACTGTGACCATGACTTGCTCATCTTTGGGGCTACGTCCCTTGCCCGCGAGTGCTGTGTGTCCTGTCTCTGTTTCTGGTGCTGGGTGAACTTCCGGCTCTGTCCCCATCTCTGTCTCTCTTCTTTGCCGTCTCTGTCTCTTTGTCTCAAACCCTCCTGCATTTCCTTTCACTCCCCAGCCCCTTCTGTCTTGTCTCTTCTCCCTGCAGCTTCTCTTCTTTCTCCCTGTCCCCCGTTTCCTCTCCTTCCTTTTCTTTTATTCTTCTTCTTTCCCTCTGTTTGCCTCGGTTTCTGCTGTATCTCCCAGAGTTTTCTCTCTTCCTTTCCCTTTTCTGCCACTGAGATGACTTTTCTCCCGCCCCTCCCCCACGGCTCAAGCACCTTTTCTCCTGGCGCCTCAACCCCCAGCCCATCAGTCCTTTTGTCTTCCCCTCTCCTCTCGATTATTATTAATGATAAAAGCTCAAACAGCACATCAGTAATTTCTGAGTGAGTTTTGCAATGAAACTGGGGCCTTCTCAGCCCCTCCCGAGTCCCACAAATTTTACTTTTGTAATTTCACGCCTTTGGTTATCACCACGCTGCTCCGTCCCTCTCTGCCTCTCAGCTCCCCTCCCCGCCCCCCTCCCCCCCGGAGAGAGCACTTAAACTTGTTTTCATTCCCTTATTCTTTATTTTTTTAATGTCCACTCTCTCCGGAGTCAGTAATGTTCTTCCTCTCTTTCCTCTCCCATTTTCTGTTAATTCTGCGCCATCTGCCTTAGCATCTGTTAAAAATAAAATTTCCCTCACACAATGAGAAGCCTCTCTGCTCCTCCCCTCCCCCCTGCAGCCCCCCAGGTTTGGTGCTGGGGCCGTCAGATGCCACTTCCTCTCCTGGGATCCTCCCCCCTCCCCCCTGTCCCTAGTCTGGTTTTCAGAGAAGAGACACAGTGCTGGGCAAGCAGGCGGTGGGGAGGGAGGGGGCTGCCCAGGGGGCCTGGAGCTTGAGGGGCAGCTGCAGAGGGAGCTAGACCTGGGGGGCACAGAGGATGGAACCAGGCTCCACCCACTTGCCTTCGGGACCTTGCCTGGGCTGGAGCTTTGAGCTGCTGAGACAGAGCACCTGCACAGGTAGGTGACAACAGGTGGGGGAGAGGTTTGAGGAGACAGCTCTTGCACCCCAGGAAAGGAGTTTGCTGATGAATCCATTTGTCCTTTTCTGAAAACTAATGCTGTGGCAAGAGGCTGGGGTGGTGGTGGGAGTGAATTTGGGAGATGGGAGGACAGCCTCCAAGTCCTAGTGTCGGGCCCCAGCTTGGGTTGGGTATGATGCTAGACAAGGTGTCCTCAAGACTGGCTGCCCAGGATCCCCTCCTTCCCAAGTTTGCTGGAGGGCTGTGTCCCTCCTGCCCTGGGCTCAGCTGGGAGGAGGGAGGGGAAGGGAGTCAATTGACCCCCACGCCCTGAAGACTTTGAGAGGCAGGACATTTTTGGGTTGAAGCCAGCTTCCCAGAGGGGCTGAAAGGAGACTCAGTGTGTGTGTGTGTGTGTGTGTGTGTGTGTGTGTGGGTGGGTGGGTGTGTGTGTGTGTGTGTGCCTGTGAGATTATGGCTTCTTATCTCCATTGATCTGTGTAGGGGTGCCTGGGAAGGGTATATGTGAAGTAGGTTTTGACCAATTTTCTTTTGGTGTCATACGAGTCGGGCTACATCTCACAAGTGTGAGCGTATTGTGTGTGGTACAATGAGTGTGCAGCTATACCTCTCTATGAGAGGGCGTGTGACGGTGTGTGGTGGTGGGTGTGTTGTGACTATGCGTCTCTGTGCATATCTGTGTGAATGATGTCTTGCAAAAAACCTATTCTCCTGTGACTGTGACTGTGTGTATAGCTGTGTCCTACTGCCTTGTATGTGTATCTGGAAGTGTTGCATGCTTTGCATATCTGTGTATTTGTATGTTACTTTATCTCTCCTGTGATGTTGGGTGTAACTGCTTCTCTGTGTGATAATCCCCTGTGATGGGGTGGTTTGCATGTGACCAATGACAGATTGGCACGTGTGTGCAGCTGCTTTAATTCTGAGTGAGGTAGTGAGTTTGGCAGTCTCTCTCTGTGGGAGGGTGATCCTGGATGACTCTCTCTGGTGACATGTGTGTGTGTGTGTGTGTGTACTGTGTGCTTCCTTTTACTCAGTGCCACACAAATGAGTGGGTACCAGGGGTGGGCTTGGCTGTGCCAAACACATGGGTAGGGCAAGGCACGCACAGTTACGTTGGTGGATCCAGTGAGGGTGACTGAAAGAAGGTCTCAACCCGGGAATTGAGGCAGCGCAGCAGTGGGGTGGCAAAAAGGCACAGGATTTAACATCAAACAGTTCTGAGTTGAATTCCTAGATTGTCCCAACCAGGTCAGTGACAGCAAGTTACTTAACCTCACTGAGTCACAGTTTCCACATCTGTAAAATGGGAATAGTATCTATGGCACAGAATTGTTGTGAGGCTTAGGGACAAAAGATGTCAAACAACTAGCCTGGCACCTAAGAGTAATAATATAATAGTAATAATAACAACAATAAACCATTATTAAGTGCTTGCTATTACATATTCTGCTTCCTTTACTACTCACATCAGCTCTAGAAGAGTCCTTACTGTTTTAGAGACAGAAACCGAGGCATGGAGTATAAATAACCACGATCAGACAGCTGGTAATGGCAGAGTACTTGCTCAGCACATTGTAGCTCTATCTGGCTTTATGTGGAAAGTAGATGCTTCTTGCAACTACCACTAATATTATTCAAGTGAATAAAGGGGCGGGGGCGCGCATCAGACAGACAGCACTTTGTTCCCCCTTGTGAAAGTGGCCTCCTTCCAGGGCATCCCACTCCCACACTCCAGCAGAGCTAGGGGCTCCTGGGTCTGTTTGGGGAACCGGACAAAGGAGAGAGACTGAGGAGAAAGAAATGCCCCCACGCTCCTGGCCGCCTCTTGCCAGCCTTGATCGACACCGAAGACGCAGTAATCTCTCTCTGGCCCGAGGGGAGCAGCAGCGTTTGTGAAACAGATTTTTACAAAATGTTTTGACCCTGCTCTCCCCTCCCCCCGCATCCCAGCCTGGCACCGTGTCACCTAATTAAATCAGCCTTCGCGGGTGTCTCCGCTCCCTGCTAATTGTGCCCTGGGCCGCTTCCGGAGGCGGCTCTCCCCACTGCGCTCTCCCAGCCCCGCACCTCTCCCAAGGACAGTGGGGGTTATGTGGGGGATGGAGGTCCCCAGGGGGCTCCTGTGGCGATTTCCACGGTCCTCCCCACTGGCTAGTCTGCATCCCGGGAAACTGAGGCACTGGCTCTAGATCTCTGCCTGGCCGGGCTTTTGCCCAAGGACCGGGGCCCGGGTCTGAAATGACCCGGGGTCTGGGGAGAGGCCAGCCCGAGCGTATCGGAGTAATTGTCTTCGCCAGACGCGGAGCCGGAGAAGGTGGCTCGGAAAATCCCGGATTTCTTTCCCCTTCACCGGCTGCACGGGGCCGCCGGAAGCCGGGAGGTTTTATTTACAGATCCTCCCGAGCGCGGAGGCTTGGAGGGGAGGGCGCCGGCCGCCGCCACCTCTGTCCAAGGTGCTGAACATGCACAGGGCAGGCGGCTGTTCTGCGTCTGCCGGGATCACAACAACGACTAAAAATCATTACAGGAGACTTTTATTGAACGATTACCGTGAACCAGGCAATGAGCTAAGCGATTCCAGCTCTCTCTATACAGTTTAATTCTCACAGCAACCCTAAGAGAGATTTTCCCATTTTACAGATAAGAAAATTGAGACTTAAAGAGCTGGAGTTGCCCATAGCCAAGGGAGGTTTTTGCTTTATCTGTAGTATCTGATTTGTTTCTTTTCCTTACAACGAAGAATATATGCATGTATTATTTGTCCATTAAAAATAGGTATTTTTGCCAGGCACTGTGGCTCACGCCTGTAATCTTAGCACTTTGGGAGGCCGAGGTGGGAGGATCACTTGAGGCCAGGAGTTTGAGACTAGCCTGAGTAAGAGTGAAACCTCAACTCTACAAAAAATTTTTAAAAATTAGCCAGGTGTGGCCAGGCGCGGTGTCTCACGCCTGTAATCCTAGCTCTCTGGGAGGCCGAGGCAGGCGGATTGTTTGAACTCAGGAGTTCGAAACCAGCCTGAGCAAGAGCGAGACCCCATCTCTACTAAAATTAGAAAGAAATTAATTGGACAACTAAAAATATATATATAAAAAATTAGCTGGGCATGGTGGCACATGCCTGTAGTCCCAGCTACTCGGGAGGCTGAGGCAGGAGGATCGCTTGAGCCCAGGAGTTTGAGGTTGCTGTGAGCTAGGATGACGCCACGGCACTCTAGCCATGGCAACAGATTAAGACTCTGCCTAAAAAAAAAAAATTAAAGCTAATGTTTTTCTTAATGTGGAACATTGTTCTGGACATATGACCCAGGTTCTTCAAAGGGAAAATAGATTCATACAAATTTTTAAAAAAGAAAGAGAAAGAAAGCAATAAAATGCATCATTGGATGGACCTTGTTTGGTTTCTTATTTGAACAAACCGAATGCAAAAAAAAAAAAACCAGGAAAATTTGAATATGAAGTGGATATCTGATGATATTCAGGAATGATTGCCAGTTTTGGTGTGATAGTGATATTGTGGCTATGGTTTTTCAAAGTCTCTAACTGCTAAATTTTTTTCTTAAAATGAGCTGTTAAGGAACTTTCCCATGGTTACTTAAGAGCCCCTTTCTCAACTCCTCTGACAGCCTGTCATGGCAGACCTGTAGCCTGTTGTGTTATGTGGGCCTGTCTACAGGTTTGTGCAGCTGTCTCTGCTTCGGTTAGTATAAGTGCTTGTATTGTATCTCTGTGTGTGAGACTGTGGGTGGTAAATTTTGAGTGCCTACTGTATGCTAGGCTTTCTCTTATATAATGATATCTTACAGCATTTTAAATTCAGAACAATACTGCGAGAGAGGACTCACTATTCCAGTATTGCAGATGCGGGAACTGAGGCAGAGAAAGTAATTTGCTTGTGGTCTTACAGTTAGTAAGAGATGGAACTGGAACCCAGGTATTTTGACTCCCCTCTCTATTGTTCTTGCTAATTGATTAAACTGCAGTGGCTTTACAGTGTGTGTAAGAGTTGTGCCTGAGTATGACTTCATGTGGTGGGTGGAAGTGAGAAACTGTATATGTGGTCACAGCAGGGACCCTCTTCCCGTGATGCATTGGGGTGGGAAATGCAGGGAATTACAGATCAATGAGGAAAGAAGGTTGATTTGAAATGAACCAATCAATGGGAATATCTGGTCGCTAAAGACTTACGTGAACTGAAGAATTTATCTGGTGACAAAATACTGCTAAGTTTGATTTTGAAGTTAGAATCTCCTTCTCCATAATGATAAAAATACCATCCATTGAGCACTTCTCAAACCTCTGTCTCCTTGTCTACGTAAAGATACGTAGAAACTATGTGTTTGGGACAGAGTAAGGATTCAATAGAGTGACCTTTATTATTGAGGGTAGAAACACAATATAATGCATTAAAACCAGACTTGGAGTCAGAGCTGGGTATAATCTTGGTCTCAAAATTCCCTAGCCGAGTGACTTTGGACAAGTGACTTAACTTCTCTGGGCCTCATCTCCCTCTTCCGTGATAGGGAAAGAACCATACTGTAAATAATTGTAAGACTGAAATGAGATAATATATAAAGTACCTACCATATAGTAAGTGCTCAATAAGTGTTCACAGTTATTGCTTTGTGCCAGGTGTTTTATATACATTCTCTCTGAGCTTTATCACCATCCTACAAGCTAATTAATATTCCAACGCAGGCTTTTTTGTGTTCCAAATTTATACTTGTCCCACTCACTTGGCTGCCTGTCTTTTCAAGAGCTACCTGCTTTATTTGAATGTTTCTGGGAGTCAGTCCAGGGGGCTTGGCATAGGGGGCTGAAAGGAAGACTGAAAGGGAAAGACTTTGGCATAGAAGAAAGCGCACTATTGTGGGAGTCATGAGATCAGAGTTAACACCTTAAACTTGCCATTAACCAATTGTGTGATCTTGGTCAAGTACATTTTCCCTCCCAGGGTCTCAGTTATTCTACTTGTAAAATAAGAAGTGTAGACTAGATGAGCTATGAAATGATAAGATTCTCTGAGTAGCTGTATGTGTTCAAGAGATTTGAGGAGGATGCGAAAGTAGGATTGTGAATGCCGCGGGGCTCTGAGAGTATATAAGAAGGGAGTGCTGGATAGGGTTTGGGGTGTGGAGATGTGGTTGCTACAACATAAATAGCAATGACTGGGAGAAACCTGTGACTACACTTCCTTAGGAAGTATATTGGTGTGAGACTATGCAGGAGTGACAACTGGGTGACTGGGCATGTTTACGTAGGTGGGTGTGTGTAAGCGTCAAATTCTGTGGATGCGTTGTAGGCAAGGATGTGGGTGTAATGGTATGAAAATTATTACGGTCAAATTATGTGAGAACAAGAGTGTATGCGAATGTGTGAGTGCCGAGGTGGTGTGTGTGTGAGGGATGCCGATGGAGCAGAGAGGAGCGGTGGAAGGTTTTGCAAAGCAGGCACCACGTGCAGAGCGAGCCTCAGCCATATTACCCTCCCCCATTTCCTATCCTCAGGGGGGGCCTCTGGAGTGACCTATTAGCCACCTCAGACTTAGTGATCTGGGATGACCTGGGCATTGTTTCTACCACACAGTCTTATGCCCCTGGGCTGTGTTGTCAGGGCACTTTCTAAGGAAAGTCTGGGTCAACACTTCAAGTCCCACTGTAGGCAAACCCAGTCCAGCCTCCCTCCCTTCCCTCTCCCCAACGACCTTGGCCAGGAGACTTCAGAGACCATGGCAAGACTGACAATGGGTGAATATCCTCAGGGCCAGGGAGGCTGGAACAGACCTCATCCCTGCACTGAGGTGGCAGGGGAGGATCTGGTGGAGGTATAGCCCTTTCTTGAGAATATTCGTGCAGAACTTCTGCTCAAGTGGCAGAGACTTGCGTTTATATAGAGAATATAGACACATATACAATCCCACTTGTGTACAAGGCTTACCTAGACTCTCATCATCACACACACACATGCATATACACATACACAAACTGGTCTGAAGAATCACAGTTTTTGTTGTTGTTTGGTCTTTGAAGAAAGTCCATCCATTTAAATAAGTGGTAAAGGACTAACAATACCCTCTTAGATAGGAATATACAGACGTACATCCTTTGAGAAGGCGGTTTGACAAAGTGTGCCCAAATGTAAAATGTGTATTTTCTTTGATCCAATAATTCCATTTCTAAGAATTTGCCCTAAGGAAATAATTGTACAAGTGCAGAAAGATCTGTCCACAAACACATTCATCTCAGGGTGTTTAAAATAGTGTAAAACCAGAAGCAAACTAATTGTCTATCATCAGAAGACTGGCTCAGCACATAAAACAGTGGACTATAATATAGCCATTAAAACAATCATATAGCTCTGTGTTTGTTGAAACAAAATGGTATTCATGTTATGTTATTGATTAAAGTGGTAGATTTTGGAACAGAACATAGAGTTTGATTCTGTTTATATTGCACACCTGTATCTATGTTTATTTAAAGGCAAAAAGATGTGTCTGGTAGGATGGTCACTGAAATAGCAATAGTGGTTGTGTGACTCTAGTGGGCTTTATTTTTGGCTTTCTTTATATTTTCTATACAGTTTACAATTTTTACAGTGAATATACATCTTTTTTTTTAAGATAGTAGAAAGAAAGCAAGCTGCTTTCTGTGTGCCTTCTCCATGTCAGTCTCTGGCACAGACGGCACAACAATGAACAAAGCACTGGCCCCCCAGGAACTATCCAGGATTAAGCCACACATCAGAAGGGTTGGGAGTGACAGTGCATTTGATGGTGACATACCAAGGGTCCTGCAACTACAGACTGTGTCTACTTCCTCCCTCTGCATGCCCCTTGCCTGATCTGTGTTCATTTTTTGGAACCACAGTGAGAAGACAGGGATCACTTGGAGAACCTGTGGGCTTGGAATTAGGGGAGGGGAGACACCCTTTGGGGAGGAGAACCCAGGCTGCCTCTGTTTTTGTTGACCCTGTGTCTATACTAAAGGTTCCCTGTGTCCAGCCTGAATCATTTTTATGTTCTTGGTCAAAATATTCCTCCTGAAAGTATCTGAAATCATTCTCCTCTGGGGAAGAACGTCTTGGGGCTGCAAGTGACTCTAGAAGCCAAGGTTTTCATCCGCACAACAGTCCCATTTTGGGAAGATTTAGCCTCTGCTTGAACACTTCCAGAGCAGGAGACTCACTCTCTCTTGAGGTAGGCCTCTTCTGTTTTAGGCAGCTCTAATGAGTGGAAAGTTCTTTCTTAAGAAAAGAGCCCAAATCTGCCTTCTGGAAGGTGTCTGTCCCCTGTCCCCACAAAGGAGACATTCTTCAAGGATGGTGGTTGCCATGGTCTGAATGTTTATGTCTCCCCAAAATTCATATGTTGAAATCCTACCCAACAAAGTAACAGTATGAGTAGGGCCTTTAAGAGGTGTTAGGTCATAAAGGCAGAGCCCTCGTGACTGGAATTGGCTCCCTCTTACAAGAGGCCTGAGGGAGCTCCTTTGCCCCTACTGCCACGTGAAGTTACAGTAAGATGTCCATTTATGAGGAAGCAGGACTTCACCAGACACTGAATCTGCCAGCACCTTGATCTTGGACTTTCAGCCTCCAGAACTGTGAGCGATAAATTTCTGTTGTTTATAAGCTCCCCAGCCTATGATATTTTGTTATAGCAGCCCGAACAGACTAAGACAGTGGTGAGAGATAGTGTACACAGAACCCGAGGGTCAAAGGAGAGGTGAGCCAGGACAGCTCACCAACATTGTGCCTTAGTTGTCCCCATGCCAACGTGTGACCCAGCATGTGGGCTCAAGGATTTCCATTATGGAAAGATAGCTAAGCAAATCCCAGCAATGTTGGAGACACAATACTGTATAATGAAGAAATCATATGATGCCAAATCCCAGTTCAAACCACTTATGAATTAAGGTGACATTGGGCTGGCCACCCATTGGGCTGGTGGCCCATATACTAAAACAAAAAGAAAAAACTTTCTAATTTTTATAAGGTACTGAAAGATGCCTTTAGATTTGAGATCCTGTATGAAAGAGGAATCTTTAATTGACCTGACTTTACTCAGTGAAAATAAAATGACTGTGCATTGAGTTCAATCCCCTCTCCTCAGTGTGCCCAGTGGACATGACATGAAGTTTCCACTTCTCCACTGTCCCCGCCTTTTTCAAACATGGCACACCCCAGGCCCATGCTCTTTCTTGTCTCTGATTTACTGCACTTGCTGCTTCCTCTGCCTGGAATTCCGCATCCCACCTTCTTGGCTGGCAAACTCCTCCTTTTGCTCAGACTCAATTCTTACCAAACCATTCCCTAGCTTCTCTGATCCCCCATGTCTGAGTTTGAGCCTTTTCTGTTATCCGAGGGCACCTCGGACTTCTCAGACTTGCATCTTGCACCTTGCTTTGTGGCTGGTTAACTTGTGTAGGTCTTCCTCCCTGGACTGTGAGCTC
Source organism: Propithecus coquereli (assembly GCF_000956105.1). Lineage (NCBI taxonomy): Eukaryota > Metazoa > Chordata > Mammalia > Primates > Indriidae > Propithecus > Propithecus coquereli. The sequence continues at coordinate 2,150,240 of NW_012153396.1, read as the reverse complement.
CCTGAAGACGGATCTACATCTTATTTTTGTACCCCCAGCACCAGCCCAATGCCTGACGCTTAGCAGACTTGCAGAAAACAGTTGAATGAATGAGATGTTGAAGAGGGAGGCACATGATCTTTGTCAAAGGCAAATTCAGCCTTTTTGCAAAGTTGGTCTTGGAATGGTGGGAGGAGGGGAAAGAGGCATTCCAATTCATTTAGTCTCAATGCCAGGGTGGTTGTGTGGCCTTGGGCAAGTTACTGAATCTCTTTGGGCCTTAGTTACCTTATCTATGAAGTAAGGTACATAAGAGCCTTTGCCTCAGAGAGTTGTTATGACACATTAAATGTGGCAGTTAGTGTGAAGTGCCTGCCACAGCTCCTGCCGCAGAGTAAGCACTAACACTGCTGCTTTTGTTGTTTGGGGGAGTAACATGGACTGGTATTGGTAGTAATATCCCATTTCTACCACCTGGTAAAGACTCTGCCCCATCCTGCAAGGCCCCAGATCAAACGCCATGTCAGGGCCTGCAAGAAACCCGCCCAGACATCCTCAGGAAGTCAGTCCCCACGCCCCCTTGAATACGCACCACTCTGTATGTGCTTCTGTCTCTGCACTCACCAGGCTCTGCCGCGGTTTGCAGACATCAGTTCCCTCCTTGAAAGTGAAGGCAAAAGTAGTCTCGATCTTCCTTTGACTCTAGTAGGTCTGACGTTCGAGAGTACTTCAAAAATGTTGGGTGAGTTTGGGGGAACTTCAGAGCTCCTGGAACCCTGACAATGTGTTAGAGATGGTGAGTATGCCACTCTTCAAGGCGCTCACTTGCCATTGCAGCATAGCTTGCATTTCAAGGCCTAAAATATAATGTAAATGATGTCACAATCTCAATAAATTTAAGGGCTTTTCGTTTTTTCAAGAAAGAAGGATGGGAAGAAAGTCTGTCTGTAGATTCCATTGCCAAAAGGGCAAAGGTGGTCCCCTCTACCTCCGCCTTCTCCCTCCTGCCCCACAAGTTCCCTACCCCTCCCCGGGACAGCGCTGCCAGTGGGTATTGCCCGTGCTCCGGTCAGGCATGCTGTCAGCTAAGTATGCTGTTGAGGGACTAGCCTCGAACAGTGTTTCCTCCTTCAGGCTAACCCACAGATGTCTATTTACCCCAAGTATCGTTCAACAGGAGCAAGACTAGGAGGGGTGGGAAAGATGAGCCCCAAACTCAATGAGAATGGTGATTGGGATGCTATATCCCAGGGACCGCTGCATCCACCGGTGGCCTTTGTGCACAGGTATTCCCTGTGGATTGGGCGGAATGTTAATAATAACCAATACCCAATAATAACAATACTTGTCACTCGTACTACATTTAATGGTTTCTCAGGTAATTTTTACACGGCCTCATTGCTTCAAACAATCCTCAGGGAGTGAGGTATGTGGGGCAGATCTTATTTCCACCTTGCAAATGGGGAAACTGAGGTCCAGCGGACTTGCACAGAGCCACCCAATTACTTAAAGGCAGATCTGAGAAGTGAACTCAGGTCTCGCCTCGCGGCGCTGCACAAACCTGGGCACTGGCACGTGCAAGCATGTTACCTTCACACACCCGGGGGGCCTTTTAAGGACAGGAAGAGGCCCTAAAAGAGGGGCCCAGGCCTCAGCTAGAGTCCCACAGTTAGGCCTTTTCCTGTGACCCCATGGAGCTGATCTGGGCAGGCCCATCCAGCATCCTCCCTCCCCACCGCTCTGCGGGCCGGCGCGGAGGCAGGCGCTCCTGCAGCTGCGAGGAAGGTGCAGAGGCCGCCCGCAGCCGCAGGGAGGCGCAGGCGGGGCCGTCCGCCCACCCTCCCGGCGGGCAGACTGAGGTCCGGGCCGCCCGCGGCCGCCCCCTGGTGGACGGCGGCGTCGGCCGCGCGGCGCGGTCACCCGACCCGGCCCGGCCCGGCGCGTCGTCGCTCCAGCCCCGGAGGAGGCGCGTTCGCGCTCCCAGGCGCCGCTTCCCCCGCCGCCTCCCCCGCTCCCTCCACTTTGGGGATAATTTAACATGTTTCACACTAACTTTCCCGTAATGGCCGCGGAGCCTTTAGCCAGGCAGCCTCCCCGCTTTATCGGCGGCCGCGCTAATGGTTATCTCGCAGCCGTGCCCCCGGCGGTCCTGTCAGGAGTAAATAGAAGCTGACACAGTCATTTGCTTAAATCTTCGCCGCACTTTTGCCGCCTTTCCCTCTAGAGGATACCCCTGAAACAACAATTATTTGAAATGTCACGCGTTTCTGCCCCTGGGCTACCAACAAATGAACATTAAATCTATTAACAGCAAAAAAAATTAAATGTTTACTTTCCGAAGGTGTGAGGGCAGAGGCCGCGGGAGAGGCAGAGACGGGGACAGAGAGGCACCGAGGGAGGCGACAGAGGCAGGGACAGAGATACTCAGACAGAGACAGAAATCCGGCAGGGCGTGGAGACTTGGAAAGGGGGAGAGACAGACAGACACCCAGCAGGACAGACCCGCACCCACGGAAAGGGGGAGACGGACAGACAGAGAAGAGACTGGGAAGAGAGACAGACAGACGGGGGAGAGGGGAGCACGCAAAAGACACACAAAACAAGACAGAACACAGAAATGGAGACCAAAAAGACTCACATGGAAGGGGACTCCAAGAGAGAAGGGAGGAGGGCCAAGGCAGACAGCATGAGAAGCGAGAAAAAACGGAAAGGCGCATCCTCCACCCATAAATGCCACTCCCGCCCCCATTTTAAAAAAGCGAAATTAAAGACAGAAGCCATGGCCTTTCCAGAAGGTGTGCTGGGGTGGCGGGCATGCTCTGCTAATAGCTCCCACTGGCTTAGACTTTACTCCTGCCCCTGGTTTCCTTTGGACCTTAGGCACTTGCCTGGTCAGCCCAGCGGGTACTGGGAGGTCTTGGCCACCAAGAGTAGGGCCCTGCACTTCATGCCACTTGGCACTTGTCCAGAGCAGAATGGGCAAAAAGCGTGGAGACCTTGAAGCTAGAGACGCTGGGGACAGCAGTGTTGGGGCAAAGCAGCTAGGCCTTCTGGGCCCTGTGCTGGCTTCATGCCCTGTGGGGCCCCATGGTCCTCTTGGCTCATGCTGTGGCTCAGTTTCCCCATCTGTACAATGGGAAGCAGGTCCCTGAACCTCTTCTCCACAGGTCACTTGAGTGACAGACCGAAGTATTCTAATGAATAGCCCTCCCCGGGGCCTGTGTGACAGTGGAGGGATGTCATTCCTGGTCACGTGGAAGGATCGGGGTGTGTATGCTCCTGTGCTTTGGTCAGTGCCTCACAGTCGGTGAAGTGTCTGGCCATAGAGCACCTCCAGTGGGCAACGGCCCAGGGCAGGGGCAGGAAGCTCTCTGGTCACTGAGGACAATTCTTGCCTCCACACCTCCAACCAGAACCAGGGCTCCGTGAGGGGCCTGCGAGGGGATCAGGGAGCCAAGCAGTGGAGAGGGGGTCAGAGAAAGAGTCCTGGGGACAGTTGGAGGAGCCAGGTGGGGGGCTGGTCTCACTACCTGCCTCGCCCCTTCCCTTGCATCTCCTGGTACTCACTCCATGGAACATTTGCCTGTGACATTTTTGGTTGCAATAAACATGTCAGATCTCATGGTCTGAGGCAGAGGTTCTATGTGGGTCCTGGGCCGTCTGAGCACGGCCAGACGCCTCTGGAGCCGGTCTCGCCTCTCCCTGAGGACTACGTGTCCAAGCTGGGACTGCGCAACAGGGCGCTTCGTTATGTGTAACTGAGTGTGAACGCTTGACCCATACACACCTGCCCACACCAATAACTCCTGTTCAAATACAGAAGTGAGGCTATGCATTTGCTCTCACACTCTTGCTTTAAGTTTGCACATTTTTAGGCTCATATGAACTCCATATTGTGAGCACACTCACATGTACGCACAGATGCTCACCTTCCATATCCAAACATAAACTTGCACACTCAGATACACATCCAAGGTGACTTACCCTGCCCCCACACCCCCCTCGACAATGCCCACCCCCACTGCTCTTACTCCGGAGGAAAATGGCAAAAGGGCAGGTATGCCATGGAGGCTGTGTCCCTGTGTAAATGTAAAGTTGTTGTATATGTGTGCTTGTATGTGTGACTAACAAAGAAAATGTGCATGTATTTCCGTGTCTTTGAATGTGGACATGTTGCCGCATACAAGGAGACTCTGTGTGTGTGCATGCGCGTGTGTGCGTGTGTGTGTGTATGTGTGTGTGTGTGTGGGAGGGTTGTGTGCCCATGTGGTTGTGTGTGACTGAGAGTGTGTGGTGGGGGTGTGTGGGGGGGGTGAGTGCTATTTAAATAAAAAAGAAAGGAAGTGAATCAGGGTCGTTTCCATTTTAATTGTAAAACAGATAAGCACTAAACACTTTGAAAAAGTAAATGACTTGAGAATAATTACTCTCTATTACCCAGCGTCCCAGGGGGGCAGTTGGAGGAGCCCAGATGGCTACAAAAATGGGATTTAGCAGAAAATTGAAGACATTATTCACCGTAACACATTATCAATTACCTTCATATCAATTACAATAACCTTACATTAGCGAGGGGCCCCGAGACCCTCCAGCCCCGAGACTGTGGAATCCCTGCAGCCCTGTGGGGGAGGGGTGGGGAGGGGTAAGAGGAGGGGAGGGGACAGGGAGGGTCCTGCTTCCTTCTCTCTCCTGGAGACTCGGTGGGCTCAGGCCTCACACCCCATCGCAGGTCTCCCCTCCCCAGGCCAGCACCCTGGTCTGGGGGGCTCGTGGAAGATGAGGAAGAGGACAGGTGGGAGCGGGCAGTGAGCTGAGGAGGTGAAGGGCTGCGAAGCTGAGAGACAGAGATGTGAGGCCAAGAGGCGGAGACGATGAGAGGCTGGGGGATGAGAGAAATAAAGGGGCGGGAGGAAGATAGGGGGCGGTGTAGGTGGGCCCAAGGAATCTGAGAGATGAGGAGATGGGAAAACTCTATAAAGGATAAGGGGGCCAAGGTGCTGAAATATCACCTTCTGCTTTTACTCTGGACACTCCCTAGTCCGCCCGCCCCGTCCACCCCTGCCCACTCCTCCCATCTCTCCCACTCCCCTGCCCACTGAGCTTCTACATCTCTCCTCCCTCCCCAAAGTGTCTCGGGTGAAGCAGGATGGGGCCACCCATGAGAATGGGGGACTCAAGGGATTCAAAACTGGAGGGGATGAGGAAGTAGGAAGTAGGAAGCACAGTTGGAAGCACAGCAGTGAGACAAAGGGAAGAACTTCCTAGAGTAAGACTCCAAAACTGAATCCATGTGTCCAGGCTGTGACTGCTCTGGGGAAAGGAGCCTGAAGACCCCATGAGGGCAGGGTCTGAGGTAGTGTGAGAATGAAGAGTGCACTGATTCTAGCCTCGACTGCTCCCTGCTCCCCCCAACACCCCCCCCTCCACACACGCTGCCCTTTACTGGCCTTTGGAAACCAACCAAGCCAGGCTCCAGATCTGTCCTGCCCAACGTGGTGGCTACTAGCCACATGTGTCTAGTCCAAAGGGAGATGTGCTGTAAATGAAAAACACACACCAATTTTTAAGAATTTAGCATAAAAAAGTAAAATGTCTTGTTATTAGTACTTTACAAAATATTGATTGCATATTAAGATGATATTAGCTTGGCTATATTGGTTTAAATAAAATAGCTTATTAAAATTAAGCGAGGGGCCGGGCGTGATGGCTCACGCCTGTAATCCTAGCACTCTGGGAGGCCGAGGCGGGTGGATTGTTTGAGCTCAGGAGTTCGAAACCAGCCTGAGCAAGAGCGAGACCCCATCTCTACCAAAAATAGAAAGAAATTAATCGGACAACTAAAACTATATAGAAAAAAATTAGCCGGGCATGGTGGCGCATGCTACTCCTAGCTACTCGGGAGGCTGAGGCAGGAGGATCGCTTGAGCCCAAGAGTTTGAGGTTGTTGTGAGCTAGGCTGACGCCACGGCACTCTAGCCCGGGCAACACAGTGAGACTCTGTCTCAAAAAAAAAAAAAAAAAATTAAGCGGGGCTCAGTGGTGCGCACCTGCAGTGTCAGTTACTCAGGAGGCAGGAGGATCACTTGTGCCCAGGAGTTCAAGGCTGCAGAGAGCTGCGACCACACCTGTGACTAGCCGCTGCACCCTGGCCTGGGCAACATAGCAAAACCTTGTCTCTAAAAAATCAAAAAATAAATTTAAAAATAAAAAACATAAAAATAAAATCAATGTGATCTATTTCTTTTTACCTTTTTTTAAAAAAATGTAGCCACTAAAAAATTTTAACTAGCACATGTGGCTCACATTATATCTCTATTGTATAGCGCTGGGCTAAAGCACCTGGGAAGGAAAGGGTTGGGGGGAGAGCAGCTCCTGGGTGTTCCCCCCAGGGATCACCCCAGTGGGATCCTAGCTTTCCACTTCAGAGAAAGGAGCTCCCCAAGGAGCAGACCTTCTGAGATGCAGCTGAGGCAGGAATCCCAGGATCTGCCTGCTCCTTTCCCTCTCCTGAAACCCAGCCCAAGTATCAACCACGCAGGCCAGGATTCTCATGGACAGGGAAGCCCACGAGGCATTGTCACAGGTTCCCACACACAGCTCATCCCCACCCAGTGCCCACCCCCAACACACGCACACGTATGTTCTATCCTCACATACTCAGTTATACGTTCACTGATTCTCTCACGGGGCGTGCTCATATACATATCTCCTACAAGTGCACACGTACTTCCTGCTCATTTGCATGATCTCACATTCACACTGGCCAGACACGTCGCTCGCGCTTTCTGCCCTGTGACATCTTCACATAAGTACACACGCATGCACACATCCATGTAGATACGTGCTTTCCACTCCACACACAGAGCAGGCTAAGGAGGGCAGGCCCGGGTAAAGTTGTCAACTTGATTCATGGGGTGTGTGTGTGTCCAGGGGAGTGAGAGCTAATAGTGTCCCCCTCCCCCGGGCTGGGCCCAGAGGACTAATTGCCAGTAATGAGCTAAAAGGAGCTCAGAGCTGGCCTCAGGCACCAGATGAAGATATTTCCAGAGACCAGCCAGAATCTGTCCTGCTGTTTTGTTGATAGAAAATCCTTCTCCCCCGGTGTCCCCTCTCTATCTCTGTCTCCCCTCCTGTGGCTCCCTCTGGTTCCCACAGCCTCTGAGGGGTCCAGCCATGCCCTACCCCCTGATTCTCCCATCAGCCTCTCTGCCTTCTTCTCCCAATCGTCCCACGCCATCCCATCGTGGCATTTGCCCCTCATCCCGCTCTCTTCTCTACTCCCTGATGGGGGCTTCTCAGGGTAGCCACTGCTGAGCAGGAGGCAAATTCCCAGAGGCCCCAGAAGCCAGCTCTGGGGCTAATGGGGAAGATTACAAGGAGGGTCATTGTAACTGATCCGAAGAAAAACTTTCTCTTGAGGAGATCTGCCCAATAATGAAACCGGACGGGTGCCGAGCCCCCGCCACTTACATATTCAAGCAGCACCCACTGAGGACATGATAGGAAAGATTGCTCTGCTGGGAATGAAGTTGCACAGGATGACCCATGAAGCCTCTTCCTGGGACCATTATTAATATAAATTATAATATTTATACTATATAAATTATAATAATTATAAATTAAATAAATTATTAATATAAATATTCACTAGTATTAATTAGTATAGCCACCATAGGTCAAGCACCCATAAAGTGTCAGGTACTTTTACATTTTTAGTTATCTCAGCCTGGGTGAGGTGGCTCATGCCTGTAATCCTAGCACTCTGGGAGGGTGAGGCAGGAGGATCGCTTGAGCTCAGGAGTTTGAGACCAGCCTGAGAAAGAGTGAGACCCCGTCTCTACTAAAAATAGAAAAATTAGCTGGGCATGGTGGCACATGCCTGTAATCCCAGCTACTTGGGAGGCTGAAGCAGTAGAATCGCTTGAGCCCAGGAGTTTGAGCTTGCTGTGAGCTAGGCTGATGCCACTGCACTCTGGCCCCCAGGTGACAGAGTGAGACTCTGTCTCAAAAAAATAAATAAGTAAAAGAATTAAAAAATAAAAAATAAATAGTTATCTCCCTTCGCCCTCACAAAACCTCTGCAAGGTAGACATTGTTATCTTCATTTGATAGATGAGTAAACTGAGACTCAGAGAGGTTAAACAAGATGCCAAGGTCACACGGCTAGTCAGCTATAGAGCTGGGATTGGAACCAAGTCTGTCTGACTATAAAGCCCATGCTGTGTTGTATGAAAGGAGAGAAGGTTAGCACTTCCCTTGCCTAGGATGGAAGAGGCCCTCAGGGTGGACAACGTGCATACAGTTAAGGCACTGCCACCTACTTTGTGGCATCTAACCGTCTATCGTTTTATTTTTTTTTAAAAAAAGCCCAATCATTTCCACTAAAATTCATTCATTCCCTCAACAAACATTCATTCATCAAATAGAGATCCTATGATATTGCAAGTGAAGCCTGAAAGGAACAGGAGTCCTTAAACTTAAAGGGATTGGGGAGGGGTATGATGGTGGGAATCCATGTCTCAGTTTAGAGCTGGCAAAAGAAAAATCCTCACACAAGAGACTCCTTCTGCCACCCCTAATGGTCATGTATCTGGTGTACACACTTGTGTGTGTGTCTACACGGGCAGGGATATCTGTGAATATGAATCCACACTCAAAAAGCCAGCAGCCGAGGGCTCTTGGGGAGAGCTTGGGGATACAATGGCCTGATGATACTCCGTGGTGGTCGGGGGGCAGAATCTGTCTCTAGGGAAGCCCACCCCCCGCATTGGCACATTAGAGTCAGCAGTGAGGGACTTTGGGATCCTATGTGAACACTTCAGTTCTCCTTTTCCACCCTCACCCCTACATTTGGAGCAGGGAGTGGGGAGAAGGGAGGGAAGGAAAGAGGGAAAAGGAGGGAAAGCTGCTAGTGTGGGACAGGGCAGGGGTGGCACCCCGAGATTTGGAAGCTGTTTATGATGCAAATGCGTAAAAGCTCTGCATTGCCTCCCTTGAGAAAGGAGCCTAAAATTGAAGTCTAATTATAATGAATGATTGTTAATGAGTTGTCTAAACATAATAGATGGAAAGAATTAAACACCCAGAAGAAACAGGGTTTCATTAACGCACAATAAAGAAACCACAAGTAGGGTGAGCAGAGCCCTCCCCTGTCATGGAAGACAGCCCCTCTTCCCCCTATGTGGGCCTGGCAGGTGGGAGCAAGTCCAGGCCTCCAACCGGGAAGCTTGGGATCCTCGGGTGACCCTCAGTGCTTGGGGAACCCTCTATAAGAAGGGCCATTGCCTGGGCCCACACCTACTTGGTGTACCTCTGCATAGGTGCCCACATTAGGCATGCACGTCTACACCCTGCAGGAGTTTGGTCATAGCAAGCAGGTGTGGATGTGAGTGAGTATGTTTGTTCCTGTAGTGGACTCTGGTGGATGGTGGCATTGGACTCTCGGAAAGGCGCACCCCTTCCAGGTCAGGAGTAGCCTCTGGGCGTTGGTGGTTCAGCCTGTGCAAGTCGGCTCCCAGGGAGGGAAAACAGCTAGGAGAGGACACATGCACTTTTATACACGTGCATGTACAATTCTAAAGGTCAAGAATCAGCCACATTCACCCGAACTCAGAAGGCTTAAGGAGGAAGAACATCAGAGATTGTCTAGTTTCTAGTCCAAACCAGACTGCCTAATGCAGAGAGGCCACCAAGGCCCAGAAAGGGAAGGTGATGAGTCCAAGGTCACATAGCTCAGAGCCAGACCTCCTCATACTAGTCCAGGGTGCTTTAGTTTTTAGAACAGTCATCTCTCATGCATGTATGGCTTGGAATAAGGCCCCACACATAATAAGATAATGTTCTACGTTCACACATATCACACACAGGCAACACTGGGCCCCAGACTCTTCTGGGTAAGGCATGAATGTTTAAGGGTTCCCCCTGAGACAACAGGAGCCACGCCTGTGTAGGGAGAGTCTGGCAATGCCAAATGGTTCCAGGATGGGATAACGTGCAGGAGCACACATAGCATGGACTGTTGCAGAGCAGAGCATCAGAGCTAGAGAGAAGCGGGCTTTGATTGACAGGTTAATGAAGCGCTTTATACTGGTGGTGTAACTGCAGAGGCAGGCTGAGAGCACGCTCACACACACACACCCACACACAAACATCACACCCTAACACACAGGCGACACCCAAGAGGGCAGAAGCTAGGCTGGCCAACCTCCAGAGTGGTCTTCCCACATCCAGAAGGATGTCATCTCTGCACTGCCGCCCCTTACTTTCCGGAACTCTTGTGGGTTTGGTGCAATCCTGCAGTCAAATTGATTGAGTCCAGGTCATCCATGGATGGGAGGTGGGCTGCCAAGGGCACCTGGGTTCTCTGTGCTCACTGTTGGGGTGACCTCCCCCACAAAGGGAATAATGACAAGGCTCAGGCCCCCTCCAAGACTGAGCCCAAACACCCAGACAGGCTCCTTGGTGGAGATGGGGGTGCAGTGGTCTTGGGAGTTATGTTCTGGATGGACACACAGATCCTCAGTTTATCTTGCCTGGACCCACCCCAGGCCCAGCAGCCTACCCTACACCTTCGCCCTTCTTTTGACCCCGCCCCCCTTGGAGCCAACACTGATTGGCTGTCATGCAGGCAATGCCGGCCAACCAGCCCCCGCAGCGCCAGGAAAAGTTAATTTGGAGTTCTGGTCTCCTCCCAGGATGCATTTGGGCGGCCGCCCGTAATGAGATGCATAATTGCGGAGGCCTGCCAACAAAAGCAGGCTGGATTTAATTGAGTCAACGCATGGCCATTAATAATCTGACGGCAGCCCTCCCCCACTCCCACCCCCACCCCCATCATCCAATGCTTTACAGTCCCCAATTTACTGGGCTCCCACCCCAGGCTGGTCTCCAGTTCCAGAGAAACAGGTCTGACCATTCCCTGCCCTGCCCCAGTGCACAGCAGATGAATGTAGAACCCAAACTCTCCTGGAATATCTCATGATAAATCTGCCCCTCCGGCCCCCTCTACCGTAACAACATACCTACCATGTGCCAGATGCTGGGCTTGGACCTGGGAATACAGCAGCCAACACAGACATAGCCAGCCCCTTGGAGCTTAGTGCTACCACTCACCTGTCAGCTCACACCCTTGCCATGTTCCTGACCCTCATACCTGTCCCCACATGCCCACATCCATACCCACAGCTCCATATACCAGCCCTCGCATCCCTTTTCCTCTTGCCTGCTCCCCACCCCGTCTCCTTTCTACCTCATTCAGACAACCACCCACAATATGCCCTTTCCCATATTCTTGTCCCCAGCATCCATTCCCTGACACAGGTCCCTAAATCTCCTGTCTGTCCTCACACGCAATTCCCATAGAGAGCCTAGTCCACACACACCTCTCCACATCTGCTCCCCTCCAGGGAGCTCACACTGGGACAGGATTCAGGGACCCTACCAGGCCTGCTTCTCTGGCACCCTCTCCCTGCCGTTTATCCCTCCCTCCCCTCCTCCTGTCCCCTTCCTCAGCCCACCTACCGTCACAGGCCCACAAACCCCACCCAAACTCTCCGGCTGGCTCCATCTCCTAGAGCTGATCCTGCATCTGTAAAATGGGGATAATATTAGTCAATGCCCCATGGGGTTGTTGAAATGACAACTTTATGAGATAACCCAGGTCAAGGGTTTGGCACAGAGCCTGGCACTCTCAAGCACTCCCCAGTGCTAGTTGCTGACTTTAGTTGGGTGAAAATAATCTGATAAACTCCCCCACATCAAGCTCTGGACCGCCTAAACCCCTCAGTGACCCCTTAGGATTATCTGTTTTTCATAAAATCAGCTTGAAAAGGGCCTGGCCTCACCCCAGCAATTGGAACTCTAATGGCAGAAATCCAGCTCTTCATACTGGAAGGTGTGCTTGTTCACATCCTCATACCTGTGCCCACATTCCTGTTTGTCCACTATTCCCCTGCGGACAGTGGAGAGACCTAGCATGCCTCAAAGTGGATATGGGGCTTGCAGAAGGAGGGAACAGGGCACTATTCTCCCATCCACTGGCCCCGCTTCAGAAAATCTCTTGCAGGGTGGGGAGAGCTTAGTCTGGCTTTGGAATGGGTGTGGTGGAGTCCTAGGGCACCAGGAGGCAAAGTTTCCTATGGAAGAACAAGAGGGCTCCCCTTCCCACTTATTCCCTAGTTTCCACCGTAAAATCAGGGAGGTAAAGGAGGAAGGGAAAAGAGACACCACTTGGGGAGAGGAGGTGGCACAGGGAGAGTTGGATGTAAACCCTGTATTCCAACCCGACCCCCTAATCTTCCTGACTGGGGAGGGCGGGGCGTCTGGGTGTGGGTGCTGGGGAAAGGGAGATACCCTCTGTCCCCAGCCCTGAGCCTCTCCTTCCAAACCAGGCTCAGCCGGCGGGCTTCTGGGAGGAGGTGTCTGGGCTGCTCTCTCCGGGGCCGACGGGCGGGCGCGCGCGGGTAGGGCACGCAACTCCTCCGAGAATCCCCATCACCGCCGAAATCGCCGAAATTGGCTGCAACTAGTAAAGATGCCAGGAATTTGCACCTTGCTCTGTGACCTAAAGCAAAAATGACATGAACATTGACAAATTTGACAAGGAAATTTGTGCAAAAAACAACTTCTATTTGGCTAGCCAAGCAGCAAATATGCCGGATGATACGCTTTATTAAGCAATCCATTTCTCAGCAATAGCGGCGCCATCTGCAAAGGTTACCGCGCATCAGGCTCGGCACAGAATTTCATCTGCGTCTGCAGTCGGGGCCGCACGCGGACACATTTTTCATGTACATGCGATTCCGGATGCAAATAGAATCCGTGATGAAGGAGGTGACCTTCCGGGCGGAGCCGCGCGCGCTAAAGTCACGCGCAGGCCCGCGGGGAGCGGGCGGGGCAGGGAGCGGGAGGCTCTGAGTGGGGCTGGGGCGGACGCCGGGCTTCGAGGGGGTGAGGGAGGGGTCAGGGAGCTGGAGTCGTTGGGGGAGAGAACACAGATCTTTGAGTCTTTGCGCTTTGGGCCTGCAAGGGATTTGGGAGAGCGTTGGCCCAATCCTCTCACTTTACAGATGTGGAAACTGAGGCCCAGAACGGGGAAGGTCTTGGCTAAGGTCATACAGGGTGGTAATGGCAGGACTGAAGCTAGGCGCGGTCCCTTAACTCCTAGTCCAGTGTTAGCACTGAGGGCTCAGAGTGCAGCCGTTAGCTATGCCTGGGTTCAATTGTTTCATCACTGCTAACTGTAACCTTGAGCAAATTAATACAGCTCTCAGTTTCCTGTTCTGTAAAATGGAGCTATGCGATTACCTACCTCATAGCCTTGTTTTGAGGATTGAGTTAATGTGCATCAAGTGCTTAGAACAGTTCCTTGGAGAAAGTAAGCTCTAAAAAATGTTGATTGAGTGAATTCGTCCTTCCATTCCTGCTGGGTCGATGGGGGTGGGGGCAGGCACTGAATGGAAAGTTCTCTTGGAGGAAGAATGGGTGTAGGTGGGGAGAAATGAGTGAGTTAGCACCTTTCCCACAAGGGGGTGGGGGCATACGCCTATCCCTCTCAGAGGGCAGTTCCTTGCTCCCTTCTCTCCTCCTTTCACCCCCTCTTCCTATTACCCCACTTTCCTGATATTCCCCCCACCCCCATACAAATAAATTGCATCTTCATTTCCCATTCCCAGTCTGTTCAGTTAGTCACATCTACTCCAATTCAGTTTGTGGTCCACTGGGACCCCAGGGTCTGTCTGTCTTTCATGATTTCCTGTCATACTTGTGCTCTCAGTTATTGCTCACTCTTTTTGGCTTTCTACTGGGTGAGGGTCACTTAGGGAGGAGCTGTGCTTCTCACCGATAAAGCTGCTGTGATGAAGTCTCCCTTTCCTACCGCGAGTGACCTCACCCCGCACCCTTGGCAACAATTTCTGACTTGAGATAAAGCTCCACATCCTTCACTGGTCTACATTCCTCACTCCCATGATTTTCCCTTTTTCTGAAGTCCCCCTTTCCCAGAGGGGGACTAATGCACTGATGGTACCTTAAGAAATCATTGTGATAAGTTTACTCCCTCTGGTGGTCCACCCCCTACCCGCACCCCCAGAGGAGGCTCCTCTCTACAGTTCTCAAAACCCCTAAGGAGGGTTCAAGCACCTCTCAACCCCAATCTTTTTGGATTGGACAAGGTTTGCTGCTCACTAGGTCGGCTTCTCCTGTGCGTCTCACACCCTGTCTCTTCACCATCCTCTCTATACAATTCTCAAACCCACAGCAACTTCCCCCAAGGCCCATAATTGTAGGAGAGGTTTGGAGTGTGATAGACCTAGCTTCAAAGCTAGGCTTTCGAACCCACCAACACTGTGATATTGAGCCAATCACTTAACCTCTCTGAACCTCATTTTCTCATCTGTATAATAGGGGATATTAATAGTAACAACCTTTAAAGTTATTGGAAGGATTCCATGATACAAAATACACTAAATCGGCCATTAAGGAACATTAAATAAACAAATGGATTTCTTTCCTCCTCAATTTCCCTTTAGCTTCTTGTCCTCTCAGGAGCTGCTCATTTCTCTATCCCTTTGCACCCCACTCCCTCCATGAGTGTGTTTCTTCCAAAGGGCCAAGTTGTCAACCAAAAGAAAATCCAGTCCTGCTCCAAGTCCTCACTCTAGGGCTCTGGGCCCAGATTATGGACCAGGAGTCTGAGCTGTAATGTTTGTTGGTTTAACGTTTATTGAGCACCTACAAAGTGTTAGCCAAGACGGACGCCCTGAGGGCTGTCTGAAGTGGCTCTCGTCTACCCTCACTTCCACCTCCAAAGTAGCTGCAGGTGCAGATTAGCCACTCCAGGAGGTGGTATCGGAGTGCCCTCGGCCCCTCGATGAACCCCCGTCCCCCCCTCAGCCCCCTGGCAGCCTACTGCCCAGTCTTGACTCAGTTAAGAGACAGAACATTCTCAGGCAGGGGAGGCCCCATCCACCGCCTTTGCTCTCCTTTCTGAGATTCCTTGACCGCTCAACACGGCCGTTCCGAGGGTCGGAGGACGGCTGGCCCACCTCGTGGGGCTGGTGCAGGAGCTGCCCCGCAGTCCGCTTCTTACCTAAGAGGTTCCTCCGCCTAACCTCTTAGGTAAGAAACCCCCAGCCCCACTCTGCCCCGCCCCAGCCCCCTGCAGTCTCTCGCGGGCCAGGTGGCCTGTGGGGCGGGGCCTGGGGCAAGGGGCGGGGCCACCGGCTCAGCCCGCCCCTTCGCCCGCCGCTCCGCCCCGCCCTCCGCGGCCGTCGCAGGCCGGCCCGCCCCTTCCCCCGACCCGGGCACGCTACAGTAATCCAGAATGTGTATTTCTGCAGATGATTAAATCAATACAATCCTGACAGGACTTGTTGGAACATGCTTCTTTATTTTGCGCAATTCCTTCCCCGCGTCGCCAGCATTTATCACCCGCTCGGCTGTCAGAGCTGAGATTGTGCGGGGCGAGGGCGGGGTGGGTGGGGGAGGGTCGCGCTGGGGGGGCCGGGCCCTCAGGCAGGCGGAGCGGACCCGCCGCCACCCTACGCTAACACAGACAAATAAACTTAGGGGTCGGGCTGCGTTCCACCCACGCACCGCCCGTGGCAGTCTCCTTACTTGCGGGTTGGTGGGGGCCGGGAACCTGGAGGTTTGGGATGGGGTCGGGGGCCTAGGGTCGAACCCGCACACCGCTTTACACATTGAGCCCCCACTCGAGGTCGCAGCCCCGGCCGACGAGCTCGCGCGAATCCTCTCACCCTGCTCTGACCTTGGTCCTGGCATCCGGGGACCCTCGGAGGTGGGGTGGGGGAGGGGGAGGACTCAGGCTCCGTCGCCCGGTGGGCAGGTGAACCTGGGCGCTGCAGGCCCGGGGAGAAGGCTGGGGGGAGGGCTGGAGGAGGAGGGTGAGGACCCGCAGGAGGAAGCTGAGGACAACTAGGAGGAAGAAGAGGAGGGGGGAGCGGAGGGAAGAGGAAGGCTGGAGGGTGAGGAAGAGGAGGAGGGGAGGAAGGCAAGGAGGAGGAGGACGGGGAGGAAGGCTCGGAGGCAGTGGCGGCCGGTGACAGGTGCCTCGGCGGTGGCGGCCCTCGGCAGACGTGATTGCCGCGGTGGCTGCGCGCCCGAGCGTGACTTTACAACTAATCCTGTTTGTAAGTTATTATTTATCTTCAGGAAAGTTTGTCAAACTTGGGCTTTGATTTTTCGCCCTGATTTCCCTCTTGTGGCGCGCTCTCGCACGCGCTCCCATATAATTTATGACTGCCTCTGGTCCTGATGACAGATTATTAAAAGTAGAATTAGTTTTTCGCGCAGAATTTTTCCACTGGGAATTGGGAAGGCAGCGCTCTCCGCGGAAGGTCTCCGGCGAGGTCTCCATTACTAATAGAAGTTTTTTGATGGGGTGAGGAGACTAATGATTTGAATTTACTGTGGCAGCAGTCACGTGGGCGGGAAGGCATCAGCCGAAGAGACAAGAGGTTAACTTTCTCCCTGTGGAGAGGTTTATTGGATTGTTTAGCAGCAGAAGGATAATGTTTTTGTCATAGACTGCTGGTGCCGCGCTGCAGTGCGGTGGCCGCCAGCGCCGGGAGAGGGGAGAGGGGAGAGGGGGAGAGGGGGAGCCGGGGAGGCCGCGAGAGGCGGACAGACGGACGGACGCAGCGGGGAGAGCGGGACAGTCAAAGAGGGGCACACACGCACACAGAGAAGCAGGGGAGGGCGAGAGAGACAGAGAAGGACTCGAGAGAGCCCGAGACGTAGAGTGACAGACAGAAAGACAAGAGCCCCAAGAAACACGACGGAGAGAAAGAGGGGCGGGTTGAGGAGGGAGAACCAGGGCCAGAAACACGGCGAGAATGAAAGGAAGGAGGGGCCGGATGGGGCGCGCCAGCTCCCAGAGCCGAGGGGAGGACCCAGGAGGATGACGGGGACCCAGGAGGATGACGGGGTCCCGGGGGCGTCCAGTCCGGCCGTGGAGCTTGGGGGGCGGTGGCGATGGTGACCCCAGGGCCGGGCTGCTATCGCCGGGCGGATCTGCCTGGGTGTCTGGGGGGCGCAGGCCGCGCTGGCGTCCCCAGCCCGGCCGGGGTGGGCCTGGCGGGGCCCGGGGGAGGGGTGTGGGGGGGGCGGCGACGGCGGCGGCGCGTTCACCTGGCCGTGCGCTCGGAACTTGTACTCCCAGCATGCCTCGACAACATGGGAACCGGAGGGGAGTCGCTGCGCAGCTGAGAGCCTCGGCTTAATCTTATGCACCATTAAGCACTCAGCAGCAAGCCCGTCCTGTTCATATACATCATCCACGCTTAATAAACATAATGATGACATAAGATGTAATTCTAGATGAATTTTCATTTTATAGGGAAATGGAGAATTCCTGTAGAAGGGAAAAAAAGTAAATTATCTGGGAAGTGCAAAATAAATGATGTTGCTCCCAGAGATGAATAGAGGTGTTAGAGGGAGAGAGGGAGAGAAGCAGGAAGGAGGGAGGGAGACAGGGAGGGGAAGAGAGGGGGGAGAGAGAGAGGTAGCGAGCAGAGACAGGGAGAGATAGAGTCACACCGAGAGACAGAGACCTGGACCGAGAAAACCGCGCGGGGGTGGGGGTGGGGCGGGCTGCGGCGACAAGGGGGAGGAACCCGAAGGGACGCAGGCGGCGGGCGCCTGGGTGGGGCCGTGGGGGTCGGGGCTGGCGTTTGGTGGAGCGGCCAGGGCTGGGGACGGCAGCGGCCCGGGCCGAGGCGAGGGTGGCGGTGACGGACGCGGCCGGGCCGGGCGGCTCATTCATCAAGGGAAGGATCAGGGCCCGCCGAGTCACTAACGGGCGGAAATTGAATTCTGATGAAAGCGCGGAGAGGCGAGGGCGGGGGAGCGAGGACCAGGCTCCGGCCGAGTTCCCAGACTTGCTAAGGGGAGGGGGAAGGGCCTGCAGAGACCTTCCAGATTGAAGTCCACGCCTCTTTCCTGTCTGGAACCCTCGCGAGCCCCCCACCCCTGCCCCAGGCACCTAGCAGGGATGGTCAGCTCAGCCCAGGAAAGTGGTGAGGCCCGAGGGCCTACCTAAAAGTCAAGTTGGAGCCCTCTCCCTGTGGATTTTGACTGCCAGGTGTCCTGATCTGACCAGGGAATGGCCATGGGGATGGGGATTCGGTCATTGGTGGTGTGG
This sequence comes from Propithecus coquereli, assembly GCF_000956105.1. Taxonomy (NCBI): domain Eukaryota; kingdom Metazoa; phylum Chordata; class Mammalia; order Primates; family Indriidae; genus Propithecus; species Propithecus coquereli. Next base: position 2,132,101 of record NW_012153396.1, on the reverse strand, counting down.
CCAACGTGAGGGAAGGGAGGTTCAGTGAGAGGATTAGAGTGGAGAGGGGCAAGAAGGGTTAATGGAGACTAGGTGGTGGGACTTCAGTGAGTCTGGGAAGGGAAGGGTGGGCTAAACGGAGGGGGTACAGAGGTTCAGGTGGTTAATGGGGGAAATCAGTTAGAGGGTCTTGGAGGCTAAGGGGAGGTAGTGGGGGGTCTGGGAAAGAGCTTGGGGAATTCCTGGTAGGAAGAGTGGTGTGGCTGATAGGGAAGGCAGGCCCTGGAGAGGAGAGAGGCATCAGCACATCAACCGCAGAGTCTCCCCCTACTGAGAGGGAAGGACCTCATGACTGAAAGGAACAGCCTAGATAAGGCTGACAGGGTTCCCTGAGGGCAGGATGGGGCCCCCAGGGCAGCATGGAGAAGAATCAGTTCCGTACTAAGTCTCCCCATGATGATGGGACCTCTGAGCTGGCAGGAAGACCCCAACCCCTCCTGTTAAGGGCTTGGGGTGGACAGTTCCTGCTGCCCCAAAGAGAAACAGGATAAAGATGGGAGCCATGGAGAACTGAGGCTGGGGTCTAATTCTGCTGCTTTGGGCTAGGGACAGGGGCTCCAAAAGGAGATCTCCTCCACCCCGACTCACCACATGTTCTGCAGTCCACCATCAGCTCCTCCGCAGGCCTTTGTGAGCCGCTTCCTTCCCTCACTCAGGGGTGTTTGAAGCCTGGTGCCCAAAGAGACTGGAGCCCAGCTGGTCTTGTCCCCAGTAGGCAGGGAGAAGGGACAAGAAATTTCTGTTTCAGAGGCAGAGAGACCGAGCTCCAGGAATCACTTGTGGTACTGGTGGTAGTCACGGTGGGGGCCAGCATGGTAGTCCTGGAGAATATGGCACCAAATCTGACCTTGATGAACCTCAGGACCTCAACAGGCAGGAACTGAGATGGGGTGAGGCTGAAGGTGGCATTTGAGGCAGGAGGAAGAACATGGACAAAAGGAGGAAGAGAGGAGGATGTTGGAGAAATATCTGGTTTTCCTACTTGCTTGGATGGGGCTTAGAAGAGGTATTGAGGGGGTGGGGGAAGCATCCTCAATAACCAAGGCTCGAAAAGCAAGTTGAGGGTGAAGGGAGTGTCCTCTTATGAAGGGATTATTTCGCCTGAAAGCAGAGGGAATATGGACTTTACTTTTTGGGCAATGAGGAGCCAAGGATGGTTTCTGAACTATGGGAACAGAAGTCAGAGCTGTGGTCTGGGCTGGTTACACTGACAGTGGAACGCAGGAGGAAAAAGATAAGCGGGGGTCATGACCAGGATGACACTTTACCCCTGTGCCTGGATGTCCCACCTCCTTGAGGATATCAGAGAGGTGTGAGAGAAGAAGCCCTCTCCAAGGAAGGCCCCCACTCTTAATCACTTGATCTCCTCAATTCCTTTCCCTCAGGAATTCACCTCGGAATGATTCTCTCCCAGACCTTCAGCAAACAAGCAGAAGCTCTGCCAGGTCCCCTGCGTTTCCTGCCGGGATGTGCTGAGGAGGGGGCGGTGGGCTTAATGTCTGCAGATGTGTTGGTGCTGGCATCATTGTAGTTATGTGACTTATTGTTCTGTCCTAACCAGACTGAGTGGTCAGACTGGTGAAGGTGCTTATGTGCACAGAGATGGAAGATGCGCAACCACTCAGGGACGTGACACCACTCATCCTTTTGCCTCCAGAGCCCTTAGTGGGGACTCCAGAGGTCACTGGGAGGCCCTGGCAGGTGGGACCATCTTTTCCTGCCCTCTCCTCAACCCCGCCTCACCCCATTCCCATCACTCTTCCGGCTAATCCAAATAAGGGCAGTCTGTAGTTCTGTTCTGGGCTCCGTGCCAAAGTGACCCTCATGTAGTGGCCATTTGGCACTAGGAGGGGGTGGAGCTCTGAAGGACTGGAGCCTTCAGGGGTCTCCTGCCAGCCCATTCTGGAGTACCTCTGTTTAAGCTCACACGGGAGCTGGAGTTGTAGCTGGAAAGTCAGTCATCTGGCTGGTTCTCACTGGGTCAGAGGGCGCTATGGGGAGGGTGGAGTGGAAGGAGGAGATTCCTCCAGCCCCGCAGTGCCAGGGCAATCGGCGGTGGGTGGGTGAGGGGACTGCCGTGTACCCCTCAGGAAGGAGTAGGCCTAGCAATAGAGCTAAGGACTCCACACCAGGCAACCAGAGAAACGACACAAACACCAGAGATCTCCCCCCTCCTCTCTCTCTTTATCCATATGGTCTAAGTAACTATCCATCTTAGACATGTACAATACACCCACACATAAAGCTGGACACGCACACAAATCCGCCTACATACCTAGGCAGGGGCTCATAAGCAAGCACACACGTAGCCATTTGTGTTTGTCATTACAATGTGTCTGTATGAATTGTGTTTTAATTATCACATTGTGTGATTGTGTATCACAGTTTCACAAATATACACACGAACACGTATATAAATGTATATAGGGGTGCATTTACATATACACGAACACATACATTATGCCCTGTTCCTGGACCCCAGGTGTTTGTTTTGAAAAGGAGGAAGAATCTGATGGGACAAGTGGGGGTGGGGAGCATGCTGGGGGGAGCACTTGAAATTGCCAGAACTATAGGAAAACAAAGACCTGAAAAACCCAGGCCGGACTCCTGCCTGCCCCCGCCCCTCTGTAGGCCCTCCCAGAAGGGCCCAGTGCTGTGTCCCCTCACCTCCCTCGGAGCCCGAGTTTTAATTTGGGCGGTGTAATTTTGGTGCGAACGGTTGGGCGCCTTTCGTTGGGAAATTGGGAGGAATGCAAACAAGATTTCACTTCATTAAACAGGGGCAAACAGTAGAGAAATTGCACTTACTTATGGAAATGACTTTTAAACATGCACAGCATTTACTGGCACTGCCCGCGCTGAAATTCTTCGAGGATTATACATGTGAATAATTCACCGCAGGCCAATTAGAGCTTCCTCTGTCCCTAACCCCCAGCAGCCTCCTTCCCACCCCATCTTGATTATGGCCCAGCCTCCTGCCTCCTCTGGACCCCCCTCCCCCATTCCTAGTCTCACTTTGGAACCCACACTGAGAAGTGCATTGTCACACACACTTTAAGAGACACCTCAAATATGGCGGCACACAGGTATTTTTAACACCTCAGACGTTCAAATACACACAGAGACACAGTCTGCAAACTCACTGCAAAACACTGTGACACCTTAACATGGGAATACACAGATACACTTTGACAACCCAAACATGGCAATACACATTAGGGTGATGCAACAATTGTGACAAACATGGCAATACACATTATGACAACTTAAACATGATATTCACAGACATGCATTATAACACCATAACGTAAATGCAGATGTAGAACTCATACATGGTGGTGGACACGTGCACTGTAATGACTGAAACACAACGATTCACACAGACATATATTGTAACAACATAAACACTGGATTATTTAAACACGATGTGGTATACATTGTGCCAACTTAAACAGAGAGACACACCATGTTGTTAAAATGCAAATATATTGTCACACAAAGATAACCATGACAACTCAAACTTGGAGTCCTACACAGAGACACATTGTGATCATTCAAACCTGGTGATATCCTCATAATTTGGGGACAATTCATGAACAGTGACACAATGACATCCATTGTGTCAACTTGAAAACTGACTACATTCCACAATACCCCTGAGAACTCAAACCTGGCAACACATACAACCTTACATCATGATAATGTAAATCCAGTGATTTACTCATGGTGACAATTTAAACATAATGACCAACTCACGTTCTGCCTACTGAAACATGCTGGCTCACAAGAACACATGATGACAACTCAAACATGGCAACCCTCACTGGGATCATTCAGACACAGTGAGATAGATTTAGGCATATGTTATATCAACTCAGACATCATGATAATTTCAGTGTGATGACACACATATTTTGACAACTCAAATATGGTGACACATAGAACGAGATTCATATTGTGACATATTGAGTATTCACTTATTTGCATGTTATATGAAGTCAAACACAGGAATACACGTTCCGTGACAACTCAAACGTGTTGACACATAGGAGAGGGTGAGACACATTCGCAGAATATGCCACATATGGAGATAACCTTGAAACAAAATACACTGCATTGATACAGAAATCATTAACTTAAACAGCAAACACAAACATACTCTAACTCACGGACATGCAAATGACTCAATGACACACAAATGACAAGGAGAAACTCTGAGACACAATGACACTCATAACAGGCACGTAGTCACACTTATACACAAATGCACTGCCACTGCCACACCCTCCCTGACAGATACACCCTGACCCCTGACCCCCTCCACACCTGTCCACCCCCTAGTCACTCTGTCTAATTAACAGCACAGAAGCTGTCTCAGTAGGAACAGGCTCTAGATGCCAAGCATGAGGGTAGGGCTGACAAAGGAGTAGAGGGAATGGAGGCATCATCTTAAATCCAAGATAGAACTTACAAGGAGAAGGAAAATAATAAGAATTATTATTATTCTTATAATACCAGCGATGGCTGGTACTTGGAGGGTACTTGCCCAATACTGTTACACGCCTTAAGGATTCATGCCATTGTCTCAGGGAAGGGACAGACCTCTTCTCTACACCCACAGCTCGGGGCAGAGGAACCGCCAGGGCTCTGCTCCACTCACGCAGACACGGACCGGGGCCAGTCTGTGACGGTCTTAGTGGTGGATGGGCACTGTGGAGGAGGTGAGGGTTTGGGGACAGCTGGTCCGCACTTGGAATCTTGATGTAACTTCCTGAGGTGTCCCTTAGTGACTCCAAACCAGCATCCAGAGTTTGGGGAACAGTTTCACGGCCTCGATGGTCTTTCCTCTCATCACTTGGCCCCAACAGTTTCATGACCTGGGTAGCCTTCATACTACAGAAGACCCTTCTGTTCAGGGTGTCATTATTTTTGCTCTACTCCAGACCAGATTGAGGCAGGGGCCAATATACATCAGACAGAGGCTGACAGTAAAGGAGGACACCTGTTCCAGCTAGGAGCTTCAAGTCAGCGAGGGTGTGTCAGCATCAAGGAATGTATCTTGTATTTATACCTGTGGGTGTTAGTGTGTATTTGGCCATGAACATCAGCATGCTTTGGGATAGACGTACCACTAGGAATCAATGTCCCTTGGGCCCAGGTGTGTCTAGGTGACATTTTGAATATTCGTGTATTGGAGTGGGCACCTCAGTGTTTGTATCTTTGTAACCTTTATGTGGGTCCCTGGGAGCAACTGGGTTCAAGTTTGATTGCCTCACTGTGGATGTTTCTACTGTTTTAACAGCATGTGTGTGGCTGTGTCATCCCAGATATAAATGCGTGTTACAACATATATATATTATTACCACGTTAGGTTTGTCGCAATATGTGCCCGGGAGTGAGTCAGTAGGTTTTTGTTGTCGCATGGTGGATGGTGCAATTTCTTCTGCCAGGATCTCAAGACCATTAACAAAAAAGACAATCAGTCATGTTATCTAGTGTCACAACAAGTCACCCTGCCTTGGGGGCTGGGGACTGAGAAGCTGACCTCTCAGAGGGCCAAGCTCTATCAGGAGTCTTGCTCCCATGAGCGGTCAGCTCTTTTTGGCCACTCCCATTTCTCAGAAGGAGACATTGAGGACAAGTGGCCAGCAAGACCATGCTGAGCCTGGGAGGGGGAAGGGAGCAGAAGAAGCCTGGAGGCAGAGAGGGGAACAGAGAGAAGGTGGAGGTACCAGACCTCGTCCACCCCTTCCCACCCGTGATGGGGAGCACCTGGGACCACAGCTGCTCTGCTGCCTCCCGCACCCTCGGCCCAAGTCCCAGCCCACCCCCCTCCTCCTCGCTCCCTCAGTCCCAGTCCTAGCGTCCCTCCTCCACTCCACCCCTCCCCACTTTCTCCCTTGCTCTCCCTCTCTCTCCAACGGGCACATGTCAGAGAACATTATGTGCACCGCAGATTTGCATAATTCAAGAAGCATCAAATTAAATTTGCATAATTCCTTTGATTACACTTGTTATTAAATGTAAGTGACATTGATTTACAAAATGGCCCAATATAAGGTTAATAGCAAATGTCACCTTCCGACAGGGTGAGTGTGTGTGAGCGAGTGTGTGAGTGTGTGCGGCAGGGGCCGGGGATTGCAGGAGGATGGACCTGAGTCCTCCGTTTCTTTTCCCGCAGGCTCAGCCCCTCCCTGCCTACTCCGTCTCATCCTTCCCCTCAGCTGCCCCAGGTCCTAGGCCCCTCCCCAGGTGCTGAGTCCTGACAGAGGGGAACAACTCGCTGCTCAGTCTCCCCTCTCTTCCCCTTTCTTCCAGGGCTGGAGCAAGTGAGGGTGGGATGAGGAGTCACAGGGGAGAGGTTGGGAGTCGTGGGTTAGCGGTTAGGGTGGCTAGGGAACAGAATTTGTCCCAAAGACATTTATGCCAAATGGATGTGGGGTGACTTCTGATCTGGGTGAGAACGGGAGACAGCAGAGGCTGGGTGGCAGATCGTGAGTGGGATGCTCCCCAGGCACCAGGCGTGGGGCAGTGAGGACCCACCGAGGGTAGTGTGGACATACCCTCTGGGCAATGAGGAGACCCAGGTTCAAGACCATAAGGACTCAGGAGCCCCACAGGGAGGGTTCCAGTGAACAAAAGACTGGGGTTGGGGTCAGGGGGTCCATAGCTTGGTGTCTGAGTCACCATGGCCTGCCTTTGAAGCTGGGAGAGAAGAGGAGGGGAGAAAGCATCATTCAGCCGCCCCTCAGCAAGAGACAGCAGGCTCCTCAGGACACCAGGATGGGGTTCAGAACCCAGAAGAGGATGGGAACAGAGCCACCCTTCACAGCTGTGAAGGGCAAGGACACGGAAGCGCACACCGCAGGACACAGAGACCCCCCTCCTCCCCCACATCTGCATAAGCAGCCCTCACACATACATGTACCCCGGCACGGATACACATCTAGATACATGCATGGTTGTGGGCAGATACCGCCACATACGAACATGGAGGGACATAAGGACCCAAATGTACTTGTGGACTGTGTTACACAGTCAGATACATGGATGGCTGGTCACCAAAGCACATGAAAGTGGAAACTCACAGAAACATATAGACATACACACACTTTCAAGTACGTGACCATGTAAACTTGGACAGGCGCGCTCTCCCACCTCAAGAAGGGGCTCCCCTCCCCAGGGGGTCTTCCCAGTGCCTCCCCGAGCCTGCAGTGGTTGGCGAGGACAGGTTTAGGGGGATAGGTGGTTGAAGGGGGCTTGCTCTGCCTGCCAGCCAGTACCTTTTGGGGAACAATTGGAGAATCTCAAGGGAAGGCCCTTCCAATGCCCCTGCAGAGCCTCCTCCTCCCCCCAGTCCCCTTGTGAAGGGTCTCTTCCCTCATGTTAATCTGCCACTGTGTGTGTGTGTGTGTGTGTGTGTGTGTGTGTGTGTGTGTGTGTGTCGGGGTGGGGACAGGGCCTCGCCATTCATTCTCTCCCTGGATGAGAATATCGGCAAGGTGGTAACTAATCATTAAACCCGCCGGCCCCTTTAAACAAGGAAGGAGAATTACGGGCAGGACTGTGGGGGACAGGCCCCCTGACAGGCCCTCTGAGAGGGAGGTGGGCTCAGGACTGAGCTCCAGACACACCCAAGAGCCAAACTCAACCATCATTGCCTCGAGCAGAGACAAACTGGGGAGCTCCAACCTGGGAGTAGGATGTGGAATAACATCTGTACTTAAACCCCCAAGGACGCACACCTGAATACAGGCACACCGTTCACACAGGGACACACCCCACATGAGGACCTACAAATGCACGTACCTTGTGGTCACCCACAAATAAATGCATAATACTGCAAGACAGACACAGATTACACCCCCCAAACCCTCCCCCCCCACACACAGTAATATAATAATCATAATGGTTGAGGACGAGAGTCTTAGGGTCACACGGATCTGGGTTCAAGTCCCAAGTCTACCATTTCCTAGCTGAGTGGCCTTTGGAAACTTACTAAATCATTCCGAACTCCTATTTCCGTATCTGTCAAGCGGGGATGGTAAGAGTGCCTACCCCGTGAAGCTGTTGTGAGTATTAAGTAAGAAGATAAATGTAAATGCCTGGCATATAGTAGGTGGCAGGCACTAGGCACCCATCATCGCAGAGGGGGTTGTAGCTGGTGGTGGCACTGTTGTTATTATTGCCATTGTGTGTATTTACTGAGTACCTTCTATGTGCTGAACACTGACTCAGACCCTGGGGATACAGAGATAAACCTGTCTGACAATAGTGGGGACCCCCTCACCCACCCCCTCTCAGGGGCAAGTGCGAAAGATGCCTGGACAAGGGGCTTCTGGGATCTGAGGGCTGGGCAGGGCCCTGTTTTGTCATCTGCCTGGGAGGTCACTGGCCTCCACCCCCTCCACCCACAAAGAAGGCTTTGGAGGCACTAAAAACGACTCTCCTTACCCCTGAGCTGTCTCTTCTGCCCCTGTGTCTAGTCCTTTCCCGACTTGCAAGCCCTGAGTTCTGACATGTGCACCCGCGCCCCACTATCAAGTTTTTGTCTTTGTTTTTACCAACACTCTATCAGTCGTGGGCCACCCAGGCACGCAGGTGCGCAGAGTGCGAGAGCGTGTGCACAGGCGCAGGGACACGGACTTCTCTTCTTAGGTTCTTCGCCGGAGTAGGCTCCCCTCACATCCTCCTCCCCTAACCATGTGGGGACACTGCTGCCATCTCCCAATTAGCAAATCCACAGGCTCCTCTCAGCCTTTCTTCTCTGCGACCTCTGCGCATTTGGCAGCGGCTCCACCCCTCCTCCTTGAAACCAGTTCCCTTCTGGATTTCCGTGACATTGCCATTGCGCCTCCCCGTTCCCCTCCTCCAACTCTGAAGTCCCTTTTCAGCCTTCTACCAGCCTCTCCACTTTCTTCCACCCCCAAATGTACCTGTGCCCTGTGGTTCTGGCCTCGAGCCTCTTTTCTCCCCAGTCTGTCTTTTCCAGAGCTCTATCCGTCCCAACTGGACCTGTAATCTCTCTGGAAATAAACACCCTGTTGGGATTTCTAACCCCAAACTCTATTGCCCAAATGACAGGCTGGAATTTCCACCTGCCTGTTCCAACTGGTACGTCAAATTCACCACGAGCAAAACTGAACACATTCATTTCTTTGGCAAACGTTTCTCAAGCACTTGTGATGTCTGGACACTGTGCCCAGCACTGTGGATGCCAAGTGAAGGACACAGTCCCTGCCCTCAAACAGCTTAGCATCTGATGGGCTCCCCTCCCCGCATCTCCCTCCTCATTCCTTCATCCTTCCGTTCTTCCAATCCTAAAGCCTCCGAATCATCTGGATTCCCCCTTTTCTCCACTTCCTCCCCCTCTTATTGATTGTCAGGTCCTGGAAAATCTTTGTCCTCGTTGCCACTGGCCCAAATCAGTCCCCTCCTTTCTTGCCTCTTGAGCAGTCTCCTTGACACCTGTCCATCTAGGATGCAGTGTGTCCCATCACCCTACTAAATCAATCTACGCAAAGCACAGCTCTCATTACGGGTTGAATTGCATACCCCCACCACCCCAATTTGTTGAAGTCCTAACCCCTGCTACTTGTGAATGTGACTCTTTTTGGAAATAGAATCTTTGCAGAGGTAATTAAGATGTAGGTTAAGATGAGGTCATGCTGAGATAGGGTGGACCCTTAATCTAATATGACTGGTGTCCTTATAAGAAGAGGACAACGTCATGCGAAGACACAGACACAAAGACACAGAGGGAAGAAGGCCATGAGAAGACGGAGGCAGAGAGGGGAAGGGATGTGCCAGAAGCCTGGGAATGTCTGGAGTGACCAGAAGCTGGAAGAGGCAAGGAAGTGTCCTCCCCTAGAGGCTTTGAAGAAGCATCACGCTGCTGATGCCTTGATTTTGGACTTGGAGCCTCCAGAAATGTGAGAGAATAAATTACCGTTGTTTAAAGCTGCCCAGCTTGTGGCACCTTGTTAGGCAGCCCTAGGAGACTAACACAATGCCACAGTCCTACCTGGAAATCTTCAGTGGCTCCCACTATATATTAAAATCGAACTTACCTTATGGTAATAGTTACTGTTCTTATATATTATTTAATTCAACTTTCACCACAGTCCTAAGAAATAGCTATTTTAATTTCATCCTATTTTACAAATGAGGAAACTGAGATTCTGGTCCTTTGGGCTGAGGTCCTGAAGCCTGTACCCTTAACCTCAGGCAATTTTGTCTCCAGGCAAGACCAGCCACAAACTTATCATTCCTCTCTTGCTCATGTTCTTTTTTTTTTTTTTTTTTCTTGAGACAGAGTCTCCCTCTGTCACCTTGGGTAGAGTACAGTGGCATCGTCATAGCTCACTGCAACCTCAAATTCCTGAGCTCAAGCGATCCTCCTGCTTCAGCCTCCTGAGTAGCTGGGACTATAGGCACACACCACAACGCCTGGCTAATTTTTCTATCTTTAGTAGAGACACGGTGTCTTGCTCTTGCTCAGGCTGGTCTTGAACTCCTAACCTCAAGTGATCCTACTGCATCAGCCTCCCAGAGTGCTAGGATTACAGGTGTGAGCCACCATCCCCCATCCTCTTGCTCATATTCTAAGTGTTGGCCAAACTGGTCTATTTGCTGTTCCTTCAAGGAACAGGTCAGATGTCACCTGCCAACTGATGATCTAATGAGAAGGGACTCCTTTGTAATTCCTTTCTCATTGCACATAACCCATGCCTGATGCATCTCTGACTGTCCCCCACAGCTTAGCATAGTGCCTGGCATGCACCTGGCCTACCAGAAAGGAATTTCACCTTGACTTATTGTTCCTTCCCTTGAGGAAATCAGCATTACAGGTGTCAAGGGCATGGGCTTTGGAGTCAAACAGTCTTGCTTTGGATACAAGCTCTAAGGCTAACTAGTCTGGGACCAGAGTCTCAGTTTATTCACCTGTAAAATGGGGGTGATAATTCTTACCTCATAGACTTGGAAGATTAGAAGAACTGACAGACTGTAGTAGACATCTGGTACTTTTGGCCAAGCTCCACTAGAAAAAGTGGTCTCTCCTTTTGGAAACCAACATGCGATCTCAAGGAGTCTCCTAATGCTACCCCAGTCCTGAGCAGAGTCATCTGGCTCTGGACTGAACACCTGAGCTGTAGGGACTAATCTGGGTCCTCTTCTGGGATCTTCACAAAGGAGCTGAGAGGAGACTTGATCCTACCTTGGCAATGGCAGCTGCAGGTGAAACTCCAGAGACAGAGCATCCTGGAGCCCACCCAGGTCCTGTTTGGAATGTTCCTGAAGCTCAGTACCAACTCTGCCCTTCCCACTCTTTGATTATTTGAACCTTCCTTTGCTTGCCTGAGACTGTCCCCATCCCTTCCGGTAGATTCCCCTCTTTGCCTAAACTAACTCAAATTGGGTTCCTATCCTTCGCATCCGAACGAGTCCTGACCAATACCACTTATAAGGAAGCCAACACACAGTGGGGGCACGATAATTGCTACTTCCCTTCTCCAGGGAAGAAGCCACTGTGATCCTTAGTCCCAGAGAGGGTGTCCTTTGGGGCTGTCACAGAGAGGAGCAGAACCTCTGCTCAGCTTTGACATTGGGAAGATGAGTGGATAGCTTGGCCAGGGCCTAACACTCAGAAAGCTACGGCCCTTCATGTCATTATGAAATTATAAAAATTTCATGCATATCTTTTGATTACTGGCAGAAATAACTTACAAACAAAAGCAAACAAGCTGAGCAAAATTTTAAAGACAGGGAAAAACTAATGAAACTAAAAATGGGGACTGGTATTAAGAGACAAAGACAGAAGAAAGGTTTTTTAAATTCTTGGGAGGTGATAAACTTGGGTAGAAATGGAATCACTAGAGATGAGTTAAACCCTGGCACCCCGGGCAGACGTTTCCCAGCTGGATGGCAGGCAGGGCAGGCTGTGCGTACGTCCGCTTGTCCTAGCCGCCCCTCCACAGTGCCCTGCTCCAAGGAAGGCCTGGCATCGACTGGACAGTGGCAGCACCAGTGCTGGTGACAGATCCACCATGAATTTACAATGGTAAGTGGCCTTTGCTTAAAGGCAGGTATTGAAGGTAATTGTCTCTGAAAAAGGAAGTTGGTGGGGACACCGCAAGAGGGGGATTTTCCCACTTTACTCTGCAGACTTCTCTGTGTTGTTGTAATCTTTTACTTTAAGCGTATATTATGGTGTAATTTTTAAAATATTTAGAAAAAGCAGAACGTGATCTTACTGTGTGCGTGAGCGTCAGTGCTGCGGGATTGTGCGTGCCTGGCTCTGAGTCCTCCTGCGGTGGTCCTTTGTGGGGACCTTGGTGAACCGAGAGCAGGTCCTCCTTCTGCTCCTTTTCCTGCCGCAGCTCAGCGGGCTCTTTCTTGGGTACAAAGTACCAGCTCGGGTGTTTAGCTGAGAGTGCTGCCTGCTGCAGCCCAGGCCCCAGGACCAAGGGGGGCGGGGCGGCTCCGTCTGCTTCCCATATGGGGACATTGTCTGTCCCTGCCTGAGGGCCACCTCCCTCCTGCCTCACATTGTCCCCTTGCTGTCTCCTGCTGGCCCGAGCCCTGGCCTGCATCTTCCCTTTTCATTAGCCTCCTAGTGGTAGCCCCCGGCAGGACACAGGGGGCTGGGATTCTGTTCGCTCTTCTCCAGCCCTGGAGCCCCTGGCCAGCTCACCCTGGACCCTTCCCAGCCCGGATCTCAGCCTCACGTGTACACACCGGGTACACCACCAGGTGCACATGGAGGGAGCCCCAAGCGGGACAGGGCCTTTCGTTGCACTGGTCCCCCTGCTGGCCCCGACTCCGGCCCCAGACGATAAGTGAGGATGAGGCCATAGTCGTCCCCCACACTTTATAAACCTGGGCTTGATGAGAATGAGGCTGGGGTCCCCCACAGTCATTCAGGGCTGGGGTCTGCCATTCGGGGGGCAAATTTAGAGAGCATGGGGACATAAGAACATGCCTAGCTCTGGCAATGCTCTGACCCTTCAGGAGAGGGTCATTGGGGTTTGTCTTTGGAGATATAATACATTCCCAGAAAGCCTCCTTCCAGATATTCAGGGACAGACCACTGAACAGGGTACAGCGTCCAGGAAAGATCAAAAGACACACACACCGATGGCTCAGCTCAGCTCTCAGCAGGCCCCCAACAGGAAACCTCGTTCCAACAGCCAGACTGCTCACTTCCCTCATCAGATGTGTTCTTCCCACCTCCCCCGAGTTCTCTCCTCTGCCCATCATTCAAGGCCAGGGCCAGCCTCTCCTCTTCCAGAAGCTTCTTCCCTGTCCACCCTGTTCTTCTGAACTTCTCCAGCACTTACTGCTGCGCCACCCCTAGTTTCTGATTTAGTTAGTTGAAGCGGAGTCAAGACTTTACATTTCTAACAAGTCCCAGGTGATGCTGATGCTACAGGCCCAGGCCCACACTTTGAGACCTCCTGGTTTGGACCACTCTGTAGGGGTGAGGATTTTTAAGGGGCAGGTGGAAGGGATGAAGAAGGGCGGGGCAGAGGAAACCTCCTTGGCACACGCAACTACACACATGCTCGCTGTCTGTTGCGTAGTGAAGAGAACATGGAACTCAGAGTCAGGAGACCTGGATTGTCGGCCACCCATTTGCTCACTAGCTGCCAGGCTCTATGCAAATCATCAATCTCATTTAGCCTCAGTTTGCTCATCTGTTAATGGGTATGACGTTAATCCTGACCCAGAGGTTATTAAGGAAATCTATCAGGGTAACACATGTGAAAATGCTATGCAAACCCTAGGAGCAGTGGTTTATAAGGTTGAAGGATTTATTTGTGTTCCTCAAAACCACGCAGTGTTTGATAAATATTTAACTATTTTAACCTTCACAATAATCCTATAAAGGAGAAACTATTATTATTATTCCCATTTGATAGATGCAAAACTGAGGTTAGTAACTTGTTCAAAATCACACAGCTCGTAAATGGCAGAGCTTGGAGTTGGGCTTGGTCTGGCTCCAGAGTGTTCTCCTAACCACTGCTCTCTGCCACCTCTTGACATGTTGGCTTATGCATCCGTCAGTACGTGCATGTTTGCATAGGTGTATATGTTATCTAAATTTGTAAGAGGTTCCGATTTGTGTGCTTACCGAAGTGTGTGCGATGTAATGATCTTAGCAGTAGAAATCCATTACCGAGCACTTACTGTGTGCCAGGCACTGTGCCGACCATGACTACCATTGATCACTCACAGCCCTGCGTGGTAGGTCCTATCAATCTTCTCATTTTCCTGCTGAGGAAGGCTGAGCAAGGTTAACTAATGCGCCCAAGGGCACACCTCCAGAGACCAGTGCAGCAGGGAGGTGCACATAGATGCTCTCAGGGCCTTTACTCTCACCCCCCTAGGCTGACTGTGTCTGTATGTTCAGTGTAGGGATATGTATGGAGGGGTGTGTTTGCATGTAAGTATCTGCCTGTCCATCTCTCTGTCCATCCATCCATACATCCAGCCATCTGACTCTACTTGTCATTGGCAGCTGGGGTCATTGCCCTGGGTCAAGTTTTTTGGAAACCAAGCTGTGGGGGACTGGAGGACAGGTAAGAGAGGGAGCCACGGCCTCTTTGAACCCCAAGTTCCCAGAACATGTACCCTTGAGTCCAGAGTGCCTGTAAGGGACAAAGCCCTGCCAGGGGTGCAGAGGAGAGGTCTCACCCAAAAGGGTGGATGAATCCTCTTTGTCATTCTTACCACCCTGGACAAGTGGGAAGGCACAAGGAGGCCACAGAGGGGCCTCGTCACACTCCTCAGAAGGCAGACTTGGAGCCAGGCCTGCGTCTGTGCTCGGGCCCCAGTGCCCCAGTATCTGCACACTGGGATCCAAACAGTTTGTGTCTTCAAGAGTGATGTCCTGGCCGGGTACAGTGGCTCATGCCTATAATCCTAGCAATTTGGGAGGCTGAGGTGGGAGGATTGTTTGAGGCCAGGAGTTTGAGACCAGCCTGAGCAAGAGTGAGACCCCAACTATACAAAAAATAGAAAACTTAGCCAGGTGTGGTGGCCCATGCCTGTAGTCCCAGTTACTCAGGAGGCTGAGGCAGGAGGATCACTTGAGCCAGAAGTCTGAGGTTGCAATGAGCTATGATGACACCACTGCACTCTAGCCTGGGTGACAGATCAAGACCCTGTCTCAAAAAAAAAAAAAAAAGTGATGTCCTTTGTGCTTCTCCTTAGCATTTATTTTTTTTTTTTTTTTTTTTGAGACAGA
>NW_012153396.1:2088623-2116679 GCF_000956105.1 Propithecus coquereli | reverse complement strand
TAATTTCTTTCTAATTTTAGTAGAGACGGGGTCTCACTCTTGCTCAGGCTGGTTTCGAACTCCTGATCTCAAACAATCCGCCCGCCTCCGCCTCCCAGAGTGCTAGGATTACAGGCGTGAGCCACCACGCCCGGCCTCTCCTTAGCATTTATTAACTGGTTTTTTGGGGGGAGGGGTGCCAAATCTGGTTTTAAACAGAGAGAAAGCTGAATGGCCGAGCTAAGGTGATGCTTCAAGAGAGGCAAGATTGTCTATAGATTAGTGGGCAAAGGAATAAAAAGATTTGGGACACAAGAGGGCAAAGACCAGTATGACTAGTAAGTTTCCTTTGGGAGTGGGGGCCAAATTACCTGGATGTGATGGGGTAAGTATTATTTTCTATCTTGAAGAAAAATGTGTGATGTTTATACTGTCTCAGAACAAATAGGTCTGTGACTGATGGATAGTTTACCATTTATGTAGCTGGTTTCATGTACTTTTGACAGCTCAATCAGGATTCCAACAGTTATAAAAAATGATTTTCTTCTAGGAAGTTGCATGAGAGGAGCACGTGCCCCCGCCCCTGCCCTGTGCCCACCGGGCACTGGGCCTCACTCTGCGTGAGGAAAAGACGTGGATGCAGAGGCGCCGGGTGCCCCGAGAGTCTTCCCAGGCTGGACGTGGGTGTCTCACTTTTATAGGGCTGCCTGGGGACTGTTTGGCTGGACTCAGGCTTAGAGGCCATTCGGGAAGGTCCATTGTCCCTCACTGCCCCTGGGACTGGACATGAGGAAGAAACGTCACCAGGAACCTGCGAGAGTCAGACCCAGGGGAAGACCGGCCTGGAGACCACCTGGAGGCTCTGGGTCCAAGCGTGGCTCTTCCACCCAGGATCCAACCTGTGACCAAGCCGCTATCTCTGCTGACCTCTACCACAAGGACAAGGAGAAGGGCTGTGGCCCTTCTGGCCTCAAGTGGTGGCAACAAAAATGATGGCGGCCAAGGCAGGAAGGTGGAAGGTAGGAGGTAGTATTTTGCCACTGTGCAATGCCTAGGGATATTTTGGGTTTGGATTTACCTACTTTAAAGATATTTTAATACAGAAAAGTCCAGGTTTTCACCAAAGATCAGTTAGAGGCTGAAAAGATGGTAAAGCTGAAAGACAGAAAGATACCAGCCAGGTTTGGCGGTTTTACCCACACTAACGGCAGGTGACAGGGCACAGACCTGCCACTAGAGATGTCTTCTAGCCTCTGGCCTATGACTTTGAAAGGATCAGTAGGACCTTCAAGGTTACTTTTAAGGAAACAGGCTTAAGGTGTAACTGGTTCTGGTTCATGGACACAGGAGCCTCCTTGAGGGAAGGCTGTTCTCATATTTTTTTCAGCATTACCCACAACCTAAACAGGCTCTGGAGTCAGATTCTCTGGGTTCAAATCCCTTCTCCTCCACTTACTAGCTGCATGACCTTAAGCAAGTTACTTAACCTCTCTGTGCTCCAATTTCTCCATTTGCAAAATGGGTATATGCTAGAGCAATCTCATACGATTGCGGAGAGGATTAAATGAAATAACATTCAATCTGTTTAGCACAGTGCTTGGCACATTGCAAACACTCACTAAATGATAATTATTTCTCCTCCTCCCTCTTTTCCACAATTACCATTCTATCACTACAGACCACGCGCTAGGCATGACTTCACACATTCATTTAAAAATGTATATCAAGCACTGTAGTAGGTATTGATGATGGAGTAGTGGATGACAATTACGATAGTACCGAGCATTTATTAGGCACCCACTGTATGCCAAAACTCTATTAAACACTTAACATACATTATCTCATTCATGAAGTTCCTTGCCTTTGTGAAGCCAGCGGTTTAAAAAGAGCTTTACGTATATTATCTAATGTTGTCCTCACAAGAACCCCATGAGGGAGATATTGTTGCCCCTTCTCTACAGATGAGGAAATGGAGACCGAGAAGTGTCAAACAGATCGGAAATAATGGGACTGAGATTCAAATTCAGCTGAGGCTCAAAGCCCATGTTCCTACCATGCCACGCTGCTGCTCCGCCCCTGCCTTGCTAGATATTCACATGTTAGCTGTCACGTCCATAGGAGCGTGGGTCTATAGAAGGGCATGTGCTGCTTTGTGTCTGGACACACGAGCCTGGACACACTTCCATGACTGGATGCCTTGTATCAGCAGTGTGGGTGGTTTGTGTAATTATATTTCTGAATCTTATGCCTGAGGGAGACTGTTCATGTGACTTTGTAAGATCACATGGGTAGGTGCGACTGTGGTTTGGTTGTGGGTCAGTGTACCTGTGTGTGTGGGTGTGCCCTGTGTGTTCAGACCACTGTGGGGCTGTTGGCTAGGGATGGCTCAGCCAAGTGGTGGGTCGTGTTGGCATATGGGGCTCTTCTGACTTTTGAAGGAAGGGTGCTGGGGCAGAAGGGGGTGGCCTGCTAGATGGACCCTTCCAGGTGGGGGCGTCCACGGCTTGGGTGGCTCCCCTGCCCGGTGCTGGGTTTCAGGCCGAGAGACGGAGAAGCTCATTTCCCCTTAAACACCGCAGATCAAGGGCCCACAGTGGGCATGGGCGGCAGGGCGCCGTGTCGCTCACATTACAAATCAATTCATTACCGGCGCTCGCAGTCGCCTCCGATCTTCAAGGATCGGGGGTTTGATGAAGAGGATTCATTTCAAGAAATAAACCTTTTAAATTAACCACGAGATGAGGGAAATTTCTTTATTTAAAAAATGCTCAGGCCCTGCTGGCTTTGTTTTCTCTCTCTTATTAGCATTGTTATTAATAATCCCACCCTTACAGTTCTCCAGGGCAGAGTCCGCCCTGCCTGGGAGACAGAGTGAGCCGCTAGGACTTGGGGCAGACTCACCCCGGCCACCACTGCCAAGACTGCCTTCTCCACCAGACCCAACAGTGGGGCGCCAGCCAGACTCTGTGCCACAGACAGACTCTCAGGCAGACGGCCAGGAGCCTGCCGTGTGACCTTGGCTGAGTCACCTGACTTCTCTTTCCTCAACAGCAGAATGAACGTAGAATCATCACTTTCTACAGCCGGGCCTTAAAGTTAAGAGTTCAGCCCTTGAGCATAAGTTATCAATAAGCACACAGGCTCAGAGAAGGCTAGTGGCTTATCCAAGGTCACACAGAATCTTCTTAGCAGAGACGATTTTGACACCAGCCTGGTTCTTGGTCTAGTTTCTACGTGGAAACAAGGTATCTATAAATTATAAAGCAACTTGCTACACATTATCTCACCAAATGTGCACACATAACTTGTCAGGTGTATATTACTATTAATATCTCTGCTTTAAAGAAGAGGAAATCGAGGTGCTCTGGGAATGTACTACTCAGAGTTTTGGCAGAAAACATGTGACATACTCTATTGAGTCATCCAAGGACAGTTTAATAAAGCAACTATCTACAGAGGTGTGGGCAGGACTAGAAAAAGTGCAAGTGATGGCACAGTGTCCCAAGGCGAGTAACAGTGCTAAGCCATGGCCAAGCCAGGTCTAAAAGGGACAAAGATGAATGGAAAAGGTTACCACAACCAGAGAGAGATCTGAATGGAGATGTGTGGCCTTCAGCAGAGACATGCAGCCAATTCACAGCCACCTGGAAGAAGGGAGCCAAAGAAGTTCTCTCTCATCTTGCTGGTGACCCCTTTTGGTCAATGCCAAGGGAGCCAGTTAATGCAGGCTGTGTGGGGTGGGCCAGCCTCCCAGCACCGGAGCAAGGTGGAGAAGGGTGGGAAGGGATCTGGAAAGGCAGACACCAGTGCAGGGGGCTGTGACCTGCCAGTAAATGGCAGGGAAAAGACGGTCCCTCAGGAGTCCTGAGTCTAAGGGTTTCCTAAGTCCAAGCCATAGTCTTCTGTGCCACCATGCTCTGCCCAGTGATATCTGGCCCCTGCCTCCCAGGAATTTTGCACAACTCAGATGGAATGCTGGGCCTGGAGATGTAACCTAGTGTGAGGTACGGCTGTACCTCCTTGTGGCCGTACCTGTGGCATCCAGCAATGAGAGGTGTCAGCATCTGGCCTCCCAGGGGGCACGTCAGCACCAGAAATGGGACTTTCTGGAAACCCAGGGCTTTCATCCAGCAGACCTTGGGCTCCCTTGCATGGGCCCACTCTGTAGTCAAAAGTCTGCCCTAAAAGAGTCTGCAGACCACAGAACTAGCACAAGGATCAGAGAGCAGTTGCCCGCCTACCCGCAAGAGGAGGCTGTCTTAGTCCATTTTGGCTACTATAACAAAATACCTGAGACTGGGTTATTTATAAACAAGAGGAACTTATTGCTTATAGTTCTAGAGGCTGGGAAGTTCAAGATCAAGGTGCCAGCAGATTGGATGTTTGGTAAAGGCTCACTCTCTGCTCCAGGGTACCTCTTGCTGCATCCTCACATGGTAGAAGGAGAAAAGGGACAAAGAGCTCTCTCAACTCCTTTTGTAAGGACATTTAATCACTTCCCAAAAGGCCCCACCTCTTAATACTAACACATTGGGTATTAGTTTCTAACATATGAATTTTGGGGGAAACCAACATGCAGAGTGCAGCAGAGGGAGAAGTGTGGGGCCCTGGAGAACATCGCCTACCACTTCCTGTGCGACTCACTCCCTGCTTGGTGTAGGATGGGTCGGGGGATCTGAGGGAAACCCAGATTAGGGTCTCCTTTCCTTGCCACTCCTCCAAAAGGAAAGCTAGGTCATGGACAAACTGAGAAAAAATGGGACCCAGGGAGGTGGAGAACTCAGAGTCTTGGGGCACCCATCCCCTGGGAGATGCCAGGGAATTTGGGGGTCTACAACCTGAGAGAAGGAGGGGACGCGAGCTCTCAGGGATGGGGTATGACCAATCTGTTTAAACTCTATTTTCAAGTTGCATCCCAACTGGTATTTGCAGAGTTGTTTCTAGGGTAGGGGTCTATATTCCTCCTTAGAACAGGGCTCCTCAAGGCCAGGACCATGTTTGTCATCAGACTAAGGGTCTCTGGGACTGGGGCCTCAGCTCGTCCTCTGGGTGGTCTCCTAAACTCAGCCCAGGGCTCTGGTTTCAGGTAGGGGATTCAACTCAGACACGGCCTCCCCATCCAAGAAGATGCAACCCCCAAAGGCTCCTTGTGCCTTCCTAGGCCCCCACCCAGCCCCACTCTGCTGCAGCCGGCGGCAAGGAAGGAGGGAAGGAGAAAAAGGCCTTCCCAGCCTCGCATAGACCTGCCCAGGTGTGTGGGGGGGACCAGCTCACCATCTCATTAACGTGGAATTGTTTTTAGGTTAATAATCTTGCGTTAATTTTCCCTTAAAATATTGTCTTTGACCGTTAAATGCTCACACTGTTATAAAAAGAACGTAATAAATGATCTTGAAGCAAATTCTCCTGCCAAATGTCATAATTTATTTGCATAATTAGCTCTTAATTTTAATTCAATATGCAAATCCACGCTTCCTTTCCATTGCAGCCGCCTGTTTCCCAGCCGGGCGGCCATGAATTTACTGTGACGCTCTCTCCATGGCTGTCAGTGGTGGGGGTGGGGAGGCAGGCACCTTCTGGGGCTATGCCTGGAGGAGGGGCTCAGACACACAGACTCAGATGGACAGGCCCATGGGCCCCACTACCTGGGTGCAGGCGTCCTCAGACGGACCTGTATGGACATGAGAATACCGATAAACTGAGGACGCGTGCAGAGACCTGGAGGTGAAAGCATATGAACCCAGACTTACAGGCTGACACATTAAGAAACCCATGGGCACCCACTGAGACACATTACATAGGCAGAAACACTGCCACGCATGAACACATGAACACAGACTCCCATGCAGTCACATGGCTTCATGGACACAGACAAATGGACTGACATTCAGAGACATGGACATGCCCAGATACACCTACAAACGCAGAGAAACACAGATCGCAGCCAACGAGCAGAGATGCATCCAGGCAGACCCAAACACTCCCGATAGAGACATGCCTGGGCCTGGGCACAGATGTGCACACTTGCCGAGACACACCGAGCTGCTGAAGCCACACATCTACACGTACACGTGCGTATCAAGACACGCTGCCCTGATGGAAATTGACAACCCTACAGGAAAGCCAGGATGCTACATGGACACCCCACACACTGTAGAACTTGGCCTTCAAGTCTCCACAGCAACATTTTTGAGGCATCATAGGGCTTGTGGAAAGAGCACTGAACTTAGAGTCCAGGGACTGGGTTCTGGTTCCAGCTCCACTTCTCACAAGCTGTCGGACCTTGAATAAGCCCTTCGTTTTTTGTTAAATAACAGCTTTATTAAGATGTAGTAACGGTGCTCGCTTTGGCAGTATATATACTAAAATTGGAACAATATGGAGAAGATTAGCAAAAAAATATATATATATATATAATTCACATACCATACGATTCATCTATTTAAAGTACACAAGTCAATGGTTTTTAGTATATTCACAGGATTGTGAAATCATCACCACAAGAAATTTTAGGACTTTTTAATCACCCCCCACAAAACCCCCATATTAACAGTCACTCCTGTTTTCCACCAGCACCCACCCACTCCAGCCCTAAGCAACTACTATTTATTTCCTGTCTATATATTTGCTTACTGTGTGCATACTATATAAAGGCAATCATACAATTTGAGTTTTTTGTGACTGGCTTCTCTCTCCTAATGCAATACTTTCAACATTTATCTATTTTGTAGCATGAATCAGTACTTCATTCCTTCTTATGGCAATGAACTAATATTCTGTTATATGGATAAACCACATTTTATTTATGCATTGGTTAGTTGATGGCATTCGGGTTATTTTCACTTTTTGGCTCTCATGAATAATACTGCTAGGAATGTTCTTGTACAAGTTTTTGTGTGGACCTGTGTTTGCATTCTCTTCAGTTTATCCCTGAGAGTGGAACTTCGTCTCCTTAGAGTTAGGTTTTCCCCTCTATCAAATAGGGGGCTCCTCCTCCAGCTGCGCTTGTTTGTGATCAACGTGGCATTATCTAGCTGAGATCATGGCTCTTCTCACACACCAGACATACACAGACACTCAGGTACTTGCACACACATACAAAGTCACATACTCAATCACCAACACAGCCACCTGGACCCATACTGTAGCCCCATACCCCCATATCCCCAAGGGCATAGATGTACCCGTGGTGACCTAAACCCCCCATGAGGACCTGCATGCAGAGGCCTAGAGAAGAAGATGGACGTGGCGTTGGACAGATGATGACAGCTACAGGGAAGAACATCCTGGCTCAGGGAGGGTCCTTTCATGATGAAGGAGAGGTGTTAGGGATGCCGGCTCTCTGGGGTGGGGGTTATCTGGTTGGGTCAGGGTCTGAACACCAGGACACATGGGTCCCGCGTCCCTATCTGTTTCTGCCCTACCCTCTACCTGACCAGGGAATCCTTTGTCTCTCTGCCCCACCTCCCCAGAGGAAATGTGACCCCTCCCCACCCTTGCCCCCCTTCCCCACAAGCTAAGGAGACAAAAGGGATCCTTTTCCAGGATAATTAAGCCTCAAAGACAGCAGCTCCTCCCAGGAAACTGATCGGGTTTGCCCTGGGAGAGCCCTTTCTTGTGGGAGGAGAGGGACAGGGAGACAGCAGAGATGGCCAGGAGAGCTCAGAGACCGCGGGCCGACACTGACTCTTGTGGCCATATATTGCCTGTCACCAAAGTTTGATCTTTATTTCCCCTTGTTAGGAGAGGGGTTATGAAGTTGGGGGCCTGATTAGCTGCAGACTCTGACACATCGTCTCGGGTAATCACGGGAGTCCTGGGTAGGGGTGAGCAGGAAACGCGTGCATGTGTGTGGATGTGCGATGCTCACGTTGTCGTGGGTGTGTATTGACGCTGTGGCTGAGTCTCAGTGTGCGCGTGTGTGAATGTGTGCCTGTCCCCAACCCTCTTGGCCCCCACCCCCACCCATGCCCCCCTGCAGAAGACTCACTGTGCGGCCTCAGCGGAGTTTCTAACCTGGAGTGATCGCTTTCCCGATTTGCCACTTTAGTACTCTTGTTAATGAATTTTTAATCTTCTTAATGACATTAAACACGGAAAGTAATTAAGGAAAACAAGTTTGAAACTGCTGACTTCAACCCTTTATTCACAACTATTTAATGTAGAATTAATTTGATTTTGCCCATTATTCAAATGAACGCGCTACCTTCTCCTCAGCCCCAGGCCTGTCCCCTTGCCCCCTCCCCTGCATGCCCAGAGACCCCTTGTTGTGATCACCCAGTTATCACTGACCCAAGTGGGTGCTGCTTTCTGTGTAACATGTCTGTGCTGGGGACCTGGGGGTGATGACTAGGCCAAACCCGTGGAAGGTGAAGAAGGCTGAGTGGCCTCTGGTTGGGAGAATTGCAAGGAGGGAGCCAGGAAGACAGAGGGGCCTGAGAGCCCCTTCGCCATGCTCCATCCAGCTCAGATTTCCACCCATGGGTATTCAATCAATAGCCCCTACGTGTTCTGTGACCTGTGCACTCAAATGCTTGGATGTCGGAAGCCTGGGGTATACAGATGTTTGGACATTTGGATTAGTGGGTATTTAATATTAGAATATATAAATCTGTAGAACTCAAAATAATCAGGTGTTTGGAGGCTCAGATGCTGGGCTTGGTACCTGAGTGGCCAGATCCCAAGATAACCATTTTTCAGAATTTTAGACCAAGAGAAAGAAGCTCCCACTTCTAAACCCTGGGCCTCAGGCCACTATTTAGATGAAGCTACGATGGGCAAGTCAAAGCTGTGTGAAGCTGGGCTTGAAACCGATCCCAGTCCTAGGAGCAGAAACCAGGCCCCACGATAGAGCCAGCTTATCCCTGAGCCTGACAGTTTGTCTGCCACCGTCCAGAAGGGGTCCTCAAGCTGCCTCTGAGCCCTGGGTGAGAGGGAAGGCAGGGTCCAAAGGAGTCCCTGGGCGGTCAGTGCCTGGGCCTTCTCCAAGTCTGAAGGCAGTGGAGCAGGCGCCTCTTCCCCAGGGCAATGTGCTCACGGCTGGGTGGGGAGCTGGGAGAACAGGTGCAGGAGGTCACCCCAGCCTCAGGACTCCAAAAGGCCCGTCCACTTCGGCTATGGGTGCCAGATCCTGTTTTGTGTGGGAGTGTGTATGCACCTGTGCATGGCCACGACAGGAGGTGCGGGGTGGACACGACCCTAGGAGGCAGCAAAAGGAAGTGGAAATACCTCAGCATCAGCCTCAGGTGGGACAGACTTAAATCCTGACTTCGGGCCAGTCCCTGACCTTTCCTTTCCTCCTCACTCAAGTGGGGAGACCGAGTCTTACCTCAGGGGGCTGTGGTGATGAAATGAGATGTTGCAGGTGCAGTCCTGGCACAGTGCCTGGCACATGGGGGCCTCCCCCCCAATTCCTGCCCCGTTACCCCAAGCCCCGCCGGTGGAAAGAAAGGAGACTCCAAGAATGTGCCAGAGAAGGAAAACTGTGGACTTCTGGGGCTGGGACCAAAGGAGGGTCTTTGGAAAACATGGACTTGCCCAGACACCCTGAGAGTTGGGGGAGAGCTGACGGGAGGGGAGTCAGTAACGGACAGCCCCTCCCCTACCCCTGAGCGGCCCCGAAATGCTCCTCCAGCCATTCCCCTGAATTAGCTTCCAGAAAGGGTTTCCCTCTCCCTCCCTGCAACTTCTTCCTTCCTCTCGCCTCTTCTCTCTCAACAAGCCTCCCCCAAGTCACTTCCCTCATCTCAGCGCTTGGAAGAAAAGCAGTCCCAACCCCATTCCCCCCCCCCCTTTATGCCACACTGAGCCATGACTGGGCCTGAGCTGATGCCAGAGTCTCCCTCACCCCTTCCTCCCATTCCGGGGACTTTATGGGCTGAGACGCCGCCAGCTCGCTCACTTCTCCCTCTCCCGCTCCTCTTTCCATCATTCTCCACGTCTCTTCCTCCCTCTTTCTTCCCCTGCAGGGCCTGCCTTGCTCTTCCCTGTCTGTCTGTCTCCATCCGTGTGTCTGTCTCCACCTCTCTAGGTCTTTCTCACTTTCTTGAAAGAGCGTGGATTCTAGAACATTTCCAGCTACCACTACTGTCCAGGGAACACTCTCAGGAAAGGAAAAACAACCTGAGCCCAGCAGGGGACAACGGGAGGAATCCACCCTTGAGAGTGTCCTGGGGTAGGGGGAGCCCTGAAACTCACGTGCCCCTGCAGTGCAGCCCCAGCCAGGCCAGAGCCAGAGCAGGTGGGTCTCTGTCCCAATTATTGCACCCACTTGCCCTCCTTGGTGACATCCTGGGAAGGGCCAGGAGGCTCTAAAGGAGAGGACCGGATCAATGTAGAGTGCACCTACATCACCCTCCCACCCCCATGTACCCACCAAACACCCCCCCACAATACACACTCACATAACAGACAGACTGGCACCTCACTCACACACAGACACAAATACGCACCAGCACAGATACACACAGCTCCCCCAACACACGGCTCCCACACACGCACACACACATATACACGCGGAGATCCCACAGGCGCCCAAAAGCACAGGGCAATGATTAATGTCCCCTCAGAAAAAGAAATTATATCGAATAAATTAAACTACTGTGGCAGCAAATTGAAAAATAAGGATGTAAATGAGGTTTGAATACTTAATATCGAAGACAAGGGGGGAACGGGAAGGGATCGCCGGGTCCCCGGAGAAGGGAAAGGATGGTCCCTCCTGCCCCCAAATTCGACTCTGGCTCCTGTCCAGAGTCCTCGGAGCTGGGGCAGGGGTAGTCTAGGGGCTCCAGTCAGCACCAGCGACTCTCCCCCCAGTGGCCATTGCAGAGAAGGTCTCAGAACCTCTGGAAAGACTCAGGGAGGGAGGACGGGGAGGACGTGGCATGGCCACCTGGCAGCATCTCCCAACCCACCCCTGACAGCCCCAACACACAAACTTGCTTTCAGACCCACACGTACTCCTTTGCAGGCCCTCCTGGCTTGCGGGAGCCACTACTCAACTCTCCCCAGCGCCTGCCTGCCCACCCAAAGGCGTCTGATCACACACGCCTTGCTCGCCCCTTTCAGCTCTGTCCCAAAGCTGCATGCGCTCTCAGAACCCACCAGCCCCTGCAGGGCCCCCCGATATATCCTAACCCACACACACCCTGAACACAGCACATTCTGCCCACTTGCTTGCCAACACCCCAATATCACCCCGGCATGGTCCTACCCACATCAAACACCCCCAAACTCCAGCGCACATACCCGCACACACGTAAGCGTTCTCTCTCTCTCTCTCTCTCTCTCACACACACACACACACACAAACTCTTTCCTTGGAGCACATCATGACATAGTCCTGTCACCTCCTCCCCATACAAAGCATCACACACGCACACACATCCCCACACACAGTGGAGTAGCTCATCCTGGGGCCCAGTCACCTCAGAAACTGGGGAGGGTGGCAGACTTGGGAGAGGCTTCTCTTTCCCTCTGAGCTTTAAGCAGTCCTCCCTGCACACACACACACACACACACACACACACACACACACACACACACACACACACGGAGACAGGTGCTGCCCGGAGCACCTACACTCAGCCTCCATCTCTCTTTCTCTCTGCATCCACCTTTGTGGCCGGCTCAGTTTCCCTCGCACTGCCTGTCAACTGCTTCCCCCCACCCCGCCCCGTCGCCTTTGTCTTGGACACCCCAACGTACCCCTGCCTCCCTCCTCCCCGCCGGCCGCCCGGCCTGGGCTGCACCCCCTCCGGCCCCCGCCCCTTCCCCTCCTCCGCGTCGCTCGCTGTCGTCTCTGTTCATATATATTTAGTATTTATTTACAAGGCTGGGTTTTTTCCCTGGGCGGGAAGCCAGCCGTGCACAGAAATCCTTAAGATGCTATAAAGCTGGTGAGGTATAAAATGGAAAGTGGTTAGTGCGCTGTTTGGAGATATCTCACCGGCGGCCGGGCCGCGCCGCCCAGCCGGCCGCTGTAAATCTCCCGGAGTTTAGCGCGCTTGTTTGCGTCTGGCCGCAGGGAGGCCCGCGCGGGGCGGGGGAGGGCGCCCCCCAGCGCCGGGACCTTCTGGAGAGGCTGGGGCCCCACAGGCGCCACTCCCTCCTCCAGGGGACGAGGAAGACCCCTTCTGGGGAAACAAAGGCCCCTCTGCGGCTGTGCCTCTTCGGAACTTCGTCGTGCCCCCCAGGGGGACCGAAAGAGGAGTAAAGACCCTTCAGTGCATGGGCCCTGCGGGACCTGACGGTGCTCCCACCACCCCTGCACGGGTTCCCCAGGAGCCCGCTTCACTTAGCCCTCTGTCTCCAAAGTGCCGGTGGCATGGGGAGCCTGGAGGTGACCCTGCCTGGCTGGGAGGGCAGTCAAGGACAGAGCAGAGTTTAGGGGAGCCCTCGTGGAAATTCTATTTGGGTTAGGAGCCAAGGTTCTGCCACCAAGCTGGGTGCCCTCACCTCCCCGAGCCCCGGTTTCCTCTTCCTCGGTGGGCTCCTAATAGTTCCCACCCACAGGTTGCTGGAGAGTAAAGAAGTGGAGGCAGGCAAAGGGTTTAACGCAGTGCCTGGTATGCAGCAGGTGCTCAGTAAATGCTAACTGGTGTTATTTGTGCCCATGTACTCAGCACTTTGTTCACCCACATATTCAGTTAGTTGCTCGGTTACTCCTTTATTTAGTCAGCTAGCCACGGCTTCCACCCACCCATCCATTCAGCGGTTTAGGCGCTGCCATTCCAGGCTCTGCAGCAGCGGGTCCGGCAGGAACGCGCTGGAGCCAGGTCTCCGCCGAAAGGGTAAAGAGCCACTTCTGGACTAAGCAGCATCACAGGGCCCCTGGGAGGAAAGGGCTCGCCCTGCGCACGAGCCTGCCCATCAGCGACTGCCACAGTCCTTTGAGCTCCTGTGGTCTGAGAGTCACAGGAGAAGCAGCGGGCCCTATCTGCAAGGAGCAACTAGACTGTGACCCCCCAGAGGGCAGCTCTCATCTCCCGCTCACCAACCCCCACCAGCAGAGCCCAGAGCTGGCTCTCCCCAGCTGTCAGTAAGTGCTCTTTGATTGATGAGGTGGGAAGGCTGAACTCTGCCACAGTCCCCTCTCGCTCTGGAGAGATGACACACCTGTCATATAGCCTGCACACGCACATCCCAGCTCACCTGGACACATGTCAGGAGGTCCAGGAGTAATGACAGAGAGCTCTTAGGTGGTCACTGTCCAGATTAGGAAGCTCAGAAGAGCCAAGACTGTGTCACATAGCCACGTCCTAGCCGCTTTTGCTGAATTGGTTCATTCGTTCACTTATTCATTCACTCATTCGTTCATTTATGCAACAAGTGTTTCCTGAGGCTCCTGGGCTAGCGAATGAGGGGGACACGAATGAGCATTACTTAGTCCTGGCTCTCAAGAAGTTTATAGTCCAGGACAGCTGTAGGGCAAGTGTACAAGTCATAACGGCATCAGGAAAGCCATGGGAGGAGCCAGGAATCTGTAGAGAGGCTTATAAGCTTCCTGGGGAAGAGAAACCACTGCTGGTGTGTGTGTGGGGCGGGGGGGACAATAATAATGATAATAGCAATCATAGTAGCAGCCAGCAGGCACCTTGCTAAGCATTTCACCAGGAATATTCAGAAGATGGCTTTGCTTGAATGGTATTTTGCGGAGGATTAGAATATTGACAGGCAGAGATGAGTTGGGGTGTTGGAGAGTGATGCTGTTCCAGAAGGAGAGCGCCACAGGCAGAGGAAGAGCATGAGTGTGTGCTCAGAGGTGGGAAATCGCTGGATGGGGAGCATTCAGGGAACCACTGTGATTCCAATTTGGCTGGCAAATGTGAGCGTGCGGGAGAGTCATGGGGAGGCTTGGAGAGAGGGGTGGGCAGGGGCCAGATCAGGAAGGGCTGTAAATATCAGAGTAAGGAGTTTCAATTTTATATAGTAGGCAATAGGGAGCCATTGAGGGTTTTTGAGCAGGGGAGTGACATGATCAGAGCCATGCTTTAGGAAAATTAATCTGGCAGCAGTGTGTAGAACAATTGAAGACAGTGAAACTTAAAGGCAGAGGAAGATGGCTCTGCCCATCCTGGTGACTGGTGCGTGGTAGACACTCAATAACAGTTTGTTGGTTGAGTGGAGGTGACCTATGACAGCCATCATAGGGGCCTTCCTGGGGGTGGTGCTGATGGTGGAACAAAGGTGGGTGCAAAAGACATCAAGAACTATCTCTGAATTTGTTAACTGACTGAGGGTAGGGATGAGGACCAGCAAAGAGGGAAAGGCTTCAAGGGTTCAATGAGAGTCAACAGAATGACAGGACCATTAACCAAATAGGGGAGTCACAAGTCGTTGCTGGTTTTCGGAGAGATTTATAAATTTGGTTTTTCACGTATTAGCCTTGCACTGCCTGAATTGTGGGCTTAGATCGCAAGGGAAGCTTGGAACTAGAGGTAGATGTTTCCATCACCCGCGGAAGGTGCCAGAGTACATGAGATCTCCTGAGAGTCTGCAGGGAGAGATGGCAGAGAGCTGAAGGAGAATCGGGAGAGTGCAGTGGGCAAGAAGCCAAGACAGGAGTGAGCTTTAAGGAGAGAGGTATTGCCAAGGCTTCCCATGGGATGGGGCCTGACAGTCAGGTGTGGGGTCTGTGGGTCAGAAGTTGGACAAGAGGCCAGGGCAACCTTGTGGAGGGAAGTGTGGGTGGAGTGGAGGCAGCTGATGCCAGGCTGGACGGCAGGGATACCGGTGTGTAGATGGACCCCAGGGCAGAGCATTCACGGACACTCCATCACCTGCCCTCTGCACAGACCAAGCCCCCAGACTCGCTATTTCCCTGGAAGCTCTCTTGTCTTTCTCCTGGATGGAGTGTCCGCCAACCTGGCTCGGAGAGGACAGTGGGAATCAACGAGATGGACTGTTTCTCATCCTGGTATCCCCCAAACCCTCCAATCTCAGCACACCGGGGGGCTTGCTGGGTTCATGTTATTTACTTGGCTGCAAACCACACCACCATACTCTTCTCTCTGATGCAGGCTACACCCATGCCCAGTTGTCCCCTGGACATGCTTGGCCATCCTCTTCCCTGGCACTGGAGATCACTCTGGTCCACAGCCTGCTGCCTCCGTCCTCGGCCATACCCTCAGCCCAAGCACTTGAGCTGGTGATACCCAGGGCCCCAGGACTCTGGGGTACAGGAAGTGGCTGGGAATCGGGGGAGCAGAGGGGACAGGGCCCAGAGCCTTGCTTCCCATTTAGGAGGAGCAAGGCACAGGAGGTGGTGTGGGCCCCCACCCTCCCGGAGGGGACCCGCAGTCCTAAATGCCCCTGCGCCTTCTCCATATTGTGGGAAAAGCTGCCGCATCCATCACTGTCAGGCATCGAGTTTGAATAAATTTGAATGCACTGAGCCGTGGGCTGCAGTTTCTATAATATCACTTTCCAGTTTGAATATTTCACTTACTTTTTTTTTTGAATTTCTTTTTATCCAACAGTTTCTCCTCCTTTTCATCTACCCCCGCTGCAGTCAAGCTCAGGACGTAGAGAGAGGACAGTGCCTCGAGGGTGTCTGAGATGGGAAGAGGCCAGGCCTTTGCCAGCTTTGGCACCTCTGTCCTCCCACCCACAGGGACCCCCCCACCCAACTCATGTTCTCCCTGGGCCCGGAGCCTAGTCTCTTCCCACATGTGTAGATGGGGAAATAGCAGCCGGAGAATAAGCCACCCTCACACTGCCCGTCTTCTGCATGGGCAGACCAAGTGTGCCAGGGCCCTGCTTCTTCCTTACTGGGGTCGGAGCCTCTCACCTACTGACCCTGCATCACACGAGCATGCACACACATCGCCTGATACATTGATTTTTACCTAGATGTTAATGGTAGATTGCAATTTCTCACGAGGAAGCTTGCTCCCAAGTCCCTCCAGCCACTGTCCTGCCTTCCTCTCTAAATAAGGACCCCCATTTCTGGACCTCCTCCCCCGTCTCCCTGCTGATCTTCATTCTCCACCCTTCAGCATGGTACCAGTACAGCCATGCCTTCTGGCTGGGGGCTACTGGGAGGGAGGAAGGCCTAGATTCCTGACAGCACACTCCAGAGAAGCACCCCCAGGTCCTGGCCACAAGCCCCATGATGTGCTAGACCTTGGTTGGTGCCACCGCCACTCCCCACCCAGAGCTCAGGGGCCAGGGAGAGCCGAAGACAAACGGGGAAAGAGACCATCCAGGAAGAAACAAGTCAGGACTGCATTTGGAGTGGAGCCCAGATGGGAATGGGAGGTGAGGAGGTTGAGAAGGGTCTTCTGGGGACCCTTTGAGTCTGTATCTCTCCATAGGGAGGTCCGGCCACACTCTTCCTTGGACCATCCATCAGGCATGCCCACTATACTGACAATCTCGAGAAGGCAGTGACCATCCATGAGGCTCGTGGTGACACGGACCATCAGTGAGGACACTCTGCTACATTGGACACACTGACCAGTCAGTGGACACTGAGTACCCCAACCATCTAAAAAGGATGCATGACATTGACCATATGAGGATCCTTGACCATCCAAGGAAGCACCAGCGTTCCAGGCCATCTCCATGGAGACATTGTTCAAAGAGCATGTTCTCCTCCTCCTGCCAGAAACAGCATTTACTTCAAATACAAACAGTGCCCCACAGTGCCCACGTCTGCCACTCTAGGTTTGCATGGCGGAGGGTGGGGGTAGGGGGATGAGGGAAGCAGGAGACAGAAAGCCTTAGTGATCTGTGACTTTTTGGAGGTGATGGTGTGGCACCCTGCTGTGTGCCTGGTCCTCTGTGCTCATAGTTAGGTCGTGGGAAGGCAGGAGACAGGGAGGAAATGGTCAGACTTTGGGGAACTCACAGTGTGATTGGAGAAATGAAATTGTCACTTAGTGCAATATTTATTTCTACTTTATCTTTTGCCATGTTCAAAGGAGTTTGAGGAGGTTTAGGTCACACACACACACAGTTAAAGAAAAAGAGAGAAGACATTCGGAAACTACTTAAAGCCAGGGGAGAGATAAACCAACCGAGAGCTGGTGGGAGAGCATGTGCAGGTAGCGTGGCCACCGCAGGCCGGGCCCCGCTGTAACTGGCCCAGCTCTCGGGGTGCTCACACCCTGTGGGTTCGGGTAGTCAGGGCAGGGGCTTTCTGGAGGAGGTCGAACGAGTCTGGGGACTTACCAGATGTGAGAAGTTCTAACCAGGAAGAACAAATGAGAGTGGCAGGACCAGAGTGAGCAAAGTCAGAGAAATGGACTGAATGTGTGGCCAGTGCTGGAGCAGGGAGCGGCTGGCAATGGGGGTGGTGAGTTTGGGGTGGGGCGAGCAGGTGGGAAAGATCCAGTATGTTCCAGGAACAATGAAGAGGCGAGAGAAATAGTAGGCCATGGTGGAGGGGTGGTGGGGTGGTCAGTGTGCGGGGAGCACTTAGCAGGCACTTCGGACTAGGTTGGCCACACCCCAGTCTTCCCTAATGCTAACACTGGCCCCTCAGCACCCTCTTCCTGTGCACCCCCATCGCCCATGAGCTCAAACTCAGCACCCCAGGAAAGACAGACCTTGCCGGGGGAGGGCGAGCCATGCACAGCAGGGGCCCCAGGGAGGAGCTGCACACCCCTGTGAGGGTGGGGGCCGAGCCTTCCCTCCCCTCCATGTGCCCCAGCCGGGCCCGCAGCGGACGGAGTGTGGCGTGAAGGGAGAGGCTCTCCTGCCGCACCATGACAGATGATTGACTCGAAACAATATCTAAGGCGATCAGGATAAAGTGCTGGCCATTTCAAGGCTCAGCAGAATTCAGATTCTAATTAGACTTCTCACCACATTCCAAATAAAAATGGTTCCCCTGGTATCCTCTTTGCCTATCAGGTGTCTCTCCCTGATCGCTGGAACAAAACGCATAAAGAAAGTGATTAAAGCCATAACAAAGGCATAAAATTGGAATTATCGCTGCCACCACATCTGGGAGCACCGAGTGTCACCACACCGCCCCCTCCTCCCCAAACCCGCGCACACACGGAAGTGCCGCCCCATCACAGCTCCTGGCTGGGCACCCTGCGATGACAGCCATCAGATGGGTGGGGGGTGGGGGCTCTGTGTGGAGCTGGGGGTCCAAGGAGCCAGGGGCTGGACATTAGGAGGTGAGTGAAGTGGGTGAATGAGGGGCTCCAGGCCTGGGGACAAGGGAGTGAGTGGACCAAGAAGAGAGGGGTGGGGCCAGATAATGGTCACTGTCTCTAGTGTCTGGACATTTACTAGGGGGAGGGGCCTTGGGGCTCTTGACTTGATGACCTCGTCAACCCTAGGACATGTGGCCCAGTGCGCACACACACACGGCTGACAACATGCTATAAATATTCTCAGGCATTCCACATGGCATCTGTCTCTGTTGGGAGACCCCTGCCCTGCCAACAGACCCAAAGTCCCCCAACTGACCCACTGCTCAGGCCACTGGACCCGGTGTTGGTTTTCAGTTCCCTTTTCCAGCCTACTTCCAACAGGGGGCATCCGCCTCTAGAGACTACCAAGTCCCCTTTGGTCCCCAGCATGTGCGTGCACAGCCAGCATGTAATCTAGAGACCTCGGTCCCCTACAACACACATTTGTGCGTGCACGCAGACACACACACCATGCCATAACAATACCCTCACACGGCGTGTAAGCTCTGGAGATACAGCAGAGACCCCCCTCTCAGCGGGGTGCCCTGGCAGAGGGGTCTCTCCACCTCTCCAGCTCTCCCGCCTCCCTACTGCAGCCCCCAGCTGCCCCTCACGGCCAGCCTGGTGCCTGGTGCCGGGCAGCCCTGCTCCCTGCGTGGGGCGGGGAGGCGGGCGGGAGGTCCAGAGGAGGGTGAAGGAGTGGGAGCCAGGCTCTGAGCGGGGACGATATAAAATTAAAAGGTAAAAAGCAGGAACGCAAATGGAGGGTGCTTTCAGCTTTCACATTATTAATGACTCTTCAAAAAATCGGCGAGTTTTCCAATCTTCTCTGAGAAGCGCTTGAAGGAGCTCACAGATGAAACTGACCTTCAAAATGTTCTTTGGTCTTTAGTTAAGAAATTCGCTCGCCATTATGGCATCATTAGGGAAACAAGGATAAAATTACTCCATGGTTAATGACCTATAGTATCTCCCCACCAAAATTTGTTTCAGATCTAATAAAACTGTGCTTAACACACTCGGATGAGTTATGAGGACTGTTCTGCAGGGTATTAAAATGTGGAAAATAGATTTTCCGAAGCTGGGGGGACTGGACTTTTTGAATCAGATAGCAGAATGGAATTTTCTGGGCAATAAATTCTTCCATGTCTCAATTTCATCTCGAGCTCTCTCTCTCCTGCCTGCCTCTGCCCCTCTCTCTCTCTCTCTCCCTCATACTCTCTCTCTCCCCCACTCTCTCTCTGTCTCCCTCTCTCTGTCTCTCATCTTTTCCTAAAATACTGAAGCAACAGAGAAACCTTTCAAATTTGAAGCCTACATAAACTTTGAGAAAAGCAGAATGGGAAAGGCCGTTGTGTGTGACAGAGGGAGGCTGCATGTGTGCACACACGTTTGTGGGTCCTGCCTGTGTCACAGGAGAGAGGGCAAGGAGGCAGCTTCCTCTGCCACCTCACCCAAGTGCCTCTATACACACCCAAGGTGGTAATGCCACCCTCGCTCTCTCTGCCGCTGGCCAAGCTGGGAGATCTCGCCCTCTCCCCCAATCACAGGGCACACCCTGACTAATGACCCTTCTTTCAGGGTCTTGACACACACCAAGGCCAGGTGTCAGCATGGAAGAGAGTACACCTCTCCCTGTCCACCCCAAACTTCATGGGGACGGGAGGGGGGTGGGCTGCACTGGCCTTGTGAGGGGTCCGAGCTGCCCTGGTTCGCACACATGCGTGCACACGAGCACATGCTGCCACCATAGACGGGGTACACCCAGACGCCCTGGCCAGCCAGGCTGGAGGCTGAGACCTGAGCCCCGGGCCCAAGCAGCGGCTGAAGGTTTTCGGGGGCTGGATACTGCCGCGGAGAGAGGTGGCTGGCGAGGTAATGGCATTTTGCTCTCTTTAAACTTTAATCTTTCCTATTAATTCCCTGCAACTGGAGAATGTGTGAGAGTTAATGTTCCGTGAACGTGTTTCGCACTCGGCAGTCTCTTCGAGCTAATTACCTTCAGGTGCTAAATGGAGGGAACTTGCAATCCATTTGGATGTGAAAAAATTTCGCCTTCCCGTCCCCTGTGAGACATCCTTTTTCCTGAGTGCTGCAGAAAGAATGCTCTCTGGGTGGGAGTTTTTTTCCTAATGTTTTTTTTCTTCAGCCCTCTCCCCCGCCCCCTTTCTCCAAGAGTCTGGGTTTTGCAGGACAGTGGTGGTTGGAGACTGGAGGAGGCTGGGCCTCGGCAGAAGGTCCAAGTCAGGAGTGTGGGCCAGGTGGGAAAGGACTTCCATGCAGGGAGACACCCCAGCTGAGAATCTGGCCCCCGCCCCTTGGAGACCCTGGAGTGGAAGTGTATTTACACGCTTAATAACACGCTTATTACCAATGTTTCTCAGCTGCTAGGTTTTGAATACAGATATAATAGAATTTTACAAGCCACATAAAAGCTGTCCTTCTCTTGGACCCTTAACTGGAGTGGCTGGTAGGGCGGAGGACAGGGGATGGAGAATGGGGATGAGGAGGGGGCTTGAGGAGGGAAGGATAAAAATAGGTGGCAGAATGGGAGGAGAGGAAAGAAGAATGGGAGGGAAGAAGATGGGCCTGGTGGGGTGGGGCTGTATGAAGATGGGAGTGGGGAGAGATGGGTCGGGACCTCCGTCCCATGCCACAAGATACCTGGAGCACCGAAGAGGAAGACACTAAGGCCGGGAGTGTGCTCTGGAAGCCCCTTAGTTCAAAACACATTCACCTTAGTGAAGCCCCCATTCCTCCAGCCCCATCCTTGACCTCTGGCCTCAGACCTCAACCTGAACAAAGCTTCACAAAAGAGATATCTAGTTTGACCACCTCCTTCTGCCTGGGTCCCACCCACTAGCCTTTGCAAACTCCATTCCTTAACCTGGGTTGGGGCAAAGAGCTGCTGAGATAAAACATTTTGCTTTTCCCACCTAACAGGGAACAGTCTGGCTTAAAAAACATAAGACAGAGCCCTCCCGGGGTAAGAAGAACTCCACTAAAAAGAGGATTTGGACCTCCATGGTGCTGTGTGTTTTACCCGCCCCCTGGAGTTTCCTCACTGACCTACATGTGTCCTACTTGTGAGGGAACAGCCACTCTTTCTAACAATAGAGGGCCTACTTCAAGAGGATACATTGGGAAAATATGGAAATGGCTTCAGTTTATTTATTTTTAAGAGCTTTCTATTCTGGAGAATTAAAAATATGTATTTTTAAAAACCTCCATAGACCTATCACCGAGCTTCAACAATTATCAACATGTGGCCGATCTTGTCTCATCTTTATCCCCTGCTCCCTCCCCCAGGATTATTTGGAAGCAAATCACAGATATTAAATCAGTTCATTCATAAATATTGCAATATATATGTCTAAAAGTTAAGGACTCTTAACAGAACCACAATACCATTATCTCACTTGATAAAAATTATTATTTTTATTTATTTATTTTTTATTGATACTGATACTACACTTTTCTGTACATAAACTAACAAAGAGCATGTCATGAACTTCTTTATAACAGTTGTTATACTTTTTAATTATGTAATAATTTCTTTCCTTATGAAGAGGCATGAACCTAGTCTATTTTGTTACCAATGGTGTCCCCAGTACCCCAGAGTCTTGTTCTTTTTTTTTTTTTATTTCAGTATATCATAGGGGTACAAGATGTTTAGGTTACGTATGTTGCCCTTGCCCCCCCTCCCCCCTAAGTCTGAGTTTCAAATATGTCCATCCTTCGGGCGGTGCACATTGCACTCTTTGTGTATGCATATACCCATCCCCTCCTCCCTCCTCCCCCTTCCCCCTCCCCTCTCCCCTCTGCCCAACATCCAATAGATGTTAGTCTTATATGTACACTTATGTGTTGATCAGTTAATATCAATTCAATAAAAATTACTAATAGCTATAATTCCTTACTCTCATTGAATGTCCATTCAGTGTTCAAATCTTCCTAAATCAGGTTCTAATCAACGTCTATGAATTGTATGTGGTTGATGTGGCTCTAAGGTTTTTTAAATTCCGTGAATTGTACTTTTTTTCTTGGCATTTATTGAAGAAACTCTGGGCCATTTGTCCGGTGGAATATCTTTCATTCTAGATTTTTGCTGATTGCATCCCTGTGGTACCATTTAACATGTTTGTCTGTCCCTTTAAATTGGTAGGTTCTAGAGTTGCTTGCCTTCAAGTTTGATTTTTTTGACAAGAATACTTTACAGGTGGTGTGAATTTCCTATTATATCACATCAGGGCCACATAATTTCTCACTGTCTTTCTTTTTACAATATCAAGATTAATCAGTTCAGTTGCTGCTAATCTATCCATTATAAATTCCCTTCAGCTTTTTTCCCCCCATCAGCCTTCCATCTAATGGTTTCAACAGCCATTTACTATCATCGACTAGATCCATTATTTCATTAGAGATTGTTGGATTTATTTTAACATTGTTTATTTTCCCCAGATTTTTATGTTGAAAAATTTTAAATCTACAGAATAGTTCATTGTTTCAATGAACACCCACATATTCTGCCACAGATTCACTACCTTGTACCTAATTCCCCATATTTGCTTCATTTCTCCCTTTCTCTTTCTGAAACATTTGTGTTAGTTGCTGACATAATGATGTTTCACCCCTAAATACTTTATTTATTTGTTTCTTTGTTTATTTATTTATTTATTTATTTTGGGGCAGGGTCTCGTTCTGTTACCCAGGCTAGAGTGCAGTGGCATCATCATAGCTCATTGCAACCTCAAACTCCTGGGCGATCCCCTGGCCACAGTCCCCTGAGTAGCTGGGCCTACAGGTGTGTGCCACTTGTATTTTTTGTATTTTTTGTGGAGATGGGGTCTTGCTCTGTTGCTCAGGCTGGTCTTGAACTCCTAACCTCAAGCAATCCTCCCGCCTTAGCCTCCAAAAGTGCTAGGATTACAGGGATGAGCCACCACACCCAGCCAGCATTTATCTTTTAAGAACAAAGACATT
Organism: Propithecus coquereli; assembly: GCF_000956105.1. Lineage (NCBI taxonomy): Eukaryota > Metazoa > Chordata > Mammalia > Primates > Indriidae > Propithecus > Propithecus coquereli. Next base: position 2,093,568 of record NW_012153396.1, on the reverse strand, counting down.
CTTTTATACTGCACAGTACCTGCATTTTCAGGAAATTTAGCCTTTGTCTAATATAGAGTCCATATTCAAAATCCCTCTATTATCCCCATAATGTCCTTTATAGCTACCCTCAGCCTCATTCCAAGATCTTGCATTGCATTTAGTTATTTTGTCTCTTTCATCTTATTTATTCTGGAATAGTTCCTCAGCTTTTGTGTGTGTGTGTGTGTGTGTGTGTGTGTGTCTTTTACAAATTTTGTTGTTTTGGAAAGTCCAGGCAGAATGTCCCCCAGTTTGGACTTGTCTGATGTTTTCTCATGATTAAATTCAGGCTACACATTTTGGGCAGAATTGCCACATCGACGATGTGTCCTCAGCACATCACATCCAGTGCACATGATGTCAGTTTCTCCCATTAATGGCGATGATAAGTTTGATTATTTTTAAGGTGGTATCATCCAGATTTCTCGATTGTAAAGGCACTTTCCCCCCTTTATAATTAATACATTAACTATGGGGGAAACTTTGACACTATGTGAATATCCCGTTCTCTGGGTAGCTTTCATCCAGTAGTTTTAGCATCCATTGATGATATTGCCTGAATCGGTTACGACTATGGTGGTTACAAATGGTGAATTTTTTAATTGTATAATTACTTCTACCTTTATTAGTTGTCACTCTTCTGTAGTGGTGTTTATTTTTAATAAGGAAGACTCTTCCCATATAGGATGTCTTGGTAAGAATGGGGAAGCTGTACTGGTCAGGATTAGGCATGGCTATGGTCCCTGGGGATACTGTGCCCACACAAGCAGTACCACCAATCAGCAGCCTAGGTATGCCTGTGGCCCCAGGGATACCTCCCCACAGGGCCAGGTACCACTGTCATCTATAAGGGACCCTACCCCCTATAACCGGATATAGCAGTGGTTTCCTGGAAAACTACCTAGAGGATCAGGTACCCAGGGTCTCTGAGAAATACCACCCACCATGGTACATGGAAAATATAGGTCGAATGCAGGACTAGGTATACTGAAAATCCACAAGGAACACCTCTCCACAGGATCAAGTATAGCCAGTGTCTTCAGAGAGCCCCTCCCTCTGCATGCAGCTCTGGAATACCTAGAAGCTCATTATGAGCTCTTACCCTGATTCGTTGGTTAGTTCTTTCGACACAGTTCTAATTCTGGAATAGTTTACCAGTTGCCTGGCCTGACACAATGAGACACTTTGGTGTACCTCCTGCCTCTGGTCTAGTAGAAGTCCAGGCTGCTTGCTAGTCAGGGACAGCCCAGGTAGCCTTCCAGCTATTGCTTCTGGGATGAGACAAGGCAGTCCTACTCAATGGATGACAGGCAGGCTCACTACCGGCTCTGGGGCGGGCTGACCTCCCACCATCATTGGATCCCTTAGGCCACAGTGAACCAGAGCCTCTGAATTGGCAGACGTATGAAGACCAGGAGAAGATCTTCCCTACTGAAGAGGAGATTCTTTAACTAAGCCATGTTAATAAAGCAGCAAATGGCAAAAAGTAACCTGAGCTAGCTTAAGCACAAAGGGATATTTGCTGAGAATGTCCAGGAATATCTCACACATTTGGTCTTGGGAAGGACAGAAGCCAAGGCAGCTCTGTGTCCTTAGAAGCCAAAGCCTACTGGCCTTCTTCTTCATGATGCTATTAATTATTTCCAGAAATGCCCCGTCTTGGTGTTCACAAGATGGGCTAGACACACCGTGCCCAAGCAGGTAAAGCCAATGTAAATTCAGTCAGAGTAGGAAGCTAATTGTCCCTCAGCTCTCCTGGCAGGGCAGAAGAGCCTGCCCTGGCTGGATTCAAGCTGCTCTGGCAGGATCTCCCCAGTATGCTGATTAGTAAATCTCTGTGAGTTGCTCCTTTCGTCAATAAGTAATGTCCCACTTTATCCCTATGAATGCTTTCACTCCTAAATTCTTGTCTGATACCAGTATTGCTAGCCTAGCTTCCTTTTGGCTAATATCTGCCTAGCATATCTTGTTCTATATCTTCATTTTCAACCTTTCTGTGACTCTATGTTTTATGCAAGTCTTTTGTGAACAGCCTAGACCTCAATTTTTTTAAAAAACCATTTGAAAATCTCCTTTAATGGGCAAGTTTGATATGTCTACATTTATTGTGATTAATGCATCTGGCCTTACTTCTGTCATCTTATTTTGTGTTTTCTGTTTACCATGCTTTTTCTTTTTCTTTTCCTCTTTTCCTTCTTTGTTTTTCCCTCTTTCATGCTTTCCATAGTATTGATAAAGTTTTCTTTATTCTGTTTTTTATTTTCTTGTCTACTGGGTTGGAAGTTAAACACTCTATTTCTAGAGAAATAAGAGTTACCTTTAATTTGCTTTAACATGCGTATTTTACTTAATAAAGATTTAACTCTTTGTTAAATCTATATTTTTGTTCTTTTAAATAGTAGAAGGATCTTAGAATGTGAACCAAAGCTTTCCATTTTTGATGTTATTTATTATTATTTTAGTTCCATCATATTTTTTACTCTTTCAAAATAGTAATCATTATTTTTTTTTTTTTTTTTAGACAGAGTCTCACTATGTTGCCCGGGCTAGAGTGCCGTGGCGTCATCCTTGCTCACAGCAACCTCAAACTCCTGGGCTTAAGCGATCCTCCTGCCTCAGCCTCCCGAGTAGCTGGGACTACAGGCATGCGCCACCATGCCCAGCTAGTTTTTTCTATGTATTTTTAGTTGTCCAATTAATTTCTTTCTATTTTTAGTAGAGATGGGGTCTCGCTCTTGCTCAGGCTGGTTTCGAACTCCTGAGCTCAAACAATCCGCCCACCTCAGCCTCCCAGAGTGCTAGGATTACAGGCGTGAGCCACCGCGCCCGGCCTTATTATTTTGATTTATGCACATATTTACCAGTTTATTTGCTTACTATTGCTTCTAATATCCCAATTCTTCCTTTTGAGTACAATTTCTTTCTTGCCAAAGCACAATGTTTAGAAATTCTTTTAGCAAGGATCTCTGAATGGCAAACCGTCTTTCATTTGTATCTGAAATTCTCTTTTGTCACCTTTTCTGTTGAATGATAATTATCTAGGTATAGAACTTTTATTTTGTTTTTGTTTTGGACAGGATCTCACTCCATTGCCCTGGCTAGAGTGCAGTGGCATCATCATAGCTCACTGCAACTTCAAACTCCTGGGCTCAAGCAATCCTCCTGCTTCAGCCTCCCAAGTAGCTGGGACTGCAGATACACACCACCATGTCCAGCTAATTTTTCTATTTTTTGTAGAGACACTGTCTTACTATGTTGCCCAGGCTGGTCATGAACTCCTGGCCTCAAGTGATCCCCCCACCTCAGCCTCCCAAAGTGCTAGGATTACAGATGTGAGCCACTGTCACCAGCCTGAACATAGAACTTTAAATTGACAGTTATTTTCCTTCAGCATTTTCAGGCTGTAATTATATATCTTCTGGTTTCTATTGCTCCTAATGAGAAGCCTCCTGTCTGATTATCATTATGCTGATTACTTATAAATCTTTTGTTTTTGATATTTTGCAGTCTCACTACAATGTAACCTATTTTATTTATTCTACTTAGATATCCAGTCATGTTCCTTCTTACTGAGAATTCGTTTCTGCATTCAATACTAGAAAATATATCTTTATGTATTTCTTCTCTCTCTGTTTTCTTCTTCTGGAATTTCTAATATCTCTATTGGGCCTTCTTATTTTATCCTTCATGTCTCTTAACTTCTCTTTCATATTTTCTATGACTTTAACTCTGTGAATTGTATTTTGGATACTTTCCCATGTGTATTCCAATTCACTAATTCTCTCTTTAGCAGTGTTGTCAACTGTTTAATCTTTCCATTGAGTTGCTCTTATTTAAACATTGTTTTATTTCTATACATTATATTTGGTTCTCTTTCAACTGTGCTTCCACTCCCCTCCTCATTATGTCTTATTCTTGTCTTTTTGATTTTATTTTTTTCTTTATTTTTGGAATATTTTAAATATATTTATTTTAAAGGCATTTCCATATTTTGAACCTGTATGGTTATTTGAATTATTCAATGTGTTGTTTTTGCTGACTCTTTCTTATAATGAGTCATTTCTTCTTGTAGTTTATAGTTTTTGATTATGAACTTATCTCCAGCAGGACTTGATTTCTGTGGAAGACTTGCATTCCCTTAGCCATGGAGGAGGCATTATGTTGTGCACTTTTGCCTAAGATCTTATGGGTTTCACCATTTCTAGACCAATTTATTTATTATTTTCTTGAATTGACATTCACACAGCTTGTGAGTAGTGCAAATTTGTACCCCATACCCATGTTTAGCAAAGGCTTGGGGTTTTAAATTTCTCAAAGATGACTCTTTTTTCACCCTCAGGCCCAGAAAGATGACAAGCTACTTTACCAAGTTCCCACTGGTGAGTGAAGTTTTCTGATTCCTAATACATGGATAGGTAACACTCATGGCTCCTAATTTTATGAAGGGAGTTTAGTTCCAGTTCTACAACATGCAGAGGGCTGGGGCTTGTTTTTCTGTCTTTATTACTGTTAAACTCTAGCTCTTATGATGTATAATTTGTTCTAAGGCCTCTCTGAGCTCTCCTTGAGTGCTTTGGCTTTGAGTTTTCTTTTCATTCCTGGCACTTAGGGACTTCCATTTATTGCTTTAAATGTGATTACATAGTTTTTAAGTGTTATGTTTTACATATTTTAAAATTTATCATATGTATTTAATGGGCAAGTTTGATATGTCTACATTTATTGTGATTAATGCATCTGGCCTTACTTCTGTCATCTTATTTTGTGTTTTCTCCACAGATTCACTACCTTGTACCTAATTCCCCATATTTGCTTCATTTCTCCCTTTCTCTTTCTGAAACATTTGTGTTAGTTGCTGACATAATGATGTTTCACCCCTAAATACTTTATTTATTTGTTTCTTTGTTTATTTATTTATTTATTT
>NW_012153396.1:2081184-2088573 GCF_000956105.1 Propithecus coquereli | reverse complement strand
ATATGTATAATTATTATAAAGTTTATATTTCTAGAGGGGGATGTTATCTCACATCAGCTCAGTCTGCCACATTACCCGAAATCTCCTTATATTTTTGTGTTTATGACCCAGTCCATCTCTCCCACTAGGTTATGATTCTTTTAAGGACAGAGCATTTTCCATTCATATTATTATGCAATTCAAGTATTTAGCCCAATTTTCTGCACTGAGTAGGTCCTCAGTAAATGTTGCTGCTATTCTTCATATTGTTATTATTTTTACCATTTCTAGCCTCAATGTTCAGGGATGACAGAAAAGCAGATTCTGTATCTGCTGGGAGTATTTAAAGTATATAGTCAGACTACCAGCCTTTGGCATTGTTCGTCTGAATTTTATTATTCATGAACAACATCTTCTTCAATCACCTTCAAGGACAAGTCATCATCTATTAGACCGACGTTTCTCAAAGTACATGTTGCAATCCATTAGCACGTCATGAAATCAATTTAATGAAATAGAATAAAATAGAAAATAAAATACTGGAGTGCATTGCATACGTAAATGTAGGTACTGCTTAAAAAAACTTTCGTTTCAGGTGTGTGTGTGTATGTGCGTGTATTCTGGGTCACCATGCAAAATGTATTTCATGATGTGGGTCAGGGTAAAAATGTTTGACAGTCTTCAATTAGACAATAGTCCACTTTTCCCTGAGATCCACCCGTTTCTAATAGGCCCACCTTCAAGAGCAAAAATTACTTCCAAAGCCAGGGAAACTAAACGTCTATCTTTTTCATGCAGAATTCTTAGAGTCCATCAAGCCCCAGGGCACATGGAAGATCCCACAGTGGTCTGTGCTGCCTGGATTGGAAGCCTCACAAGTGGTCAAGTATACTCAGTGAGTCCTGTAATTCACATGTATTCCCTGTGCTCCAGGCTCCCATACTTCACCCTAATCCTCCTTCCTCAGCTCTCCAGACAGAACTTTCAGCTGTTGTTTAGCAGACCTTTGCGACCCTTACATGCTGTTTTCTCAGGGTTTTGACCCCTAGACAGTTCCTTGAATGTGGCTCTCAGGCCACATATAACATCCACCTGGGGGGACTCTTGGGCAATTACTCCCTTGCACTTAGGTCCCCCAAAATTACCATCTGTAGAACTTCCCTACATAGTCTAGAAGGTAGAAGTATCAGCTGTTGTTATCGAGAAGGGCCTCAGCACTTCTTCCCCCTCTGTACCATCTTGAAGGTCTGCAGATCACACAGAGATTCAGCCCATCTCATATGCAATGAACCCTGGTATGAAGGGACTTGGGCCTCATGTAACTCCCACATTCAGTACATCCTATGGCTCCAAAATAAAAGGAAGTCTATTACTCTCTTTAAAAAAATCAAATATATAGACATTTATTGAGCTACTAATATGTGTCACACTTTTACATACATTATCTCGTTCAATCATAATAGCAACCCTATCAGGTTATTTTACAAATAAGGAGTGAGAGGGTCAAAGAGGTTAAGTAACTAACCAGAAGTTACCTAGCTAGTAAGTGGTTGCCAGGCTGGGATTTGGACTCTAGTTTGGCAGACTCTTGGCCTGAACACTTAATCCTTCAGTCCTTCAGTTAAGAGGTCTCCCTGTCAGTAAGGACATAGACCCCAGGACCAACTCATGCAGAGCCAGTGCTTTCTCTGCATGACTGGCCTAGAAAGTGAAATGATCACGATGTGGACTCCTGCTCCCTAGCTGGCTCACTGTGTGTCCTTGGGCAAGTCACTTACCTCTTGGAGCCTCGGATTCCCCATCTGTACCAATAATTGGAATATCTCCCTCAAAGGGCAGCAGCAAGGAAGACATAAGACAAAGATGAGAATGTATTTTGTAAAGCATAAATTTATGCCAATGAAATAACTTATTATAAAAAGCCATATAATCAATTAGCTGAAAGTATCTGCATTTTCCCTGTGAGACTGGGGGCCTCTTCATTGGCTTCTACTGCTCTCAGCATAAAACTCAAAATGTCACCTTGATCTGTCCGACCTGCATGATACGATCTTTTGTTCACTGCCCTTTCCTCATTGTGTTCCAACTTTATTGGCCCCTCTGTTCCTGTCTCAGGGCCTTTGCAGATGCTGTTTTCTCTGCTTGCAACATTTCCCATCTCTACCCACAACCCCCATTCTCCACTCCCACTTTGCCTGACTAACTTCTCACCCTGTGGGTGGCAGATTAATTTCCTCTGGGTGGCCTTACATGACTAAGTTAGGTCATGACCAGGTTAGGCAGCCAAGCTGGTCTGTGGTTTAGCTATTGGTATGCTGGGGTTATGAGTCCAGGCATTGAAAGTGTGGCTTTGTTGTTTTCCCTTTATTTTGTAATTAAGATTTTAAATTCCAATCAGGTTCAGCTGAAATAAAAGAAGCTAGGACTGAACTAAAGGGGGGCCACCGGTGGTTGTGATCAGAAGTCTGAAGTAGATGTAGGAGATGAGACAGACATGTCCCAACCCAGGTGCAGGCTTCATCCCACCCCAAACCCCTCTAAGAACATCCACCTTCTCCCTGGGAACCCCTCTCACCACAGGAAACGGCTAAGAATGAGCCAGCTGGTCTTCAAGAGACACTTTCTTGACCGTAGGAAAACGTTTCCCAGCTTCCAAGCCTTTCCCTGTCCTCTGCATACTTGCCTGCATTTATTCGTTCATCGATATGATAAATATTATAAATAATATAGTGTAGTGCACAAAAGCACACATTTTGGAGTCAGACAGAAACTTGGCTCTAAAGTTATGGAACTTCATTGAGCTTCAGTTTCCTTATCTATAAAATGGGGATGATAATACTTTCTTCAGGTAATGATTAATTGAGATACGTATAGACGAATTTAGCATGGTGCCTGGCACAGAGTCAACATTCAGTAAGTTTTCGTTATTATTAAAATAGAACTTTTGAAACAACCTGCACTTACCTGGCTCACTGGCTTCAGTGACACCATTGATCCTTTGTAAAACACACTGCTTTACACTCGTAGTCAGCAAGTGTTCACGGCTAGGATGCCATGCGCTTGTGCTCCATCGTTTGGTTGAATGGCATGCTTACTAAGAGTCATTAGTTCTTAACTCGGCCTGTTTATGCCAGCTGCACATATTATTCTTATATAATTTAACTAAATACTACATAAACCAATAAAATATGAGCGCAAAACTAATGTTGCTGTTTGGAAAGATTCCATAACAGCAAATTGCTTAAAAAATTTGTTATTAAATTATGTATTGGTGAGACAACTGGAAAAGAAGGGGAAGAATCATAAAAATATCTGAGACTTTGCACTCAGATTGTTTCTCAAATACTTTTCAGTTCCCAATCCATGTTAAAGAAATCAAAGCTGAAAATGGCAATCAACCTATGCTGGGGGGTAGCTTATGAAAGAAAGATGATGTTAAAATGCCAATCTGCACATTCATATACAAAGAAAGGACTTGGTCCTACATCTATAAAGTGGACAGCAGATATTCCTTTATTTTAAGCTAAAATAAAAACATTTATGCTATGAAAAGGCACACTGAGAAGTGATCCCAGCCCTCAAGAAATGTATAGAGAGGAGAAACAGACAAGAAAGTTATTGATCTTAGTGGATTATAATAGAAGTTAACAGAGCAGAGAGGAGGGGACACCTAACTCAGGCAATGGTGTGGAGGATTCCTGGACGGGCTGGCTCTGCGCTCCCTCACATCTGTCCCACAACTCCTTTCAAATCTTCCTCCAGCATAAAAACCTGAGACTTGCCCTCCAGCTTTGTCCAATGGCACTCCTAATTTCAAGTCCTCACACTGACAAAATCTCAGAGTGTTAGAAGGGAAATAGATGTTTTCGCTGGCATTAAGGAGGAGCCCCAAGGATCACAGAATGCTTTAGGGACTTCTCATACATGCATTTATTTAGACCTTTTGTGATTCTGTATATAAAGTATTTCAGCTGGGCTCCATCTCCCAGGGTGTGCTCCTTAGTACTGCAAAACAGTACTAATTTTCTTCAACTATTTCTCAAAATTAAACTTTTTGAGCTAATTGTAGATTCACAGGCAGTCGTGGGAAATAACACAATACCTTTTGCCCAGTTTAGCCTACCGGTAACATGTTACAAAACCATATAGCACGATAGCCCAGCCAGCATATTGACATTGATACAGCCACGATAGAGAACATTTCCATCGCCACTCGCGAGGATCACTCATGTGTCCTTTAATAGCCACACTCACTTCCACCTCGCCCTCACTCCCTCCTAAACCCCTGGCAACCACTGATCTGTTCTTCATTTTTATAATTTTGTCATTTCAAGAATGCTATATAAATAGAACCATACAATATGTAATCCTTGGGGGCTGGCTTTTTCACTCAACATAATTCTCTGGAGAGTCATGCAAGTTGTTGCGTGTGCCAGCAGTTCATTCCTTTTTATTACTGGGTAGAGTTCCTTGGCATGGATGTACATTTGTTTAACCATTCACCCACTGAGGGCTATCAGGGCTGTTTCTAGATTTTGGTTATTACAACTAAAGCTGCTATGAATAATTATGTACACGTTTTGTAAGGACATAGTTATCATTTCTCTGGGATAAATGCCTAAATGCACACTTGCTGGGTAGTAGGATAAGTGTGTGTTTAGTTTTGTTTTTTTTTAAGAAACTGCCAAACTATTTTCCAGAATGATTATACCATTTGACATTCCGACTAACAATGTGTGAGTGATTATTTCTCTGCATGCTTGCCAGCATTTGGAATTGTCAGTTTTAAAAAAAAAAAATTTTTTTTTTAAAGAGATGAGGTCTTGCTATGTTGCCCAGGCTGGGGTGCAGTGGCCAAGTACAGGCACCATCCTACCACTGATAGGCACAGGAGTTCTGATCTGCTTCATTTCCTACCTGGCTTGCTTCACCCCTCCTTAGGCAACCTGGTGGCCCCCCGCTCCTGGGAGGTCACCATATTAAAGCTGAACTTAGTGCAGACATCCCACCAGCATAGCACACTATAGCCCAGAACTCCTGAGGTCAAGCGACCCTACCACCTCAGCCTCCTGAGTAGCTGGGACTACAGGCATGTGCTAATAGGCCAGGCTAGAATTGTCACTTTTTAAAAATTTTAGCCATTTTGACAGATGTGTATATCTCATTGTTTTTTTTTCATTATCCTAATGGCTAATGGTAATGAACACCTTTTCATGTGGTTATTTGCCATATGTATATATGCTCTTCAGTGAAATGTCTCTTTACATCTTTTGCTTATTTTCTAATTGGATTATTGGTTTTCATTTTGTTTTTCTACTGCCGAATTTTAAACATTCTTTACATATTCTAGATATTAGTCCTTTTTTGGATATGGGGTGGTTTGCTAATATTTTATCTCAGTCGGTAGTTTATCTTTTCTTCCTCTTAACAGGGTCTTTCACAGAGCTAAAATTTTAAATTTTGATAAAGCCAATTTACCAATTTTTCCTTATATAGATCATGCTTTTGGTGTCAAGTCTGAGAACTCTTTGCCTAGCCCTAGATCCTATGGTTTCCTCCTATGTTCTTTACTAAATGTTTTCTATTTTATATTTTACATATGAGCATTTGAGTCCATGATTCATTTTGAGTCAAAGTTTTGTATAAGGTTGTGAGACTTAGGTTGAGGTTCTTCTCTGTCTTCTTCTGCTTTGTTGTTGTTTTTGCCTATAGATATCCACTTGCTCCAGCATCATTTGTTAAAAAGATCATCTTTCCTCCATTGAGTTGCTTTTATGCTTTTGCCAAAAATCAGTTGAGCCACATTTGTGTGCGTCTATTTCAGGGTTCTCTATTCTGGTCCATTAATCTATGTGTCTAAACCTCTACCAAGACTATAACTATATAATAAGCCAACAAAACAAAACAAAACAAACAAAGAAAAAATAACAACAAACTTCAGGCATGGTGGCAAACTCTTGTAATCCCAGCACTTTGGGAGGCTGAAGCAAGAGGATTGCTTGAGGCCAGGAGCTTGAGACCAGCCTTGGCAACATAGTGAGACCCCCATCTCTACAAAAAATAAAAAAATTTAGCTGGACATGGTGGCACATACCTGTAATCCCAGCTACTTGGGAGGCTGAGGCAGGAGGATCTCTTTATTTTTTATTTTTATTTATTTATTTATTTATTTTTTGAGACAGAATCTCACTCTGTCATCCCAGGGAGTTAGAGTGCTGTGGCATCAGCCTAGCTCACAGCAAACTCAAACTCCTGGGCTCAAGCAATCCTCCTGCCTCAGCCTCCTGAGTAGCTGGAGTTACAGGCACCAGCCACCACCACACCCAGCTAATTTTTTTCTATTTTTAGTAGAGATGGGGTCTTGCTCTTGCTCAGGCTGGTCTCAAACTCCCGAGCTTAAGTGATTCTCCTGCCTCGACCTCCCAGAGTGCTAGGATTACAGGCATGAGCCACCGTGCCAGGCCCAGGAGGATTTCTTGATCCCAGGAGTTCAAGGCTGCAGTGAGTTATGATCACTGCATGCCAGCTCTTGTCTCAAAAAAAAAAAAAAAAAAAAAAAACACAACAAAAAAACCAAGTAAGTCTTGAAATTGCTAGATTGCTAGGTTAATTCTTCCTACTTTATCCTTCTTTTTCAAAATTGTTTTTAGCTATTAATATTTTAACTCCTTTGCCTTTAACATATAAATTTTAGAATAATCTTATCTATATTTGCTGGAATTTTCATAGGAATTTTGTTAAGCCTGTACATCAACTTGGGGAGAATTGACTTCTTTACTATACTGAGTCTTCCAATTTGTGAACATGATATGTCTCTTCTTTTTGTTTGTTTATTTATTTATTAGATCTTCTTTGATTTCTTTCATCAGCATTTTGTAGTTTTCAGCATACAAGTCCTGAACATTTGGTTAGATTTATACCTAAGTATTTTATGTTATTTTTGAGTGACTGTAAATGGTATTTTATCTTTAATTTCAGTGTCCATGTGTTCATTGCTAGTATACAGAAATACAGTTGATGTTTTTGTATATTTATCTTGTATCCTTCAACTTTGCTGTACTCACTTATTAGTTCTAGGCCTTTTTTTTTTTTTTTTTTTTTGTAGATTCCTTGGGATTTTGTAAGTAGAAAAAACAATGTCTTCTTTTCTGATCTGTGTGCCCTTTATTTTCTTTCTTGCATTATGGAACTGGCTTAGAAAATCCAGTTGAATTTTGTCAAATTTTTTTTTGCAACAACTGACATGATTTTGTGATTCTTCTTCAGTCTATTCAGACTGTATTCAGAGTAGAATACATCTCTACAAAAAGTTAAAAAAAAAATTAGCTGTGCATGGTGGCACATGCCTGTAGTCCCAGCTACTCAGGAACAGCTGAGGCTCACACCTGTAATCCTAGCACTCTGGGAGGC
>NW_012153396.1:2027962-2080888 GCF_000956105.1 Propithecus coquereli | reverse complement strand
AAAAATTAAATTAAAAAAAAAAAGGAACAGCTGAGACAGGAGAATTGCTTGACCCCAGGAGTTCAAGGCTACAGTGAGCTATTATGACACTACTACACTCCAGCCTGGGCAACAGAGTGAGACCCTGTCTCAAAAACAAAAAAGAAACTTTATCTTCCTTAACAACCCTTTATCTTCACCCGTTTATAATATAATCGTCTTAAATATTGCTTCTACACACATCAGTGTTATAATTTTTGTTTCAACAATCAAACACAATTTAGAAAATGTAAGAGAAGAAGAAAAGTTTATTGTATTTACCATATTTTTGTTTACTGTGTTCTTTCTTCCTTCCTGATGTTCCAAGTTTCCTTTTTTTAAAATCATTTCCTTCCTATTTAGAGGACTTCCTTTAGTCATTCTTTTAGGGCGAGTCTGGGGTGATGCATTCTCTTAGTTTTCCCTCTTTCTAATTGATGAACGTACATTGTCACATCATTATCACCCACACTCCATCATTTATATTAGGGTTCACTCTCAGTGTTGTGTATCCTATAGGTTGGAACAACTGTACAATGACATGTATCTACTATTACAGTGTCATATGAAGTATTTTCACTGCCCTAAAAATCCTGTGTTATACCTATTCCTCCTCCCTACCCTTAGTAACCAATAATCTTTATACATTCTCTACAGATTTACCTTTTCTAGAATGCCATATAATTTGAATTTTACAGTATAGCTTTTTCAGACTAACTTCTTTCACTTGGTAATATACATTTAAGTTTTCTTCATATATTTTCATAGCTAGATTGCTGATTTCTTTTTAGTGCTGAATAATATTCCATTGTCCAGATGTACCACAGTTTATTGATTCATCTACTGAAGGACATCTTATTTACTTCCAAGTTTTAGCAACTATGAATAAAGCTGCTATAAACATTTGATACAGGTTTTCGTGTGGACATAAGTTTTCAACTCCTTTGGGTAAACAGCAAGGAAGGTGATTGCTGGATCGTACGGTAACAGTGTGCTCAGTTTTGTAAGAAACTGCGAAACTATCTTCCAAAGGGGCTCTATCCCCTTCGTTTCTGAAAGATATTTTCACTGAATATTTTGTGTTGACAGTTCTTTTCTTTCAGAATCATGTGCACCACTTCCTTCTGGCCTCTGTGGTTTCTGAGGAGAAATCCACTGCCATTCAAACTGTTTTCCCCCTGTAGTTAAGGTGTCATTTCTCCCTCACTGCTTTCCAGAGTTTTTCTTTACCTTCATTGTTCGGAAGTTTGACTGTGTTCTTGGTGTGGATTGAGTTTATCTGGTTTTGGGTTCACTTAACTTCTTGAACTTGTAGGTTTATATCTTTTGCCAAATTTGGGGATTTTTTTGCCATTCTTTCTTTGAGTACTTTTTCAGCCCTGCTCTCTTTCTTCTTCCTTCTGAAACTCCAGTGGCACAAATGTTAGATCCCTTATTACCGTCCCACAGTCTATTTTCAGTGTATTTTCTCTCTTTAGTCCAGATTGGGTAATTTCTATTGTTCTATCTTCCAGTTTACTGATTCTTTCCTCTTTCCTCTCCACATTTCAAAGACTTCTTATGTTTGCTTTATATATAATGTCCATGGTTTTTAGTTGTACTTATTGGAAAGACTAGAGAAAACTATGTCCACTCCATCTTGTCTGGGTGGGAAGCCTCTTTTTGTTCATTTTGAAGCCAGTTGTTCTGATGAGGCTTCAGGACCTAACAGGCACTGTGTAGGCTCTGCAAGGTGAGCAAAAATAAACAGATCATGGCTCCTGTATGCCAGGACCTTACCACTTGGTGAGACAGACACCATGTCTCATATAGCTTGACATATGATTAGAAGCATGGCTTATAATCAGACAGGACTGGGTCCCAATTCCAGCTCTGATACTTTCAAGCTCTGTGACCCTGAATAAGTTAGTTAACCCCTCTGAACTTCAGTCTTCTCACTTATAAAATAGAGGAAAGATTAGTCCAATCTCATAGGCTGTTGGTGGATTAAATTAAATGAAATAGTGCATATAAATCACTTTGCATGGTGCCAGCACATAGCAAATGCTTAGTAAAAAGTAGTAGTTGTTGTCATTCTTAAAAGGGAGGCTGGGCCAAGTGTAATTATTCTCCCTTAGCCTCGTCCTTTCTAGACAGAGGCCACTTTTGGCTTACTTTGCACTTACTGCCTCTCTCTTCTCCCCAATCAATTGTGGGAAACTTTCCACCTCCTGCTGTCTCTTTGAGGGGTTGAGAGGTTGGATGCACAGGACAAGGGGCAACAGAATGTTCACTATCTGTTTTCATTCATTCATTCCTTTATTTATTCACATATTAGTTTATAAAATCCTTGTTGAACACTAACCCTGTGATTGACACCACGAGGGGAGCTTGTAACCTAGCAGGATAGGCATCTAAGTCATGACAATTTGGCAGAAATGCCAAGGATACAATCAAAATATTCTGAGTTTAGAAAGGGGCGAAATCACATTTGAATAGAAGCATTGGGGAAGGATTCGTGGCGGATACGGCATCCGAGTTTCACTTCAATAAGTAGATATGGAGAAAGGGCAGGAGAGGAGCAAAAAAAAAATAGAGACAGAAAAGTATAAGTTGTCCTTAGAAAACAAAAAATAGTGCTGTTTGGTTAGAACATGGTGTATTTGTAGGGGGTGGAATGAGAGGAGACTGAATATCAGGTGTGTCAGTCACGATTAGGGTTGACTACAAGCAATAAAATTATAGTAGTGAGACACACTGGGTTTATTTTTCTCTAAGTAAAATAAATTTAAAGTATGATAATCTGGGATTGGTATGGCACCTCTAATGTGACCAGGGACCTCAGGATCCTTCTATCCTCAACAAGTACTTCTATCATTAAGGTTGCCTCGTAGTCCAAGATACAAACTGGAGCTTCTCCAGCATACCAAGCATGGAGGAAGAAGGAAAGGAAGACAGGCAACCTGTCCCACTATCTGCCCTCTATGGAACCTTTATGGAATCCTCCAGGAAGAGGCACCCAACAACTCATATTTATATCCTATTGGCTGGAACTTAATCACATGGCTAGTTATCTGCAAAGGATACTGAGAAATATAGTTTTTAAAAATCTGGGCATATTGCTCCCCTGGATAAGAGTTCTGTTACCAAAGACGAAAGGGAGAATGGATACTGAATAGGCAACTGGAAGTCCCTGTAACATCAGAGTAAGGAGTGCAGATTTAACTCAGCAGGCAGTGGGAGCCCTTTGGTGGGTTGTTTAGCAGAAGACAGGCACAATCCAAATTGTTAACTAGAAAAACTAGTCTGGGAGTGTGGAAAAGAGATTGCAGTAGGAAAGCATTAGAGGCAGAGAGACCAGTTAGGGCAATTTCACCTGTCAAGGAGGGAAGAGATAAAGATATGGCAATAGGATACGAAGAGGACAGAGGGGAGACATGTTTCAAGAGTGTGTTATTAGGCTGTGAGCATGTTAAAGTAAACCACAGCTTAATTTTTCAATGGGAAACTTCAGACAATTGACCAATGGACATGGAATCAAATGGTGAAGCCATTTCTGAAAAGAGGAAAATCAGAAGAACTTATTTGGAGACAGGCAATGAGCTTGGTTTGGAATAGGAGGTTCAGGCACAACATTTATGGCAATAGTTCTCGAAGTGTGATCCCTAAACAGCATCGACATCACCTAGGAACTTGTTAAAAATGCAAATTCTTGGACTATGCACCAGTCCTACTGAATCAGAAATGATTTAGGGCCCAGCAATCTGTGTTTTAACAAATACAGATTGTATATCTGTGTATTAGCAATAAACAATAGGATTTTAAATAGAGATTTAAAAAACACACCATTTACAACAGCATCAAAAATATTAAATATTAGGGATTAATTTGAACAAAGATGTACAAAACCTATACCCCGAAAACCATAACACATTGTTGAAAGAAATTAAAGAAGACCCAAATAAATAAATATTACGTTCATACATTAGAAGACTCAATATTGTCAAGATGTCAATAATCCCCAAAGTTGATCTATAGAGTCAATGCAGTCTCAAAATCCCAGCAGGCTTTTACATGTAGAAATTAACAAATGAATTCTAACAAGCATATGGAAATGCAAAAGTCCTAGAATAAAGACTGGGCGCAGTGGCTCACACACGTAATCTCAGCACTTTGGGAGGCTGATATGGGAAGATCGCTTGAGGTCAAGGGTCAAGATGAGCCTGGGCAATGTAGTGAGACTCTCATCTCTACAAAAAAATTTTAAAAATTATCTGGGCATGGTGGCATGCACTTGTAATCTCAGCTACTTACGAGGCTGAGGTGGGAGGATTGTTCAAGTGTGGGAGTTGGAGGCTGCAGTGAGCAATGATTGTGCCACTGTACTTTAGCTTGGGTGACAGAGGGAGACCCTGCCTCTAAAAAAAGAAAAGTCCTAGAATGGCCAAAACAATTTTGAAAAGTAACAAAGTTGGAAAGCTTACAATGCCTGATCTCAAGACTTATAAAGACACAGCAATGCAATATGGTATCGGTATAAAGATAGACAAACACATCAATGGAATAGAATACAGAGTCTAGAAATAGACCCACGCATAAATGGTCAATTGATTCTTGACAAAAGTGTCAAAGCAATTCACTGAGGAAATGAGAATCTTTTCAACAAATGATGTTGGAACAACTGGATAGATATATGCAAATAAAACAAAACACACTTCAATCCTTACCTCACACCGTCTATAAAAATTAACTTGAAAAGTATCCTAGACCTAATATAAGAGCTAAAACAATAAAACTTCTATAAGAGAACATAGAAGAAAATATTAATGACTTGGGTTTGGAAAAGGTTTCTTAAATATGACCCAAAAAGCACAAACTATTAACAAATCAATAAATTGGACTTAAATTAAAAATGCTCTTCAAAAGACATTGTTTTAAAAGATGAAAAGGGCCGGGCGCGGTGGCTCACGCCTGTAATCCTAGCTCTCTGGGAGGCCGAGGTGGGTGGATTGTTTGAGCTCAGGAGTTCGAAACCAGCCTGAGCAAGAGCGAGACCCCGTCTCTACTAAAATTAGAAAGAAATTAATTGGACAACTAAAAATATATAGAAAAAATTAGCCAGGCATGGTGGCGCATGCCTGTAATCCCAGCTACTTGGGAGGCTGAGGCAGGAGGATCGCTTGAGCCCAGGAGTTTGAGGTTGCTGTGAGCTAGGCTGACGCCACGGCACTCACTCTAGCCTGGGCAACAGAATGAGACTCTGTCTCAAAAAAAAAAAAAAAAATGAAAAGGTAAGCCACATACAGGGAGAAATTATTTGCGAAACATGTATCCAACAAAGCATTTGGGTTCTAGAATATGTAATGGACACAGGGGAATAGTAAGAAGACAACAATCTAATTTTTAAAATATGCAAAAAATGTGAACTATTAGCCCAAGAAGATAAATGGATGACAAATAAGCACCTGAGAAGCTACTCAACATCACCAGTCATTAAGAAAATGCAAAGTAAAACCACAGTGACATACCACTACATCCCCACTAGAATGGCTACAATTAAAAAGAGGGACCATAATAAATGATGGCAAGAATGTGGAGTAATTAAAATTTCATATATCGCTGGTGGGTGTGCAAAATGGCACAGTTTGGAAAACAGTCTGGCAATTCCTCATAAACTTAAGCACACACTTACCATAGACCCAGCCATTCCCCTCCCAAGAGAAATAAAAGTACAAAGACTTTCACATAAGTGTTCTTAGCAGCTTTATTTATAATAGCCTCAAATTGGAAACAACCCAAATGTTCACCAACAGGTGAACAGGGAAACAAATTGTTGTATATTCATACAGTAGACCACTACTCAGTAATTAAAAAGAGTGAGCTATTGATACATGCAACATGGATGAATCTCAAAATAGTTATACTGAGTGAAATAAGCCAGAAACAATAAGTAGTACTTATTATATGATTCCATTTACATAAAATTCTAGAAAATGCAGCCTATAGTGACAGAAATAGGTTGCCTGGGGATGGGGTTGGATGTTGAGTAGAGGAAAGAAGAGCTTATAAAGGGGAACAAGGAGATTTTGGGGGGTGGTTGAAATGTTCATAATCTTGATTGTGGTGGTGGTTTCATGGGTGCACTTATATGTCAATACTTATTAAATTGCTTATTTTATATATGTGCAGCTTATTGTATGTCAATTATGTCTTAATAATGTTATAAAAATATTCTTTGGACCCATCCCAGGCCTATTGAATCAGAAACTCTGGGAGTGGGGCCCAGCAATCTGTGTTTGGACGAACACGCCAGGTGATTCCGATGCACAGGAAAGCCTGAGAACCACTGACTTAGCTGCTAAACTCCCAGCAGGTGGTTGAAATTAGGCTCTGGACTAGAGTACAGATTAGAGAGTCACCTGCTTGGAAATCAAAGGTTGATGTTGTAGGAATAGGGGATTTAGAGAGTAAAGAACAGAAAGCAAGAGGTGGGGCCTTAGAGAAAACCTACTCTCAGGAGATGAGAGGAACAAGAGGAACAGGTGACAGAAATAAGGTAACAGCAGCCTGAGGTTAGGAGAAGAAATGTAACAGATGCCAAAGAAGGGATTTCAAGATACAAAGTGATCAATAATGTTGATATCAATGTGGTACCTTCTATTTGCGTAAGTGCTTTCCATTCTCCAAATAGTTTTCACGTCCACAATCAGTGCATTAGCCATGCCAGGGTGGGCAGACAGACATGGAAAATGTTATACCTTGTAGGTCGCACAGTCCACAGGAAAGAGCCCAAGATTTGGAGTCAGGGAGATCTGGGTGGAATCTTGCTCTTTCACTTACTCATGTGTACACTGGTCAAGTTTCTTGAACTGAGTCTCCGTTTTTCTACTTTCAAAATGGGGATAAATTCTACCCACTAACAGGGTAGAAACTTTACGGTATGTAAAATACTGCACCAGATAACAGGCAAAGTTGTTAGTTTCTTTATGCTCTCCACCTTCACCTTGTGATTCCTCACCTCACAGATAAAGAACTTGAGGCCCAGAGGGTGTAAGTGATGTACCTGAGGTCACAGGATTGGTACATACTCCACGGTTAGAAGCATATTCTTGGAGTCCATGGACCACTGGGAAGGTTCAAGGATGGACCTCAAGGATTCTGTGAACCCCTTGAAATTGCATGCATCCTGGGTAAGACTGTGGTTTTTTCCTGGAGCAAGTGTTCATTAGATTGGCATCTCCAAGGGATCCAGGATCTAAAAAGGTTAAGAATTCTGCTCAGAGGCCAGCTGTATTTATTTTTCTCTAAGTTTCTTGATTTGCACTTCCCCTATTCTCAGCTATCCCTCTTCCTATACACATTTTCCTCCAGAACATAGTTTTACCACCTCTCTGCTGACGGACCAGTCGGCAAACCAGGAAACTTGCTCCCTGGTCTCAACTCAGATCATTCATTCACTCCACAAGCAACTGCTGGTCATCTGCAGGTCCAGTCAGCACCATTCCTGGCACAGAAATGGACCCAAATGGGGATGAGAATCCTACCTTGAAGTTGCTTTACAGACTGGTAAAAGGGGTAGGGCAGGGACACAGAGGCGACTATGATAGACACAAAGCAGTCTGTAGCCAGAAACGTGAGAAGGAGCAAAAGCAAAGGTGATGTGGGAAGATTGCACTCGGTCTGGTCCCAGCATTGTCCCCTGGGAATCTCTCTGTTCACATGTGTGTTCATTCAGGGTTGGGCAACCTTCAGCTTCATCTTCATTCTTCAAACCTCCACAACCTGCCTTCCACTGGCTACTTTTATGAGGTGCTTATCCAAGGTCAACCACCAGGAACCTCTTGCCTTCTTCGGCAGACTCTGCCACCTTTATTTTTCTTGCTCTCTGTAGCATCGAGCTGGGCTGGCTAGTGCCTCTTTGGGTCTCCTCCTTCCCTTAGGTTTCATGCCAGCAGCTTCTCCATGTTCCCCTTTTCCCTGGGGCCTCTTTTCGATCTCTCACACGCCCCCTTAAGGACGGTGTTTGCCACAGCTCCTTCGGCTGCCCATAACTCTTCCTCCCCACACACTTGCCCATGACCTCCGCCAGACTGAGGGTGCCCCCGGCCACCTTGGCACGTTTTTTTTTTTTCCTTCAGACCTCTCTCAGAGCTCATCTCAGAACAAAGACTGGCATCTCCAGCTGCATGTTCCTCAAGAATCTCAATTTCAACTCATTCCCAATGAATTTACCACTTCCTCTTGCCCCGTATCTGTGCATTCCCACCAGAAGTCGTCACCCAAACCAGAAATCTGGGGGTCATCGTAAATGGCATCTTTTTCATCACCTCTTTCATCCGAGCAATCACTAAGTCCTGTGAGTTTTACCTCATAAAAGCTTTTAAACCGGCCTCTTCTGCTGCTCTGCCTTAGTTGTGGCCCTCGTCATCTCCTCCCCACAGTAGCCACCTAACTGCCCCTTCCAGTGGCTTCCTCCTACCCCATCCAGCCTGTAATTGCAAATAACAGTAGCTAATCTTCGCTGAGGGCTTACCATATGCCGGCCTGACCCATACTATCTCATTTCATTCTTACAACAGCCCTACGTGGCAGGCACTGTTATTATCCGACTTTACAGATAAGGAAATCAAGGCACAGAGGGGTTAAGTAATTTGTTAGCAACACAGCTAGCAAGTAAGTGGCAGTGCCAGGATTATTCTAAAATGAAAATCTTAATTATGAAATACATTGTCCTAAAATCCTTTATGGGCTCCCCATCCCCTTAATATAAAGACTCAAATTCTTTAGCGTGGCAGAGCAGACCTTCAGACCTGGGCCCTGCCTGCCTCTCCTGCGTCATCTTTGCCTCTGGGTTTTTGTACATTCTGTTCCTTCTGCCAGAAACTCCCCTTTCCCTGTATGTGCCCCCTGCTGACATTTTTTGGCCTGTGTCACCCCTATTCATCCTTCTAAACCTAGCCCAGGCATTGTCTCATACTTGAACCCTTCTTTGACTGCCCTGTCCTCCCCAGTTTGGGTAGGCACCTATGTTGGATGCTATAACGTGCCACTCAGACCCCCTTTGATGAAGGAGTTACCCCCAGATGCTGGGGGTAATAGCAGACAGCCCTCGGCCATCAGCTTCTCCTGGGACTACCCACATCCCACGGGTCATCACTGTGGGAGTATAAAAGCTGAGTCCTCTAGCCACAACTTGGGAAAAAGTTGACGGGGCCATTCAGCTCCAGAGTGCCCCAAAGGGTAGGCCTTGGCCCAATCCCAATTCCTCCCTCTCCCTTCCATGGGTTTTTTTGTTTGTTTGTTTTTTGTTTTTGAGACAGAGTCTTGCTTTGTTGCTGGGGCTAGAGTGCCATGGTGTCATCCTAGCTCACAGCAACCTCAAACTCCTGGGCTCAAGCGATCCTTCTGCCTCAGCCTCCCGAGTAGCTGGGACTACAGGCATGCGCCACCATGCCCGGCTAATTTTTTTATATATATATATTTCTAGTTGTCCAGATCATTTCCTTCTATTTTTTAGTAGAGACGGCGTCTCGCTCTTGCTCTGGCTGGTCTTGAACTCCTGACCTTGAGTGATCCACCCGCCTCGGCCTCCCAGAGTGCTAGGATTACAGGCGTGAGCCACCACGCCCGGCCCCTTCCACAGGTTTTGATCCCAAGAGCTCCCTGCACATTCATCTCCATCTCAGAATCTACTTCCCCCAGTGCTTATGTCTCCCTAAGTGGGCTCTGAGCTCCCTGAGGACTCAGTGATCCAGGGCTGGGGCACGACTGGAGAAAGACAGCAGTCCCCTTGAGCCCCAGCCCCAGGGGTGCAGCTCTTTAAATGTGGGGCAATAAATGATAAAACCTCTGTCTCCCTTGATCCACCTGGTCATGGCTTCTTAACCAGATAATTCATCTCCAGGTGGCCCTAGACTTCCCAACCCCAGGTGAGTCTTCAATTTGGTGACTCTTGTCCTCCAGTACTCACCTGATCCTCACCCCCAGTAACCCTCAAACCAGACTGTGAGGCTAGAGCACTGATTTCAGAAGGCACGGGGTAGGGATGTATGGCAGTGAGGTTTCAACACCCTGTCCACACTGTGTGACCACTCTGAAAACAAGTTCCTCACACTGAAACTGCCTTCAGCTGAGATAATACAGATACCCAAACACAAGCACTCTCAGACCTCACATCCTTGAATTGCAATTCCAAAATCCTAATCTCCAATCCTCCAATCAAAGAAACATCACTGTGTCTTGGAAAAGACACAATTTTGGAATCAAATGAATCTGAGTTAAATCCCTGGATCTTCCCCTTAATGGCTACGAGACCTTGGGAGAGTCACTTCAGTCCCCGAAGTCCTCATTTCCTTGACTGTGGAAGAGATGTGATGACAACCTCTTCGCACAAGAGTTTGTTTTGTTTTTAATTAAGACACCATATTTAATTAAGACCCTTGACACAGGGGCCACTCAGTACCTGATAGCTCTCTTCCTCTAAATTTGAGAATCCTGAATCCCGGACCAGCAGAATAATAGAACAGTCATTCTCACTTTTCCAGTATGGACATTATGCCAGTGATTGTTCTAAGTACCCTACTTACACTAACTCAATACTCTCAACAATCCTGCAAGCTATGTACTAGTATTAACTTCATTTCACAGATGAGGAAGTACTTTAAATACTTTTCCCGAGGTCACACTGCTAGGAAGAGATGAATCCCGAATTGGAACTTGGGCAGTCTGGCTCCAGAGTCTGTGCTCTGGGTGTGGGAGGGGCAGAGTAGGCTCTCAAGGAAGCTTGTTGATATTGACGAGGAGGGGGAAGAGGAGGAGGAGAGGCAGGAGAGGGGAGGGAGGAAGATGTCACTGTTTAGGCAGGTGATGAGGAAGGTTGAGGGAGCAGACCAGGGACATAACCCAAAGGACACACCAAGGCCTGCTTGGGGCCCAGGTGAGTGTGGAACCCAGAATACAAAAGAGTCTTGGGGGTGAGCTGTCCATGAGCCTGGAGGAGCTTGGAGTCTGACCAGAGTAGGGTGGAAAGCACAAGACATGACCCTAGGACTTCTTGGTGTGATGTCAACATTGTTGGTTGGCAGATCAGTGTACACGTGTATAGGGTGTGTTTGGTGCCTCTGGGTCTGAGCTGGAGCCTCTTGTAGGGGCATCAGGGAAGTCTTCTTGGACAAGTGACTTCTAAATGTGGCTTCAAAAGACATGGAATGTGGTTGGTGGAGAAACAGGAAAGTGTCAGGGAAGGTAACCAGGCCTGAAGCGCTTGTGGGGGGTGGGAGTGGGGGAGTTGGAAGGGGTGAGTTGGGGCCATTTTGTGCAGAGCTCTGAATGCCACACTGAATGATCTTTGTCAACAGGGCACTGGCTTGGACTGATGCTTCAGAAAGAATAATCAGGTAGCTGGAGATGAGGGGCAAAGATGAGGAGGGGAGGCTCTAACAGCCAAGAGGAACACTGTGAGGGTCACCCTTTGCCTGTATCCTTGTGAAGTCATCTCCTCCATTCCCCTGTCCCCTGACAAACTGGTTATCCTGGGGAAGGAGAAGGGAACCACCAGAGAGTCATCAGTCCCTCAGGGTCCCTGTTCTTGGAAACTTTCTACTACACATGACTCTAATCATCTTGCTGCAACGTAAGTGGGAGCTGGAGACTGAAAGTGCAGGCAGATAGTGCCGATGGTGTGGGGAGAGGGCAGAGTTAACGAAGGAAAGCGAGCCCGAATGCGCGCGTACAGTGGCTACCTGATGAATACTTCTTTATCATTTGACTAAGAGAAAGACAGATACCAGAAGAGAGGTACTTATAAAGGGAAGAAGAAAAAGAGAAGAAACCTCCAGAAGAGGAGTTTGTTTCTCATTTGTCTCCCATGCACCAGGCAGGACCTTGTACATCCTGGGAACTCAATATTTATTTGCTGAATTCACGAAACTCAGAGGAGACTCAGAAAGTGGACAAGAACTGAGATGGACACAAAATGGGGAGAACCACGTTTTGGGTGGGGGAGCTTGCTGGACCTCCCTTCCCTTGCTGCCACTTACATTTGTCACCATTTCTATGCCCCATAACAGAAAAGCAAGTCCTGAGTCTGCTCCCTTCCCTCAAGCCTGGATAGTAAACAGGTCTCAGGGGATGACTTATTTCAAGATTCCCAGGGTCTTGGGATCTTGGCAGGAAGGAAGCTGGGGGGTGAGGGGCAGTGTCAGGACTTAGTTGCTAGGTTTGGGGGAGAGACTGTTTGGGGTTGACAGGAGTGGGGTTAAGGGTGGAAGGAGGTCTCTGCCTTCCCATGGTTCCCATGTACCTCACTACCCCAAACGCAGCTCCTTCTCGGAGGCAGCCTCTGGCACACAAATGACATGGCTTATTACGGAGGCAGAGCCAAGCCGTGGGTGTGGGGACTCTTATAAGCAGGTGTGGATGGGGGTGGGGGGCAGAGAGAGAGGGCGGGGCAGAAGGAGAAGGAGAAGAAGAGAGGGGGGAGAGGGAGAGAAAGGGGAAGAGAGAGAAGGGAGGGAGGGAGAGACAGAGAGACGTAGAGAGAGAATGTTTTTACCAATCACATAGTCAATAGAAGCAAGTATCTAACAGGTGAAAACATATCCATCAGAGTCTCTGAGTCTGATTGTCTTTCCAACTGTCAGCTCCTCAGTTTATCTGTTTCTCTCTGATTACTGTGGTCAAGTAGCATCAGCAGCACCTAGGTTCTTCTCACATCTCTCGTCTGTCATCCTTGGCATGTCAACTTTTGAACTCAGGCTGAACCTCAGGATGTCAAAAAGGCTGCAGCCGCCCAACACATTACATCTTCACATAGCAAAGTCCAAAATCCAGAAGGTGAGAAAGGGCACATCCCTTTCATATGTCCCTTTTTACCATTGAGGTAAAATCTCCCAAAAGGCTCATTAACAGACTACCTCCTACATTTCAATGGTCAGAATTTTATCATTTGACCATTTAAGATTCGCCGGGCACAGTGGTTCATGCCTGTAATCCGCCTCTGGGAGGCCAAGGCTGGAGGACTGCTTGAGGTCAGGAATTCGAAACCAGCCTGAGCAAGAGCGAGACCCCGTCTCTACCAAATGAAGAAAAAAATAGCTGGGCTTGGTGGCGTGTGCCTGTAGTCCCGGCTACTAGGGAGGTTGAGGCAAGAGGATCACTTAAGCCTAGGAGTTTGAGGTTGCCGTGCACTATAATGACGCCAACTGCACTCTAGCTAGGGCAACAGAGCAGGACTTTGTCTCAAAAAAAAAAAAAAAAAAGATTCACCTCTTGAGCAAGGGAGAGATTCAACTTTCCCCAAAGCATCTGGACTTCAAACACCAAACAAAAGTGGCTTCCTGCTGGGTGCTGGTGGCACACATCTGTAGTCCCAGTTACTCCAGAGGCTGAGGCAAGAGGATTGCGTGAGCCCAGTTTGAGGCTGCAGTGAGCTATGACCATGCCACTGCACTCCAGCTTGGGTGACAGGGTGAGATTCCATCTCTAAAAAAATTTTTTTAATTAAAAATAAATTTTGAAAAAGTGAATTCCATTAGCAAAGAAGAAGGGTGGCATGTGAGGCATGGCTGTTGGGGAGGCCACCAACAGAGCCTGCTCCGTTACGTTTACTGAGCCACACATCCATCTTTTCTGTGCAATCAGCTATCCATCTGCCTATCGATTGGTCTGCCTGTCTGTTGGTCTATCTGTCAGTCATTCCGCAGGACTGCCTGCCTGCCTGCTGATTCATGTCAGTCTGTGTGTCTATCCGTATACCTATTTGTCTGTGTCTCTATTTGTCTTTTACTCTGTCTGGAAATAAATCTGTTTATCAGTTTGTGTGTTTAGTCAGTACGTCCATCCGTCTTGAGTGTCTGTCTACTACTGCCCTTCGCTCCCTTACCTGTCCCATGTTTAACAAAGGTACAGCTCTTTTGTTTCCTTTTTTCCCTGCAGAATAGTCTGAAATAACTCATGAAACTCATTACCTTAGACAAAGCACAGACCACAGGGCCCCACACAGCAAGAGAGACGGCGGCAGGACGAGATGCCAGTTACCACTGCAGCACGTGGTGCACCATCTCCCCTGTTCCCGGTTCCTGCCCACAAGCTGGGCTGCTCATGGTCTCCACCAGTGGTGGCCAGGCCCTCCCACAGCTGAGATCCCAGAGGGGTCCGTTCATTCGTTCTTGAATGTATATTTATTGAGTATCTACTGTCCAAGCCCTTCGTTAGGTGTTAGGGATACAGAGGTGAACAGAACAGACTTGGTTCCTGCCTCCATGGGCCTTACAGTTAATGCATAGACATGTCCACCCATAGCTGCACAGACTTACATACTCCCTCTCCCTCTCTCTATACATATACTCATATACTATGATGTCCCCATGTACGTGCACACACAGGCTCTCAAAAACACTTTTGCAGATATGCACAGCCATATGAGATGCTCCAGCCTCTGCAAACATTTGTTGAGCCTATTATGTGGCTGGCACTTAAGTTAATGTTGTTCAAAAGCATATCTTACACACACACACACACACACACACACACACACACACACACACACTTAGTTTACTGCCCCGGGGCCCAATAGCAGGGCACAAGATTCTTGATTTCTGTTCCCACATCCAGTCTTGACTCCCTGCATGACCTTGAGTAATCATTTCTTGACCACGCAGTGTTCCCTTGTACAAAAAGGGGCAATGCGTCGCCCAGAGATGATCAAACACTCTCTCATTCCCTCGAGCTGCTCTACTCACGTTCCTTTATGGCATACAAGTTGCTTCCAGTGTCTCTCGCTGTGAATGTGTCTCTCTCTTTCCTCCTATCTCTGAATGATGCCTCCTTCATGTCTCCAGGTCTCCCCTGACAGTGCTCCCACTTCAGTTTCCCTCAAGTGTGGCTGTGTACCTGGGAATGGGTCTCTGTTTTTGTGTGGTGTTTTGGGACCAGGATAGAGTGCTTGAGTCCATGTCTGAGTACGCGTTTGAGCTGCTGAATATTTGCATGTGCGTCTGCTGTGGGTCTCTGTGTGTTTTTATCCAAGTGTGCATGCACACGCGCGCGCATTTGGCTCCCCTAATATGCTGAACGGGCCATTACACCTCTTGCATGCGGGGCTGGGGGTGGATGGGGGGCAGAGGGAGGCAGCAGGATTCTGTAAGAACATTAAATCCCAAATAAAGTAGAAAATATTTTTGAAAATTACCGACTTCCCGTTTTCTCCGAAATGGAGTGAAACGAGGCTGGTCCCGAGGCGGGGGCTCCGCAGGGCCAGCCATTGGAAAGGGGCAGCGCTTTATTTTTTATTTTTGTAATAAGAGGAACTGAATTAGAAAAAACGGGGAAGGAAGAGCAGAGTCAGATTGTTAAAGGATTCAATGAGCTGTGGCCAATGTATTCGAAAGGTGCTTAAGGCAGCAGAGCCGCTCACCAAACACACACTCGCACGCACACACACACTGTCACACACACAGTCACACGCAGCCACACCAAGGCACCACACACCGCCATCACACTTGCACGACCAAGACAAAGGCACGTTCAGCCACACCCGCGTTGGGACACACAGCCAGAGAGACACACGCAGGGCACAAAGACACACACCAACCTGTGCCCACACATCCCCCGCATGACCAGCACACACCCCATCTCAGGCTCCAGGACAACTCAGATGTGCCCTGAGAGACACAAAGGACTCTAGTGTGAACAGACACACACAATGATAAGGACACACACATTCACAAGCACACAAAGACTTACACTCACCACCCCTGGAGCTATACCAGTATGTTCATATACTTCAATACAACTACCAAATACACATCTACACAACTGTACGCGCACAACTCACCCCAGAGAGAGCTCACACTCACTAACATCCTTCTTCTCTCTCCCAGACACCCACTGTGACTGACCCATGAAGACGCTCAGGCCCCCAGACACACACACACTGTCACCCAACACAGCCCACGTGCCATCATTAACAACGACACCGCACAATTACAGACTTACAGTTGGCCACTCCGTCTATTTATGCCTCACTATCATCCTGTGAAACAGATACCCTTGTCTCTACTTTAAAGATGAAGCAACAGGCCGGGCGCAGTGGCTCATGCCTGTAATCCTAGCTCTCTGGGAGGCCAAGACGGGCGCATTGTGTCAGCTCAGGAGTTCGAAACCAGCCTGAGCAAGAGCGAGACCCCGTCTCTACTAAAAATAGAAAGAAATTAATCGGACAACTATAAATATATAGAAAAAAAAATTAGCCGGGCATGGTGGCGCATGCCTGTAGTCCCAGCTACTCGGGAGGCTGAGGCAGGAGGATCGCTTGAGCCCAGGAATTTGAGGTTGCTGTGAGCTAGGCTGATGCCACGGCACTCTAGCCCAGGCGACACAGTGAGACTCTGTCTCAAAAAAAAATAATAATAAAATAAAATAAAATAAAAAAATAAAGATGAAGCAACGAAGCTCAGAGAGGTTAAATGACCTGCCAAAGCCATCCTTGAGCAACAGACCAAGTTGGGACCCTACCCTGTTTTAAAATTTAAACTCCCACACACAGAGAGCCAAACACAAACACACGTCTTGCTCACATGTTCTTATGCACTCAGCCTCGTGCGCGTTTATTTATGCAGGTTCAAATCCCCACACCCCTGGACAGTATCCTGCATGTGTATATGCCCATGCACACATGCACACACATGCACACACACACACCACACACACAGCCATCCCTTTCTACCTCCTTTTCTGTTTTTCCATTTCTCCCGTTGCTTCCCTCCCCAGCCTCCCTTGGACAGACTGAGCTAAGGAAATGTTTTAGTGGGGACGGGAGGGGTGTGAGCCGGGCTCTTCTCAGTTACACCTATGGGCTGCATTCCTCCCACCCCAGCAAAAAGACCCCACCTCTTGTGGCTGACCCAGCCCCCTCCTCCAGGGCCTGGGAAAGGTGAGCTCCAGCTTCCCTCGCCCCACTCCTCCCACACATTCTAACCAAGGGGACATTAAAAAGTGCTGACAGGGCCAGGGAGAGGCCACCTGCCTGCCCGCCAGCCGGACCACTTTCATCTCTGCCGCCTCCTGCCACAGCCGCCCACCCTGGCCGTCCCTCCCCCAGGTCCCTCTTTATTAATCTGGCCCTGTCTGGCCAGCCCTGGCCCGCCCAGTTGCCCCCATCCCCCGTCTTCCCTCCCCTCCGGTGTGGTGGGTGCCAGGGCCGCCAGGCTGAGGCTCTGCTCCCCACATCAATCATCCTGGGGCCGTGCAGAGTGCCTGCAACAGTCTGGGGGAAGCTCGCTCTCCTCTGGATTTACAGCAGGAGACAGGGGCTCCCACACCACCCACAGACACATCACGCCAACCAAGCCTCACTCAGTTGGGGCACACACGCCACACACTGACAGTCACACACACACATTGCACGGCAACACACACAACCACCCACCACCTAGGCCATATGTGATGCTGTCATATCACGTTACATGCAACACTGATAATGACAGTCACACATAATAACACCTAGAATAGACTTACACCAACAACCATACAAGAACACTGCTACTTGCCACGAAGGGGGACCACACACACACACACACACACACACACAAAACCCAGCTAACCACAGGGTCAGTCACTTAGAGTGCATGGTCAACACATTCACACACATAATGACACAACATACCAACGTCACACAATCACCCTGATGTTGGTTGCCCATAATGATAATGGAAGAGTATGTGGTTCATAGTGGCACTTAATAACTTAATATTTATTGAATAAACAATACAGTGGCAACACATTCACACACCGTGATACACACATATATACCTTGGAGCCACAATATATATGAGACAAAAAGTGGAAACAAGCCCTGCTAAGAATGCCCCAAGCAGAATCTGACTGAAGTCAGTAAAGCAGACCAAAGAGGGAAATGGAATCGAGGGAACCCGGCTCTGTCAGGGCTGGGACAGGGCATTCAGCTCTCCTTTGCAACTGGAGTCATCTTTTTGAAACAAATCTGATCCCAGAATAAAGCCCCAGCACTCCTTAACAGCCTGCATAGTCCGCTGGTATGTGGCCCTGCCTGCCCATCTGGCCGTGGTTCCCAGCTGCAGCCACCCCAGCTCGCTCCTTTCTGCCACAGGGCCTTTGCATACGCTGCTGCTGGCATATGCTGGAACACTCTCTCTCCTGTATTGTAGTTTACCGTCAGCTCCCAGATCCAGGTTACTTTGTAACTAGGTTAAATTCCCCACTTACAAGCCCTCCTTACCACACCGTTGATCTCTCCTTTATGGCACTTCTCACAGATGGAGTTCTACTTTCCCCCCCCTTGGCTTGAAGGCCTTAGGGGGGGGAGCGTTTTTTTTTTTTGTTTCCCTTTGGTTCCCGGGCTTTGCTTTTGTTCTTCCCAGGGGCTTGTTTTTTCTTGGCCCCTTGTTGGTTTTTCATTAATCTTTTGTTTTTTGATTGATTGGCAACCCCAATTTCCTTTTAAAAAAAAAAATCAAGAGGCTGGGTGTGGTGAGTCACACTTGTAATCCCAGCACTCTGGGGTGGCTGAGGCGGGAAGATCACTTGAATCCAGGAGTTTGAGACCAGCCTGAGCAACACAGCAAGACCCGTCTCTACAAAAATTTTAAAAATTATGTGGGCATGGTGGTACGCACCTGTAGTCTCAGCTACTTGGGAGGCTTTGTAAAGGCAGAAGGATTGCTGGAGCCCAGGAGTTCGACGCTGCAGTGAGCTGTGATCACACCACCGCACTCCAGCCTGGGCAACAGAGTGAGACCCTTTCTCAAAAAAATCAAAACAAAACAAAACAAAAACCACTAGAGGACTAGAGGGAGAGCTCAACCAGAAGTCAGTAAGTCCTAGAATGCAAGAATTGGGAGGAATGTGAGGGAATTTTGATTTTTTGCTCTTGCTGTGTGGCCTTGGGAGAGTCCCTTCACCTCTCTGGGTCTGTTTTCTCACCTATAAATGAAGGAATTGGCTGTCAGAATGTTCTCTGTGGAGCTCTAGGGTTTCTCAGGAGCAACTGGGGCTGCTGTGGGCAAGGTTTGTAGCAAGGGTAAGTTTCAGTCACGGCGCTTCTGCTTTTATCTGTGTGTGTATATGTTTATGGATTCGGAATTGAAGGTTCTAAGGTTAAAAATATCCTCTGAAACCCCTGGACTAGGTGATCTCTAGTTCCCTTCCAGAATATTATAATGCAATAGAGGCAAGAATGGTTCCAAAACAGTCAGATACTAGAGCACATGCTGCCTTTTATCTGCAAAGTTATCTAAGTGGACCCCCCATCTGCAGACTCAAGCGAGGAAAGGAGCAATAAGAACTGAACGAGCCCAATTGGAGGAGGATTCCTAGAGGAGAGGAGTTTTCAACATCCCATGCAGATTCCTAACTCCGTGACAGACTCAAAGAGACCAGGGAACCGGTGGGGGTGGGAGTCGGGGCGCCACTTCTCAGAAGGGGCTGTGATCAAAGCAACAGCCAGAAAAAGGCTAGCCGGGCCTGAATAGGAGTGGCAGAGATGACGATGGGTGGAAGAGAAGGGTGGGGGAGACGCAGGGTGGCCCACAGCAAGCCCGTACACACTGAAGATGGCAAACAGGAAAATCTCTCAAGTCAAATCACCTTAAGGGGGCAGAACTGCATCCTGGGGAAGGGAAGGCTGAGGGCAGAGTCTGGAGGGCAAGATGGGGAAGCCAGGTGAACAAGGATGGCTGCAGGACACAGGCTGTCTTTCTCCCCATTCCTTGACGCTGGGGCAGAGGAAATAGCCTCAAAGTGGGGGCTGTGTGTGTGTGGTGGGGGTGTCAGAGAATAGAGAGACTAAAGAAATCCTAGTACCTAAGGTGGGGGTGGTTCCCTGTGATCCCCCCAGTTCAGGGAAGAACCTCCTCTCCTGCTCCCTTCCCCTCTGCGGGCCGCTACCCCCACCCCAAGTTCCCCTCACTTTTACACACACAGCCTCTTCAACTCCTGAACCGCAGCTCCAGTGCTCTCCTGCAACTCCCAAACTCCTCCGGCCCCCCAGCCATCTCCACCCCCAGCAGCCTCCTTCCCTTGCTGCTCTCCTGCGGTCACTTGCTCTGGAAGCAGCCGGCTCTCTTCCCTGCGGCACCCAGCCACCCAGCGCTGGTGCCCTCCTGGAAGCTCCCGGCCCTCTCCTAGTCCCCCAGCCTCTCTAACGCTCCCCTCCTCCCTGTGCAGGAGGGGCCCAGGCTCAGGCTGCAGGTTTTCAGCGCCTGCCCCTCCACACTCCTCAGATGAACTCATCTACAAGCAGGACTTCAAATTCAACTAGCAACCCCACAGGAGTGACCCTCAAAGGGGCTCTATTTTATACGCGTATTGAGCGTCAGGGGTACTCAATAGATGTGGGATAATGACTCCCAGATTGGTACTTCAGTGCTGACTTCCAACCGGCACCTCCAGCCCCTCACCAGACATCTCCTCCCAGACTCCCCAACATCACCTTAAATTCACTGTGATCACCGTGAGTCCCAAACCACCTCTCCCAGAATTCCCTCCTAGGTCATGCACCTGCTAGAGCTGGCCCAGCCCACTCTCCACTTATTCATCTCCACACTGGGAGTTTTCCTTCAAATGCCCCTCGGTGTTGCCTTTTATCTGCTCATCTGCACACGCCAACCCCAAGCCCCAGACCAGCCCCTGGCCTTTACTGCCAGGGTTTGTGCCCCACTGCCCTTGCGGTCCCCCGATTCTCCCCTCCAACCCCTCTTCCTTGGCTGCAGGAATGATCTTCCTGAATACAGCACGGCCTCATCCACACCCCAGGGTGTCCATTTCTGCTGCTCATGTCCAGACCCCCTCCACCTGCCTCCGTAGCTTTAACCTGTCCTGCCCTACAGGAAGCCTTGCCTCCAGCAGCGGCTGATTCTTCTCAGCCCCTCATAGGCCTCCGAGCTCATTTCAAGCGCCAGACACTTGTTCAGGCTGCCTCAGTCACTGGAAATGCTGCTTTGCTGAGGAGTTCAATCCCAAGCATCCTTTCCAGCTGCGTTTCTCCTACACAGTCCTAACTGGGGCACAGCTGATCACTGTTAACACTCCTGACTCTGCCACCAAAAGCCAGTAGCTCCTCTGGCCACCGTGACAACAATAATGTCCCTGGTTGAGAACCACCGGTTGGACACTGTTCTCTCCCCCTGCCCCTATGTGATCCTCCCTAAATTATTAATATGCCCCAGGACTTTAACCTGCTTCTGTCTGAAGGTTGTAAGGAGCAATTACAATAATAACAACAATAGCACTTGCTATGCCCCTAGACAGTGTCTTAAGTGCTCTACACATATTAATTCATTTAATTCTCACTACAACCCTATACGATAGTATTACATTTTCTCTGAAAAAGATGAGAAAATTGAGGGAAAAATTAAGTAACTTGCCCCAGGTCACGGGGGACTAATAAGCAGCTAATAAAAAGGCATAGCAGAAAGCCAGACTTTGGAGTCACAAAAAAACCTTTCAAATACCAACTCTGTCACCAACTGGCTGAGTGACCTTGGCCAAGTTACTTTCCCTCTCTGAACCTCAATTTCCTCATTTATAAAATGGTGAAACAGCACCTAGTTCATGGAGTTTTTGAGAGGATTAAATGAATATAGAACACTCCTAGGCACACAGCACGTGCTCCCGTTCTGCATCTCCTGTTCTCTCCACTCAGCCCACCTCAGACACTTAACCAAAGTATCAGTGATAATGCCCCACATTTGAACTTGGACCCTTGACCCTCACACTACATGGCAACCCACACTGGCCCATCAGGTCCTCCCAGGCTGGGCTCTGGCAGCTGTCCCTCCCCTCCCCCAGTGAGGCCCCTCACTGTCCTCATGACATCCTGGCCCCTGGGCCCTTCAGCCTGGCACTGAGCTTGTTTGTAGTCGGGTCAGCTGCGACCTGCCTGCTCTGTCCTGCTCCCAGCAGCAGAGTGCCAGCCTAGCTCCACCGCATCCCAGTCCTAACGGGCAACACGTCAGACACAGAGATTGCTCCTTTGACTCCCAAATTCTTCACAACAGCAATTCCAACCCCCTCTCTGCATCCCTCCAGCCCAGCCTTGCCCTGGCCACCCTTTCTTGAAGGAGCCGACCTCAATCTCGACTACTCCTTTCAGGAGATCAAAGCCTGGGTCCAATTTGAGCCCCACTACTTCAATCCTTTCTTCCCTCTCTTCTAGGCCCTGGCTTCCTGTTTCTCCTTCCCCTTTGAGAACTTGGCTCCTTCAAATGTCTGCTTACTCAATCTCTCCCTCGCCAACAGCTCCTTCTTCTCTGTCCTCTGTCCGCAAATTTGCTCCTCTCCCCTGGCTAACTAAGCTTTGCTGCAGCTTCCTTTTCAAAATGCCGACCTGTCTCCAGTCCTCTGTGTACCTCTCAAAGGATAAGCTACAGCTGTCTACACTTGCTCTGCCTCCATTTCCTCTCCACCAACTCCCTCTAACCCCTGCCATTCTGCTGACCTCTTACTCACCAACTCTAATGACCTTCACTGGGTGCTCACCCCCACCTCCTGCCCTCAAACTCCTCTCAGAGTCAACCCTGGTGACCACCCCTCCTGTCTCCTTCCTCCTTCCTCCCGTCATCTCAATGGTTCCTCTCTCTTGGTCCCACTCCTACTTACCTGGGAAACGCTTCACCGGCATGTTCACACCTGCCCCTTGAACCCTTTCTTCTCTTCTTCCTTTTCTCCTTGCGTGCTCTCATCTGCCCCAATCCTCACTGTCCCTACTAAATTGAACCCATCCCTGAGTTTCTTTCTTCCAGGTTCCAACCTCATATCTCCTGTTGTAGCCAGACCCCTCTGCCCTTCTCTCTAACTCTGCCCCAACAATGAATAGTCCCTGGCCTCTGATCAAGCTATCTTCTCAATCTCTTCACTGTCCTCCAGACTGCAGGTCAGTTCAGGCCTCTGTAGCTTTGCTCCCCTGTAGACCAACATGTTACACCAGTATTTTTTGTTTTCTTCTTTCTTCATAAAACCATAATCAGAGGGAAAAAACTAAAAAATAAATCTTACCCATTTTAAGGTGCAACTCTAGCTGCCCTCCTCTAGGGGGCCTTCCTTTGTAGACGCCCACCTCCCTCTGACCTGGGAGGTGCTCACCATCAGAACCTCACCGCCCGCTATTTGATTCTTCCTGTCTCTCTTTGAGGCAATGCGTGAGTCTTGTCTCTCACACCAGGCTCTGGGATCCTCAGAGGCTTACAAGGCTGGGCCTTGACACGGTGTCTACTCCAACAACCAGGCTGGGGGAGATTGCATCTGATGATGTGTAAAAGTTCTCCTCCAGCTCAAGTATTCAAGGATTTGGAATTTGAGGATTCTTTCTAGAATGTTCCTCTGGGAAAGTCTTCAGTTTCTTGAAGGTGTCTTCAGTCAGCAGACATCCATAGTCGTATGAGCTGCGGACAGGAGTGCCCCTTTTGGGGAGCTGAGCACCAAGAGAAACCAGGAGGGTCAAAAGATACTCTGTATGTGGAGTTAGGGAGACTGACTCCCTCTCCTCAAGTCCGTCAGGAGATCCAGGAAGGGACTTTTTAAAGTCTCCTCGCATAAGCTAACCTTCACACACACACTTCACCTATACCCCCAGGGGACAGAAACATTCCCCCAGAAACTCTTAAGGAGCATCTGCTCCCCTCTTACTCCAAAAAAAAGAAGAGTCCTAACCTGAGGCTCAATGCCTCACTACAAATCACAAAGCATGGCTGCCCCCACGGGGCTTCGTGGAGCATCGCAGGCTCCATTATCCACCTTCTTGGTCCCATCAGGATGTAACAAATCTCCACCTCCAGCCCTCCAAGAAAACTCCAATGTAGTCCCGGTCCCTCCAGATCTTCTCCCAACCCCAACCCCCAGTGCACGCCGAGCCCGCCCCCTTCAATGACGCCTTACACTCACAGTCCGGTGCGCCGACACCCCTACTATGCACTGCCCGCCCGGTGCCTGCACCCACACCCCTTTACGGCCCTCAGCACAGCCCATCCCCCCTTCTCAAACATCCATTTGGAGCTTATACATTGTGTCTCCATCTCCAGACCCCCACCATCTCGGCTGCAGCTACCTGAAGAGCAAGCCTGTGTACTTGCGTCAGCCCAGCCCCCTGATCGCCACGCTGTCCCCTAGCTAACGCGCGGGAGGTAGCTTTGTATGCCTTTAGGTCAGTTTCCCAAAAGGCGGTCAGAGGACCACAGACATCAGAATCGCCTGGGGAACTGGTTAAAAATAGATTCCTGGGCCCTACCCAGAACTACGTAATGATTCTGGTGGTGGGGCCTGAAGTCTGCATTTCCAACAAGCTCCTCCAGTGATTCCTGTCACTTCAGAATCATTGCGCTAGATGCCTGACTCGCTCACCACTCCTATCTACTCCGAGAACCTGGAGATGTTATTCTACTTTGAACAGTTAGAGAACCCAAGACATACACATTCAAGTTGGTGACAGGCACAGGCCAGTGGCAGGGACCGGGGCGAGGGATTCAGGCTCGTCCACGACCCCACATTGGTGGAGATCTTGGTCCCGGAGACCCTCCCGTCAGAAGAGCGGCCCCCTGCGCCGAGGGGGTCCGCGCTGGGGCAGACAAAAGGCCACGCGCGAAGTAGCTCAGACCGGAATGCGTGGCCCCAACAGGAGCCACATCTGGATTCTACGTGTGTCTGGGTCGCCGGCCAGCTTTTTCCACACCACAACCGTCTTCTTGCCACTGCGGAGACCTGGACCGGCCGCTCCTGAGCGGAGCGGGCCCCGCGGGCTCCCCGCAGCGGGGAGTGCTGGAAACGCAGCGGCTGCCTGGCCGCCCACTCCGCTCCGCCTTTGGCTCAGGAGCCCTGCGTGGAGCGCGTGCGCCACGCTGCGGCCGCGGCGGGGACGGCACGTCCCAGGAGAGAGTGCAGGAAAGATGGTGCTTGAGGTCCAGGTTCCCTCCCACCTCATCGCCCCGTTTTCTAGCCACCCCTGCCCTAAATCCCTTCTTAACTAATCGCTAATCCCCCGCCATAAGGAAAGCCAGAGAAGATAGTCACAGGCCAATGCCTCTGAGCTCCCACCACACGAAGTGAGGGAACGCTGACCCCCATATTTCCCCCCAAATCTCTGAAATGTACTCCAGGTAGAACTGTCTTTACCTGGGTTCAGGTTATACACGCCTACCCTTCATTTCAGAAATCTCAGCACCATAGAATTTCTAGCAAGTTTCTGGTAACATTAAGGCCGATTGCCATGCTGGCTGCCTATTGAAAATATTCTCTCATTTGCCACTGACCTTTAAAACAAAAAGGATCTCAGAACCGGACCCAGTGTTCCAGAGGTAGCCTGACCATCTCAGAAAGCAGTGGGGTAAACACCTCTCTTAATCCAGCTGCTCTGTTTTGGTTAAGGCAATTCGTGGTTGGATTAGGGTTTTAGCAGTCACATCACACAGTTGACTCATATTGAGCTTGCAGTCAGCTAAACCCCCCAGGTCTTTTCTTCATGAACTGCTGTCAAGCTGGGCCCCTGCCCCCACCCGGTACTTATGTCATTGATTTTGTTTTAACCTAAGTGCAGGACTCTACATTTATCCCTGTTAAATTTAATCTTGTTGGTTCCAGCCCAGTGTTCCAGCCTGTTGAAATCGTTTTGAATCCTGACTCTTTCATGCAAAGTATTAACCGCCCCTCCCAGCTCTATCACCTGCAAACTTGATGAGCCTGCTGCCTCGGTCAGTTGTCAATAAAAATGTTAGACAGGACACAGGCCCAGACTCAGCCCTAAGGCATACTGCTGGAGACTTCCCTCTAGTCTAGGCTGACATGGATCCATTAATCAACCCTCACTGAGTCTGGCTCTTCACCAAGCTTCACGGCCATTTGGTTCAGATGTCTCTGCCACATCTACAGATATCGTGAGAGGCTCTGTCAGCTGCTTTGCTGGAAATTTCTCTTGCCCCAGGCTGTGGCCCCAACATCAAGCCTAGGCCTTCTTTCTTCCTGCCAAATCTCCAGCATCATTTGTTCAACCGTAACTTCAGGGGATTATAGACTCCCAATGGTGTCCCCTCCTGCATGACTTGAGCTAATATTTCTGAGCTTCAGGATCTCCCTGGGTTTATCTTTGCTAATTCCTATCCCATGACCCTATGCCTCCTCTGAGACCTTATTCTCTAAAATTCTCTCTCCTGCTGCCTTCTCTGCCTACAAATGTGCAGTGGCGTCCATTGCCTAAAAAATCACCTACCAGCTGACTCCTTAAACTGTAGTTGGCTTCTGCATCTGTACTCTTGAAAATCTAAATATTTCTAAATTCACCTCCCATGTCTCCCGAATCTTGGGCAACCTGGCCTTCCATCCCTCAGCTGAGTAACCACAGTGCCCAGGTAGTGGGCAGTGACAGTGGAGATGGAGGTAGAAAATTCACAACCAGACCACAAAGATCAGATATGAGAACTTCCTAAAGCAGAGAGCCTGGGACCCCTCACAGACTAAAGTCAGGCAGGGGTCAAACTAAGCAGGTGTTCAGAAAGTTCACAGGAACTGAGACATGAGGTTAGAGCCTAAGCGAAGTGCCTGGTCACAGAAAGGAGCAGCAAACATTGCGACGTTCGAGCCTGGGGACTTCTTACATGTTTCCTCTGGGGGCTGGAATCAGTCCTGGGCCAGATGAGATGGGAAGACAGCGTGGCTGGCATAGGGTGGATGTGAGCAGAGGGGGGAGGTCAGAGCCTGTATTTTTCCTTAGCCCTTATTCTAGGGTACACAGCATCAGTTGTCAGGACCTCCAGTGAGCCTCAAGTTCAGGGGTCACCCACTCAAAAGTCTATGTGGGTCAGACAGGTAACATGAGTGAGACGAACCAGGCATAGAGTAGAACAATGAGTGGAGACAGGCAAACTGGAAGGAACACACCCACGGGAGCAGGAGCTACTCAGCTGCAGCCAATTGTCATATGGGAAAGGTGATTTCATTGTTGCCTGATCTGACTTTCCAGAGAACCCAGAAATCTTTTTAGATGTAAGTTTTGATTTTTAATGTTTAATTTTTTAAAACTTTCAAAAACATGCATTGGTCAACAAAAGTATGTCTGTAGCCCTGATTTGA
Organism: Propithecus coquereli; assembly: GCF_000956105.1. Classification (NCBI taxonomy): domain Eukaryota; kingdom Metazoa; phylum Chordata; class Mammalia; order Primates; family Indriidae; genus Propithecus; species Propithecus coquereli. Next base: position 2,053,801 of record NW_012153396.1, on the reverse strand, counting down.
CCAGTGGTAGCCACCTTTTAACTGCTGCTAGTTGCCTGGTACTTGGAAGGGCTAAGATGACTCGGGTTTGTGGTAACACCACATTTAAAACTTTACTGTGAGTTTTTTGATCATTCTTGTGTTCTATAGAAACAATTTGTATTCCAAAATTAGTTTTAAAAATATATTCAATTTCTCAGAGTTACAAATTTAAAATACTAGTTCTTTTCTAAGCTTTTAAGCTTATATTATTCAGCTTATATTATTTTGCTTATAAAACAAAGGAGTTTGACATAATGTTTGAACCAACTCACCTTTAATTAAACTGATTTATTTATTTTTTGGGTTATAGATAACCTTGGTGTGGTAGTTTTCTCAGTTGCTAGTTGTTTGTATGCTAATTAAACTCCTTTAAATATTTAAATGGCATTTATAAGGTTATTTGACTTCCTTAAGTACTTAATTTATCTGACCAAAACAAACCTTCCCAAGTACTTATGTCCCCACCAATAAAGTTTATAAATACAGCAAATCTTGCCATTTTAAATGTTCCAAAACTACACAGAAAGTTAGCAAGATTTCAACTTAAAATCCAACTATAAATACTCAACATTTTTTAGTTGGCATTACAAAGCAAACCTGTTACTCTCACAAATTCTCTTCCATATGTCAAGCACTTAAAATACAAATTGCATAGATCCCTTAAACAGTAATGATCCAGGTTTGATGTTCTTAAACATGCCTATCCTTTGTTCTGAGGCCTCCTGCGTTAAAAGATGCATCCCTTCCAAGGAAACAACTGATCCCCCCTCACCCCCTGTATTTTGGAGGTTATCTTCATTATCTTCTCAGATGGCTAAAATTGCAAAACAACCAGAAACACTGGTTGGGCCACTGACTAGATTCTGAAGAGACCCAGAAAGCCTTATTTATGACCTTGTAAAGCCCTGTCACAGAGCCTCCCTTATGTAGAGAGGCAGTCAGCCAGCTCATATCCCTGGGTTTAGTGCTCTTCAGCACCTAACTGCACTTTCTCACTGAAGTCTAGAACCCCACCTAGGCTGCCACATACCTAGACTGGGTGGTACATTTCCTTGGCTCTCAAAACACAAAATGGCTTCCCCTCCTGATGATTTCTGCTTTTTTTCCTTCCTTCTAGGTGAACCATCACTCTCAGAGTTTTTAAGACAATACCCAGTTGAATGCAGGATTTGTCTCTTTCTTGTGAGTTTCTTCTCACAAACTTTGACTTGTGGTCACAATTCCTAAGGTTCTCCTGACAGAACTTTGGTCTCTTCCCCCAGTTCAGGGGCCTGTCCTCCACTCCGCACTGCCCCTCCTTGTTTCCCTCTAGCACTCAGCACCCAGCTTCTTTCTTGAGACTCTCACCTCTTAGCATCACCCATTCTATGCCCCAGCCCCATGCCAACTAGATGAGAGGATTCCTACAGTAAGTAATCTGACTATGTCTCTGTTAGGAAAAGGTGAAACCAAGATTCAAACTTAGTCCATGTGAATTCAAAATTTAATCTCTCGCTCAACACAGTTTTTCCTTCTTAAATCAAAACAAAATCCTTACTAGTCAAATACTGGAAGAGTGAAAGTGTTTTGGTGGAAAAATGCTGCTTTACTGATTTCTGGCTAGAAAAATGAGAGGCTCTAATCTGAAAGCTTGGCCAGGCACAGCGGCTCACACCTGTAATCCCAGCACTTTGGGAGCCCAAGGCAGGAGGATCGCTTGAGCCCAGGAGTTCAAGACCAGCCTGGGCAACATAGCAAGACTCTATCTCTTAAGGAAAAAAAATCTGGAAACTCCTGAAAGTCTGTGCCCCACCCACTCTATAAAAGCTCTCTCAAACCCCCACTCCTGGCAACATCCCAACACGTAACATTTATTTAGTGCTCAGTTCACACAGTATTTTCAAATACATTGTCCCAATAACCCTATATGGAATACAGTATTAGTATTAACCAATTTTAAAGATGAGGGGACTGAAGCACAGAGACTGGCATGCCCAAAGTCGCCCAGCCTGTGCAAAGCACATCATGTTTCAGTGAGGTTCACTGCCCCTGAGCCTTGTGTTCTTTCCACTCAGCCACACTGTGTCCTCCACAGACACCTTCCTGCCCTATTTCCTGTTCTTCTGGGGATGAGACGGCAACCCAGAACCTACATTTGTTTCTGTTCCTGCAGACCCTGCCCTAGTATAACCCTCTTTGTCCCCAGCCCTGCCCTTCACGGACTTTCAGTCCTTTCCACAACCTTACCTTTTCTGTTTTTCTTCCCCCACCGAGTCATCTCTTCTGTGATTTCACAGAAGCACCGTATCCTGAGAGTCACAGTAGGATCAGAAAAGCCCTGCTGCCAGTAGTTTCTCTCCAAGCACTGGTGAAAGGCTGTTCTTAGACACTCAATCTTCACAATAAAACTGTTTCCTGAGTGTCTACACTGAGCTGGTTTTACATGTGTGCTTTACAAATTTTTAATATTGTAGAAAAAAAATTTTCGAAGATCATTCCCCAGTGATGGCAGGAGTAGGTCCTTGTGAGAGTCAGAGGCCACTGAGAGGGGTATGGAAATTGACGCTCAGAAGCTGACAACTAGACATCCCCTGAGATGAGAAATGGGACCTTAGTCAGAAAGACAGATGGGGAAGAGAGGTAAAGACTGCAAGAGAGACAGAAAGGCTGGGGTCACTAGAGGATAACAACTGAGCCCTTGCTATGGACAAGTCACTCTACTATTTCTTTCTTTTTACATAAATTATTTGACATAACCTGGACAAGGTAGGTAAAGTTATCCCTATATATATAAAGAAGCTGAGTTTCAGGTGGTTTGTCATTTGCCCAAGGTCACGCAGAACGGCAAATCCTAGTATGCAAAGCCTTCATTCTCAAGCACTACACTATACTGCACTATACACTATATATTCAAGTGGCAATAAAAACCTGGCCAAGATATAGCTTACATTTTGGACTAAGGAACAGTTTCCCTAAAAAATAGCATTGACCTCAATGACCAAGTGAACAGGTTTTAAGTAAACTGAATAAAACGGCAAAATTAGCTAGGGCCAAAGAGGTTTCCAAAGCCCAGAGCAAGTTATCTAAAAGGAAAAGAGGTGACTCCAAGGTGACTACAGAATGGTCTGAAGCCCAGAGGGATGGCTTGGCACGAGCTAAAGACATGTCTCCTTCAGCCATGGCACTGGGCACAAGGGTCTGAGGCAAGACAGCTAAACGGAGGGGAACTGCAGAGAGGCGTGGCTTATAGTGAGAAGGGGAGGTGGCTGGGGTGGGGACAAAACCCAAGAGAAGATCAATGGGATCATGTTGTAGAAGGGACTGAGAATTCCAGCCAGAATCTATCACAGGCTGAAGTAACTCGATTCAATATCTCTTCCGAGAACGGTCTGGCAGGGTGGCTCCAGAGGCCAGAATGTAGATGAGAATAGTGGAGGGGCACAAATGAGCAAGTCAAATTTATCTGCACTCCGGGACAAATCTGGGCCGGTAAGTAAAATGATTTTCAAAGACTTCTGGGACTAACCAAAGGGTTTTCTTCTTATTTGGGGGATCTTTTGTCTGGCCCATTCCCTGGAGTGATTAAAACAAAACCTTTAAGCATTGAGTAGCAGAGTGTTTGTTTTTGGACTAGAAGAAAGCAAAGCCAAAGGAGAAACTCGCTAACCTCTGGTTAACTACTCATCTTCCAGAAAGGAGGTTAGATTCTATCGCTTCCTGCAGAAGTCTACCGTGAGCACCTGAGCTTGGTCAGGTGCTTCTCCTCTGTGCATCCATAACTCTAATTGCCTGTTTGTCTCCCCCATTGAACTGACAGCACCACATGGGTAGGAAATAGTACAGTGGCTGGAACAGAAGCGCTCAACAAATGGTAGCTATTACTATCCCATTCATATTTTCTTGAATTCTCTTCTGAGTGCCCACACCCCCTCACATATTTAATTTTTACACACTTGTAATTTAAACACATCAAAGGGCATGGACTAAAATTGAACCAAGGGGGCCTGATTTGATGACTGCCATGGTGTCTCATGGTATGAAGACTTCTCCAGGTGTAATGAGGACTCGTTCAGCTGCCCATGGCCTCTCACACAGTGTAAGGAGAGCTCAGAACTGGTAGCTTCTCACCCAAAGCCCCGGGATGGTGTGTAGAGCAGTAAAGTCTGGCCAACCACGCAGAAGAGGCATCAGACACTTCCCTGTTTCCCCTCCTCTAGGACAGGTTTAGGTGCCAGGATTCTTCAGTCTTCCCCAACTCAATGACGGGTTTCTCCAGGGTAGTTCTCCTCGTTCTTCCCTATGCTTTTCTTGAGAGGGAAGGAATCTGGAAATCTGTTTAGAGACCACTGAAACCAAGTTTCTGAATAAATCACATAATAAATATAACAACCACCACCACAGCCATTTATTAAGTGCTTGCCAGGCACTGTGCTAAAGCTTTACAAACATTTGTTTCGGTTAATCCAACAACCCTGAGGTAGATATTTTCAACATCCCCCCCCATGTCATGATAGTTGAGGAAACTGAGGCTCAGAGAGGTTAAGTAAATCAACCAAGGTCAAACTCAGCTGGTAAGTAGCAAAGCTAGAAATCTGAACCAAAGATATTTGACTCCAAAATCCATGCTTTTAAACATTATGCTAGATTGTTTCCCATTTTAGGTTAAAGGATACATGCGCTAGATTGTTTCCCATTTTAAGTTAAAGGATACATGCTCCTTCCCAAAATATTACACAAACCAGATTTGGGGGTGGGGGGAAGTTTTTTTTAACTTCCTTAATCAGCTATGGTATTTGAACTCTTGGAGTAAAGAGACAGTCTGGGTATAAACTGACCACTGAGTCCCTTTCTCCTGTTCCCATAGCTGCCAGGGCCTTTCTCGTGTAAGATCTCCACTCCTGACATCTGACCACTGAACCTGCTGTTTCCCTTTCAGCAACCACTAGAATGCAGAGGTCAGCCAAACTTGGTGACAGGGAGCCAAAGACACCTGAGAGAAATTAGGAGACATTCACAAAATGCCCATCATTCCTGAACTGCTGGACCCTAAGGCACACAGATGCACTGAGATGGAAATACAAATTGCAGTACTTCCACTCTGGTTTACCAGGCCCAGCTTCATTCTTGCAGAGTCTGCAGACCAACCCCTATAACCCCTCCCTGTAACTGGTTCTCTACCACTCTCTAGATATCCTCCCCCCAACCCATCTCTGGAGGCCTCACTAACCATAAGCCCCTGGGCCTCAAGGCTGCCAGTTTTTGAGGCTTTGCCCCCCATAAATGCCCCAAAGGTGCTCAGCAGGGCTCAATTCAGGATCCCATGACTTTAGGAGGATTAAACAGAACTGGCTGAAGACAAGCATAGGAAGGGCCACCAGGGTGAGACAAGCTGAACCAGGATGTACAGAACTGACAAAGGAATGGCAAGAGAACACAGCAGACACAGAACAAATGGACTAACCATCGACAACATAACAGAGCTTTCAAAAGTCAGAAATGACAGATGTCCCTAAGATGAACAGGGATGACCCCAGAAAGAGGGATCCTAAAGACAAGTCTATCCAAACATGTAGCCATGGAGCTTTGGTGCAAAAGGCAATTGTTTAGGAAAAAGGGCTTTGGTGACAGGGCCATGGGAGAGCCTGGGCAGGGGGAAGCTGAGTAAGAGAAATTGGAGGGGGCACTGGAAATGGAAGCTGGAACATCCCTTCAGTGCAGGCAGTTTGAAAGGATACCAAAGAAGTATGCAGGGACTGGAAGACAAGCAGTTAGAGATCCCAAAGAGGAGTAGGACACGGGCTGAAATGCCAGGGCCTCTGAAGTCCCTGAGCTACTTTCAGGCATACCCCATTATCTATCCCATCTGGGTAAACCTGGTGGTCACTGAGGGTCATTCCCTGCAGCCCTTACTAAGTATTTACTGCACCAGATTTTGAAGGGTGGAGACCCAGAGGTAGGGAACTTACTGAGAGGAGAGACACAGCCCCATTCTTGAGAAGTTCACATTCTGAAAGGAGACAGAGAACCATTAACCCCCCATCCCCTCATCCTTGAGGGAGCCTCTGACCTAAGGAACCCACTGCAGTTGAGTCATAAAACTGAGGAATAAATACCTATTGGTGTAAATATTGTCCTTCAAGTTTGAAAGCACAGAGGAGGGATGAGAGGTAACTCGGAGACATGGGAAGATTTGAGTTGGGATTCTCCACACCTTAAGACTCAGCCTATTACTTAACCTCACCACTGCTCACACATCTGGGCCAATGGCCTCAGCACCCCCCACACAGTTACAGCTGCACTGATGTGCGGGAAAAAAATCAACATTGTGGGAGGCCTAGAGTGACAAGTCCCTCTCCGGAGTGCCCAAGAGCTTGGAAGATCCTGGAGGTGTAGAGCTTTGCTCTCCACTGATCTTCCTAATCTCTTAATAGCCCCCGACCTTGTCCACATGGGGTGCACAACATACATGGATAGCTTCATAAGCTCTGGTTGTTTCGTGTGTTTTCCTCTGCAACTAAGCAGAAGTTCCTGGGGTTTGATAAAGGCCAGGTTTTCTTCATACCCCACAGTGCTAGAATGTCAAAATACTTGTCACAGGTAGGGTCTCAGAGTGTTGACTTTTACAAAAATGATTTTCCACAAATAACGAACTCGAGTCAAAACTATTCCATGGTTATTCTTTGCTCTATAGCTTGCATCTGACACCTATCTATCTCTATCTTTGTTGGCTCATGCCCAAAGATGTCTGTTCCTGTATCCATCTCAGACTGGGCCCCTATTCTGTGTTAAGAAATACAAGCTCCACCCACTTGTGGCAATACTGAAAGAGTATGTGGCCGAGGAATCTCTGGGGGGAGAAGGAGGAGTATCTCCCCACACTAGGCTGGCCCACTGATAAGGATCCTTCCCCTCTCTGTCTCCTAACAGATTCAGATTAATGATTGCTCATTCCTAATTGTCAAATTTCTTTTCCTTCATCCTGTGTCTAATCACCAGTGACAGAAACCATTACGCAAATGAGAGCAGACGACTTCCCCCAACTGTTCGCGTTGGTAAAAACCTTGTAATTTAGAGCTCTGATTTGTAGGGGAAGCTGGTCTCCCCCAGGCATTCTGGGCATCTGCTCAACCGATGCCCAGAACGGCCCCTCCTCCATACCCCGAATGCCAACCCCCCAACAAATATCTGACTTCACAAAACAGTAGCTTTCTCTGTACCTGCTGGTGTAAATATGGGAACTTGCAATGCGGCTGACCTCTGTATAGGCCAAACCCCTACCTTCCCTTCGTGTGTCTGCCTCCATGCTGCCAGCTAGGATGGGGTAAGCTACTACAGCAGAAATGTTTCCTCTGCTACAAGCAGAATTTGAGCCTAATCAGCCTCTAACTTAGGTGAGCGAAGGGAAGAGCCTCAATCTCTTCTTTGGGGAAAGAAACAGCAGCAGAACGCGAATCAAGACTCTTAGTGATCACCTAAGAGTTTCAATTCTATAGATGCAGAAGCATGCTTGGAGGAAGTATGGGACAGTAAATGCAATCGGATTTAGAACCCAGTTCCCCCTTAGCTTCTTCCAGCACTTATTATACGGCTTCCCTGGCAGTTTTCCAAAGACGTCTCTAGCTGGAACCCAGAAGAGCTTTCGCCCTGAGCTGCATCTTCTGTGCCCTCTTGGGCTCAGCCTGCCTACAGACATTGTCCAGTGGGGTGAGAACTAAGGATAGGGCCTGTGGTACAAGGGAGGGAGTTAAGGAAGGAGAATCAACATAGTTTGGTAGAAAAGGAGCAGAGGGTTTGCAGCCAAACAGCACTAGGTCAGAATCCTGATTGCCACTCATCACTTAATCTCTCTGAGCCCATTTCTTCATCTGTAAAGTGAGAATACCTACCTTGCAGGATAGTGAGGAACAAAGATAAAAGCACTAGGCACACATTAGGTATCTAAAACTCAGGGGTTGCTATTAACCAAGGATCAGGACCAATCCTGTGAAGGTTCCACGGTCAGCCTTCTCCTTCCCTCCCCTTCAGCCACCTTAGGTCAGACTTGTGTCAGCACAGCACCCAGCAGGGACCAGCTGAGTAGCACACACCTCCCTGCCGCACATCACCCACATCTCTGAAGGCTGAGCCAGGAATACAGCAGACCTGCTGAGGAGAACAATAATAATCTGCTGTATTTCCAAGTGTGATTGTGGCCAAGTTTATCCTCTGTCTGCCTTGTTTTCTTTGCTGCACTCCTCTTTCCCGAAAGAGATGGAGCGATGGAGATCCACTGCAATCACATTTCCCAGCACTGACTATATTGGAAAGAGCTACACTTGAGAAGAGTATCATGTCTTCACACCCACACGGCATCAGAGAACCCCAGCATGGGGTACTAAAAATGAACACCCCTTCCTAAAATACACACAAGGGCATGCACAGGCATACACACACATCCTCTCAGTCCATCAGTGCACTGTAAACTGAGCTTCGGGGGTGAGAGCCATAGCTCAAACACTGGAAGTAAACCTTAGGCAAAAAAAAAAAAAAAAGGTGGAGGAAAAATAAAACCAAAGATCTTCTAACTCCTTTTTCCTTCCAGAGAGAAGGGGATGGATACTGGAGTGGAGATAAGTAGACACAGGGCCACCACACCACCCAATCCCAGGCGCCCTTCTCCCACTGAATAGATGTAAATGACGGCCCTTCAAGTTGTGCAATACACAACTGCCCAGCTGTAAGCTGCAGCCCTGAGAGGGGTTCCCATGAGTAGCTACTAACAGAAGAGGAAATTCTACTTCCATGCTCTACCGGTTGCCCTGACTATTGAGGGTGTTGTGGAATATTATTACAGTAGGGTCTGGCAGAGGCGCTGGCTTTAAATGGCAAGGCTACATTTTTGCCCTTGCCCTGAGGTGGATGACAGGTAGTGAGTTAGCTGCCTAAGCTCGACCCATTTCATCTACTCAGCCAGGAAGCTCAGCAGAAGTAGAGGATGTGGCCTCGGCAGGGAGCATCATAGGGCCCAGAGGCTCTAGCCAGTCAGCCTCAGGCAGGGTGCAGTGAGACCTGACCAACATATGATGGCTAAAATCCAAGTTAAAAAGCTTTATGTTAGGTCAGGCAGTACTTCCTGGGGCTCACACTGTACTGTCCCACTGGACAAGGTAAGCAGTGGGGAACCTTGGTAAGCAGGGAGGCTGGCCAGTGTGGACACACACACACACACACACACACACAGAGGCTTGCATCCCTAGACCCTTGAGAAGCCACAGCTAGAACTCCCTTGGCACCCAGCACCAGGGCAAGAGTTGGTGCTGAAAGAGAAACTGTATGTGTCTTTAATTCAGAATTCATGCACAATCCTTGGTTCATATGTACCAAGGTCCTTTCTATGTATGGCTTGAGCTTATAGATCCCAGCAGGAATCCTATCCAATCCTTTCTCTCACAGGAAGGCTATTTAGGCTCTCAAAGGCAAACCTCCCTCTCATTCTCCCCATTAGAGTCCCAGCAGCCATTCCCACCCAGCCTAGAGCTTGACTATGCAAAAACTGGATGGAGGAAGACTGACCTAATGGTCAGACTAGCTCTGGCCCTGGAGCCCAGATGGAGTGGGGGTCCAAGAGCATCTCCTCTCACTCAGGCTGAGGCACTGACGTTGCAGGAGATAGGGCTGAGAGCCAGAAGTGACACCCTGACCCAGAAGGTGGGACCAAGGAACAGATACATACATGTGTGTGCATGCACACAAGTGCACCCATCCCAAGGTTGACAGACTAACACACAGACATGATGACAACCAAAAGCTGGGACTCCAAACACTGAATGCAGGACTTGGTGGGTGTGGGAGGTGGGCAGAGGGAAGGTGCCGGGGCACAAGAGGCAAGAGTAAGAAACCCCTCCAAATGGGAGTGGAGTGCCAACCGCCCTGCCTCGCCCCAAACACCTGCCTCCAGGGCCATGGCAAGAGTCCAGTCCATTAAGTGCAGCGTGCAATACTAGCGCTTGGAGTCTCCTGTCCTCATCAATGAAGCGGTGTGGACGGGATAGCAGTCACCTGGCAGGAGGCCGTGACTCCTGGCAGGCTAGTTGTATCGGCCCTTGATCATTGTGTTCAACAAGGGCCCCACCTGTAAAGAGACATGAGGAGCCAATCAGAACTGCCTGTTCCCTGGCTCTGGAGTTGGATGGGGTGTGTCTTGAGACACTGGATATCCAGTCAAGCACAGGGACAAATTTTCATTCAATCTTGTGAACTCTCTAATCAACTCTCTTCCTGAAGGTCAACCAGTATTCTGGGGCATGGCCCTCTCCTTTGGGGTCCATCTTGTACTACCTTCCCTCTCACAAAACCCTGTATCTTACTATAAAGCAGCATCAAACTGACAAATAGATGGTCAGAGGAGCTAATAATCCCCAAACACCTCAGAGTGTGTCTGCATGTTTCTCCAATGTGTCTTAAGAATGTTAAATGCCTCTATATCCTCAATAAAAGGTCACCTACAATTGGGGCTGGTGCCATTTCCCAAACCCACAGGTATCTGTGGCTACTGAGGTTACCCACAGGAAGGAGGCAAGAGCATTACAAATACAAATTTACCCAATGGGCCACTGGTGTACCTGAATGGGAAGCTGGTCTCAATATTACCTAGAGTAGCTTTGGCACAGCTGGGAGTGTGCAAGGAGATGCTTTAGTGTTTGCTTCCTTTTCCAGAAGAATCCCCTCATGGGTCCCCAGCTGGCGCACAAGCCCCATGGGGAACATTACTACCAGCATGGAACAGATTATAACTGATCCACCAGTCAAGCCCAGCTTTCACAAGAAAACAAGGATTTTCTGATCAAACCCATAACCTCTATGGGCAGAGAGGACACCAGATACTGAAATAGAGGAGCTATGAAGAATGTCATACCAATCCTGACCTTCCTTGGTCAACCCACCCACTGAGCCACAGGAGTGCCACCGTGAGGCAGCCACATACCTCTTGTGGGTTCCCCAAGGCCTCTCCAAGCATCTTCTCAATGTTTCTCATTATGGCCACTTTCTGATGAGCTTTGAGAGGATATTCAATTCTCTTAGGGGTGGGTGCCCCCTACAAAGGAAGCAGTTGCTCAGGAAATGCCTTTAGTTGCAGGCTTCACTGTCACTCCACTATTCCTAGTACTATTCTCCCCCTTCTAAGAAACCCAATTCAATCCTATCACTCTTCATCTCCCCAGAGACCTGGGAATCACTTCCAGGGATAGCCAACCACCCCATCCCATCTAATAAAAATGTATTACACCTATCTCACCCCAGCCCCAGTTCTGTCTTGAAGAAAAAAAAAAAAATCAACCATATTTACCTTATACCAGAAGTTCACAGTGATGGTAATCCCCCCATTTAGTAACGACTCTATATGATGCCACCTGCAAGAAAACAAACAGGCTCCTGTTTACCACTGATACTTTTCAGAGGGAGGGATGAGCATAGTCCAGTTAAGGGAAACAGTGAAGACAGTATCTGTATGCTCATCCTGTAAAACACACACGGGGTTAGAGGCAGTGGTATTCAGTATCCACATACCAAAGAGTCAAGCCGCAAGCCTCTGGGATCTCTCTGGACTTGAGAAATTGTCATCCTATCCTAGAGATAGGGGTGTCATTTCCCCCACGTTCGGTATGCTCACATCTAGACATGCCAATCTTCCTGTAGACCACATAAGACTAATCCTGCCACAACTCAGAAGGGACACAGATACGGCTTTCCAGGGAATGGGAAAGCAAGCCCCCAAAAGGCCCCCAGCCCTAGCCCCATCCTCACCAGTACATTGGGATGTAAAGAACATCACCAGGGCCAACGACTGTTTCATAACCAACCACGTTTTGGAAATTAGGGAACCTCTCATAGTCAGGATTGTCAAAGTCCACCTAAGAGGTTCAAGAGGAAGAAACAGAAAAATCAGTCAATCACCAAATCTTTACCAGTAACTACTATGTGCTAGTTAGTTTAAAAAAAAAAAAAAAAGTCAAAATTTCTATCTATATCAAGCAGAGGATACAATGCACATTACACTCTTTCTTAGAGAACAATGTAAGACAGTCCATGCTTTAAAGTTAAGTGATAAAGAATCCCAGGCCTCGGTTCTCCTGAGGTCAGAAGACATACTCCACTGCCTGAGGATATGAGGAACTGGGACTTATCCTTCACCCAAACTTTCAGAAACTTTCTCCCAAAACCATATGCTAATCAGCAGACTTCCATATGAAGTAGTCAGGCAGCTTTCTCCTCAAGAAAGGCCACAAAGTCAACCACATACCTCACTTACATCCAGGAAATATATTAAGTAACATATCCCAATTTTATTCACCCTTCTCCTTATCAAAAAGAAATAGTATCCATGACAGAAGCAAGCAATGATTGAATCCAATGAAGACATGTATTTTATTCCATGAACTTTTAAGCCAATCAAACACAGAGTAACCAGAGTCCACCAGCATCAATAATGATGTCTGTCCCAAGAATTAGCTCAACAGGGTTGTTTATACTTACCCACATCTGGGGATCACCACAGGAGCCTGGAATATGTGAGCTACACTGTGAAATTATCCTCTGGGTTTGTCTATATGGCAAGACCAGCCTGTAATCCAAACCTGGCATACCAACATAAGCAAAGAGGAAGGCATTCCTAGAATCTAGAGTTCTATACCCTCCTCAGACCACACAAGCTTACCTGGCTCTGTCTATCACATGGGTGATGGACAGGGTATGGGTAGAGGCACTCAAACTGATCCGGAGGGAATAAGATGCATCGCTTGTGGCCTTTTATCTGAGCAAAGAAATTCTGCTGCTCATCATAGTGAGCAGGTGTCACATTTCCTGTTAAGAAGAAAGACATTTTCTTACCCAGAGTGGTGGCTCTATTGCACAGGCTAGAATATCAGATCCAGTGCTGGAGAGAAATCCGGCCTGTCCTCCCAGCTAAGAGTTCCAAATCAAAATTTTAGACAGAATGAGGGAAATTGCAATCACAACTCTTGGCAAATTAGGTGTTACAGTTTTATGGGTAGTAAGTCTAGCAAACATCACCGGTTAAAGGTCCACCATTAGCTGGCAAAGTAAACTTTCCTAAATGATGGCAGGTGCCCTTATAGGGAGCAAGAACACATCAAAATGATACTCACAAGCCTGGCAAGGCAATATACTGCTTATACTTGTACTCTTCTTGACTATGGCAAGAATTCAAGGGAAGCAAAACAGTTAGAAATGACAGAAATGACTGGTATCAACAACACATGCGTGATCTACTTCCAGGACTTAACCAGTCATCTTAAGTCGTATGATAAGTACTCGCTTTGAGTGTAGTTCTTTTGGAGCTCAAAGATTCTCAACCTTTGTTCCCACTTCAACACAACTGTTAAAATGCAACACTTCTCAGAGAAACACTGGGGCTCACTCGTGCTGGTGATTCTCATCAGAGGGAAACATATCAGATTTCGAAGAGAGGGTTGTATAATGTAAACAAGGCACGTTATTTAAAATGCCACCTTGAAGTAGTTCCGCCCTAGTGTATACATGTTCCATCTACTCCTTTATAACTGGGATCATGTCTGTTGTTTGTTCTTTGTACAGTCCTTGAGTTGAACACACATCTCTGCAGGGCATGAAGTTTAGAAAACATTCCTCAATTCTGCCTGGGTATGCCAAGACAGCTGCCTTCTTAGGTGCTGACAGTCCATGTGCATTCTCAAAGGAGAGCTGCTTTCTCATCGCTACCTAAGGGAACCACTTCCCTGCACCCTACCACAGGAAAGGAAGGCAACAGAAAAACTGAGTCAGGTAAACCAGAACTGGCTTCTTCCTTACAGGTCAATCAAGAGCTGGTTTCAAAGGGACAAGTTAAGTGTCAATACATAACCTGCACTGCTGGAAAGGACAATCAAAGAAGACACCAAAGAGCTCAATAGTGAATGACACATAATTACCTTGCTAAATTGTTCAACCCAGTTTATTCATCATTTACTAAGTACCTACTATGGGCCTGGTACTGAGCTATTGCTAGAAAAAAAGGTGAGACATGACCCTGGTCTATAAGTAGCTCTCCTCCTGACTGAAGTTTAAAGGCTTCTCTTTTTATTCAAAAGAAAAAAACAAAAGAACACATTCACATATTTGCTTGTGTATGCATAAAATTCTCTAGCAAGAAACACAAGCAACTAATAATATGCAATATCTCCAGGGAGAAAACTGGGAGGCTGGGAGATAGCATGGAAAAGAGATTTATCACTACACACCTATTTACACCTTTTGAATCTGAACCCCATGAATGTATTATCTATTTAAAAGATAAAGTTAGGGAAAGGTGGCTCACACTTATAATCCTAGCACTTTGGGAGGCCAAGACAGGAGGATCGCTTGAAATGGAGAGTTTGAGACCAGCCTGGGCAACATAGCAAGAACCTATCTCTACAAACAATTTCAAAAATTAGCTGGGCATGGGGGCACGCACCTGTAATCCTAATTATTCAGGAGCCTGAGGCGGAGGATCATTTAAGCCCAGGAGTTTGAGGTTGCAGTGAGCTATGATCATGCCACTGCACTCCAGCCTGGGTAACAGAGCATGACCCTGTTTCTAAAAATAAATAGGCCAGATGTGGTGGCTCATGCCTGTAATCCTAGCACTAGAGGCGGGAGGATCATTTAAGGTCAAGAGTTCGAGACCAGCCTGAGCAAGAGTGAGACCCCGTCTTTACTAAAAATAGAAAAAAATCAGCCGGGTGTGGTGGCACATGCCTGTAACCTCAGCTACTCAGGAGGCTGAGGCAGGAGGATCACTTGAGCCCAGGAGTTGGAGGCTGCAGTGAGCTCTGATGATGTCACTGCACTCTGGCCCCAGGCAACAGAGTTAGACTCCGTCTCAAAATTTAAGAAATAAATAAATATAAGGTTAAATTTTTATTGGAAAAATAAATTTCCCTTCTTTTACTGGAATAAAAATTTCCTGAACATAGATCCAATAGAGAGCAGCAGTACAGTTATGCACTACGTAACATTTTGGTCAACAATGGACTATATATACAACAGTGGTCCTATAAGATTATAATGCAGCTGCCCTATTCGGGTGTACAATTTTTCACACAAATACTTACTACTGAGTTATAATTGCCTACAGTATTCAGTACAGGAACCTGCTGTATAGGTTTATGGTCTAAGAGCAATATGCTACACCATATAGCCTAGATGTATAGTAAGCTACATCATCCAGGGCTTGTGTAAGTAAAATCTACGACGTTCAAAAACAACAAAATTGCTTAACAACACATTTTGCAGAACATAACCCTGTCCATTAAGCAATGTATGACTGTATTTCAGAGAGGTCCCTAATATCTCAGCATATGCACTTACACAGCAGCTGAGGAAGGGAAAAGGGAATTTCTTACAGCGCATGAAACTAGCTTAAAGAATTAATGTATACATTATCTCGTTTAATCTTCATAAATATTCATGATATTATCATGTTTCTTCTATAGATGAGTAGGCTGAGGTTTAAGAAACTTAAGTGACTTGTTCAACGCCATGGAGCTAATAAGTAGTAGAGAAAGGATTAGAAATCAGGTTCATATGACTCCAAGCCATGCTGTTTTCTGAATGATTTCTTACCTTCCATGCCAATGAGCAGCAGGTTAGAGGTCAGCTGCCCCCAGCCACGCTTTCCTTGTTGTTTATTAATCCAGTTCCAGTTAAAACCCAAGAAGTCCATGACAATCTTCCTGCCCACGGTATCATTGAGTGTTTGCTGCAGATATAACCTATGTACCCCCAGAAGAAAATCCCATTAGTGCACGCACACACGTCCCTGGTATGGCCTCCCCACACCTGGAAATACAAACCAAAATCCACACCAGCATCTCCCACAGAGCACAGCTGTAGTCACGCAAATCTTAGCCAACACAAATTCTCATAGAACTGAATTCTTACCTATCCTTCTTTGAGCTCTGTTCAATGCCAAACTTTTTACTTTAAAGCAGTGATTCTTAACCCTATATGGGTCAAAGTATGACTCCTTTAAAAATCTAAGGAAAGTTTCCTGTAAAAATGCACAGATACACAGAACTTTCATATAATTTCAGATTCCTGGAAACCTATCCATAGACCTTAGAATGATGAATCAGCCTTGCTCCAGAGACTCACTGCCTGAGACATCTCCTTTGGCCCTTCATGGCCACTGTGGTAGACTGTATTACTATTCACCAAGAGCTGGTTCCTTCCCTGTGGAAGAGCTATTCCTCCATGCCCCCTTGAAGCTAGGTTTGCTTATTTAACTTGTTCTGGCCAATAAAATGTCCACATAGTGACTTGTATTGCTTCCAACTTTAATTTTTTTTTTTTAAATGAATCTAACATTATGAACATAACCAACTGTAAATTTAAGAACCGGTCCACACTACCACATCTCTTTCCCTTTGCCATGGCAAATGCAAAGTTCCAGATAGTAATGCTAGGGGCAATCTAGGGGCAATCTAGGTCCCAGAGAGAACAAGATGATGTAAGAACAAAATGATGTGACCCATGACGGACATGAAGCATGTGTGGGAAATAAGTCTTTGCTGTTTCAAGCCCCTGAGCTCTGGCTTGAAGCCTCGTTTATCTTAACTGATTCAGCCACCTGTCCTGCTGCAGCCTTCTACAGCTGAAGAAAGACATCTCATCAGGTACAGGCCATAGGCTCCTAACATACCTGAGAAAGGTCAGAAGTTACTTACGGGGTGTGAAAACCCAGACACCCTTGATCAAGGCCCACAAGAGAAATTTAGGAGTGTGCAAACCTGAAGAAAAGAGACAGAAGCAGCTCTGTGCTGGTCCTTAGAGCATTACTTCAAAAGGCTCAAAGGCATCTCACTGCCTAGAACCATAATATTTAAGGCAACATTAATTAGAAATATTGATAGGCTGGAAACGCTAGCTGTCATTTTGGAGACATGGAACCCTCAAGATTCAAATGCAACTCCTCAGAAATTATAACATATGTATTCACACAAAAATTTTGCAAGTAACTTTGAAGAAGCTGGTAACAATCCCCAAACATGAATCTAAACAGCATTACTATTATACCTGAACAGTAAATGCTCAAAATAGCTCAGAGAGGATCCTGATATATTTTAACTCATAATTACAACAGCCTATACAATCATATAGTGGAGGTGGCTGGTACTAACCTCAGTTGATAGGGCAAAACATGTACACAGTATACAATTTTCCTTGAAAACTCTTTAGTCACCAATAAAGCACAGATTACACTCATACCCAGTGAGGCAAAATGCTTTCACTGTGGGAGGCGAGAAACTTCAAGTGACTGAAGAACTAGAAGATTCATGTGTCTTATCTCATGCTCATTCTATGGCATATATTCATTCAATGGAATTACACACTTCGTCAGTTTAAACTAATTTCTCTTTCAATGTTGGGTGAGTGTGTATGGGAGTGTGCACATGCATGCTGTGTTAAATTTGAATAAATTAATGCATGAAATGACTAAACTGAACCAGTATTTATAAGACATAATGGACAAATCACAGTTCATACTTTGAAAACTCTTCTAGTCAAATTCCCAACATTATGACAATGGCTAAGTGTCAAGAAGATATTTCAAATCCATTCACCTAGTCACATGCTACTGACAGCCTGAAGTACTCAGTGAAAGCAATTCCCCAGAGGCAATATTATAGCATGGGACTGAATACTGTCTGAGACCTACATAAGAAGCTGTCGTCCTAAGTAGGAATAAAAGCAGAGAAGAAGAATCACTCTCCTATGTGTATCTCGTGTTTGCTATCGTGATAACAAAAACAAACCTAATTTATTCTTCCCTAAACTATCTCCTTTTCTCTAAAATCACAACAAACTATACAACTTTTCAGTGAAGTACTTTAGGACAAAGGCTGCAAACTGGCAATCTCACAACTAAATCCAATGACAGACATTTTTATTTGGCTTCCTGCAACTTTTTTTAAAAATTTTGAATTAGTTCATCACATTTAAAAGTCAAAAGATTTCTTAAAAAAATGAAAGTCGAAAGATTTTAAATAAAAATTCTGATTTTGAGGCCAGGTGCAGGGGCTCACATCTGTAATCTTTGTGCTTTGGGAGGCTAAGACAGGAGGATCGCTTGAGCCCAACAATTTGAGACCAGCCTGAGCAACATATTATAGCAAGATCACATCTCTACAAAAACCAGAAAAATTAGCCAGATGTGGTCGCATGCACCTGGAGTCCCAGCTACTCAGGAGGCTGAGCCAGGAGGATCACTTGAGCCCAGGAGTTTGAGATTACGGTGAACTATGATGACACCACTGCACTGTAGCCTGGGTGACAGAGAGAGACCCTGTCTCAAAAAAAAAAAAATTCCTGATTTGAAGTTTCTCTTTAAAAATCAGAATATCTGGCAATGCTAGGACTGCACTCCCGAATGGAAACAGAGTTAAGTAATGACTTCTTACTTTGACCAGGGCATATGTCTTCAGTTTCATCATAACTTCCAACAAGATAACTTCACTCATTTCATTCACCTACCTGACCATTCTAGGTAATTGTGACTCTCACTTTATGAGGAAAAAGATGAGAAACTAGAGATTCACAGTTCAAATCTAATTATCCCTTCATCCCTCAAGCTAGACAACTAGCTGGCTGTAGCCCTGAAAATCCCTAAGAATAACTCAAACAGGCTGGAAGAGCAAACTATTCACTCAATAGGAATCCAGAGATGAGAGATAACAATCTCTAATCACCCAATTCCACCACACCTTCAAACAAGTACAGGAAAAGAAAATGGATGCCCCAAATCCAACAGAAAACCAAGATTTAGGAACTTACCTCTCTTCCCCTCCTCGCTGCTGTATATCCTGTAATTTCTGAACAAACTCATGAAATTTCATTTCCTCCCTATTGGACCTCGGCTTAAAGTTCTGGAAATTAGCCATCTTCTTCTCATCATAGTACAAGAACTTATGGGTGCTAGCACTGTACACAGAGAAGTCTCCATTACCAATATTCTCTTGCAGGTATTCAAGGTCCCATTTCAGGGCAGGATACACAAGATTTGTGTCGGTCAGCACCACGGGTTCCTAAGCGAAAACACCAGGTGGAGGAAAAAAATGAAGTAATCCCAAGGAGCTGGTGGGTTCCTCCGCCCATGATCCCATCTACTTTCCAAATCGAGATTAATTTCTCCCATTAGCCACAACGAACCCCTCAAGTTCCATTTTTCTTCGCCTCCCTCACCATCTCTCCTTACGCTCCAGTCCACACCCCGGCCAGTCCCTCACCTCTTCCACCATTCGCCTCTGACCTCTCCTCCCAGCTAGGGAGGAGACCTTCCTCCTCTCCCTACAGACGCGGCCCCGCCCCCCCACCTCATTTTCGATCAGCTCCTCCGCCCGGGGATCGCTCTGACTCAAACGCGGGATGGGCCTGGTGGGAAAGCTGTAACTACGCAATTGGGATTCATCCCAGGCGGGGCCGGGAGCTTCAGCCTCTTCCCGGGGGCCTCCAGAGCCCGAGGCCACAGGCTCGGCCGCTGTCGCCGCCATCTCGGCCGCCAGGGACCGCCCCCGCCGGAACCGGAAACTCCGCCTATTCCGGACGAAACCACAACGGAAACCATAGAGGTGAGCTGTGGGAGAGAGCGGTCACGAGACATTAAGAACGCGGAGCCGAGGCTTGAGGGAGCGCCTACCAATGGTGTCGTACAGCTCTACACCCCAGGCTCCATCTCCGAAGAACTGGAGCTAGACTTAGTCCCACTGGAGAGGCGTGGATCACCTGACAAACCAATCCGCATAATATTGCTGCCTCAAAATATTGTGCCCAAGCCTACCCAAGGGGCAAAGTAGGAGGCAAGTTTAGTTTGGCATTAAACTTCACACTCATGAATGGGGAGAGAAGCAAACTCTTGACCCACCTAAGGAATTCAGAAGGAAAAGCAATTGTCACATTGGTAGATGTTGGGCAAAGGCTGCCTGAAGGCCCAGGCAAAAGATATATGGCAAGTGGAATTCTTTTAAAATCAAGGGTGGTTTTCTTTTGTTTAGCATTATTTGATTTCCCTGCCTATATCACCATCTCTCCTACTTGAATATTTTCTTGCCATGAGAACAACGTTATTAGTGGCCAACAATGAACATCCCACATTTTCAAATAATCTATATTGATTGTATAAGGCCGTATCAATTACCTCTATTACTTACTTAGGGAGTTTTTATGCCTGGCTGTGGGAGGTGGAATTCTAAGATGGATCCCAAGATTTACACCCCATGATGCACACACCATGTGTAAGTCTCTCCCCGTAAATGAGATCAGGACTGTGAATATGATAGGGTATCACTCCTGTAATTAGGTCACTTTGTAGGGCAAAGATGTAATTGAGATCCCTGATCAGTTAACTTTGAGTTAAACAAAAGGGAGATTAGAAACAGAAGTCTGAGAGATTGAAGCCACAGCACATGCTGTCCTGTTTGCTTTGAGGAAGCATACTGGCATGTGGCATGGAATGGCAAGTGGACTCTAGGAGATGAGAAAAATTCCTGGTTAACAGCCAGCAAGAAAGTGGACACCTTTGTCCTACAAATGCAAGTAACTGAATTATGCCAACAACCACTGAGCTTGGAAAAGAACAAAGAGCCTCAGATGAGATAATGATCCCAGACAACCCCTTGATTTCAGCCTGGTGAAACCCTGACCTGAGGACCTAGCTAACTGGTACCTGGACTCATGGAATATGTGCAATAATAAATTGGTGTTGTTTTGGGCTGCTAAATTTATGGTAATTTATGCAGGTAATTATGCAGCAATAGAAACTAACTATGTTTAACTATGTAATTATGCTACAAAGTAACTATGCTACACCAAACTGAGAAGAGGGTTACCTCTGCAGAAGAGCTTAAGGCTGGGGGTGGAAATCAAGGCTTTAGTTTTATATGCAATGTTTGAATTTTTACAAAAATATATTAATTTATAACTTTTATTAAAAATAAATCAGATCAAGAAGATTCCAATAACTAAAATCAGGAATGAAACAGGGACATTACTACTGACTTTACAAAAAGAAGAAGGTATATAAGGGAATATTATGATGAACAATTATATGCTAAAAAATTTAAAAGCCTATATGAAATGGACAAATTCCTAGAAAGACACAAATTATAATAACTGATTCAAAAAGAAATAGAAAATCTGAATAGACCCATTACAAGGGATTGAATTAGAAATTTTAAAAAAATCCCACAAAGAAAATCCCAATACCAAACAGAATCACTGATGAATCCTATCACATATTCAAAAAAGAATCAACACCAATCCTTCAATAAACTTCCAAACAATAGAAGAGGAGGGAACACTTCCCAATTCATTCTGTGAGGCCAACATTACCCTGATATGAAAACAAGACAAAGAAATCACAATAAAACCATAGACTCATTTAGGAATATATATGCAAAAATTCTCAATAAAATACTAGTAAACCGAATCTAGCACCATATAAAAAGGATTATATACCACGACCAAGTAGGATTGATTTCAGGAATGCAAGGTTAGTTCAACATCTGAAAATCAATCAATATGATATACTATATTAGTAAAAGAAAAAAAGTGATAATCTCAATAGACACAGAAAAAGCTTTTGACAAACTCTAAAACCTTTTCATAATAAAAACAGGGTTCCAAAGGACACCATCTAGAAAGTAAAAAGACAACTCACAGAATGGGAGAAAATATCTACAAATCATATATCTAACAAGGGAATTGTATCTAGAATACATAAAGAATGCTTACAACTCAGCAATAAAAAGACAACCCTATTTAAAAATGGACAAAGATGGGGGGGAGAGGGGGGCAAGGGCAACATACATAACCTAAACATCTGTACCCCCATAATATCCTGAAATAAAAAAAAAATGGACAAAGATGTGAATAGACATTTCCCCAAAGAAGATATACCATGACAAATAAGCACATGAAAAGGTGCTCAACATCATTAGTCATCACACTAATGCAAATGAAAACCATAATGAGATACTATTCACACCAACAAGCATGGCTATAATCAAAAAGACAGACAATAACAAGTGTTGATGAGGATGTAGAGAAATTCAGAACCACAGACACTGCTAGTGGATGTAAAATGGTGCAGCTGTTGTGAAAAACAATTCCGCAGTTCTTCAGAAAGTTAAACGTAGAGTTGCCCTATGACCTGGCAATCCTACTCTTAGGTATCTAACTAAAAATAGAAAACATACATCCACACAAACACTTATGCAATGTTCATAGCAGCATTATTCATAAATGCCAAAAAGTTGAAACAACCCAAATGTTCATTAACTGATAAATAAAATATTGAACTGCGTATCCATATAACGAAATATTATTCAATCATAAAAGGAATGAAGTACCTATTAGATACATTTATCTAATGTACAACCCAAACCTAAGATAATCAGATGTATAGGTAGGCTTGGATTTCTGATATGAGAAGTTGAGGACTAGGGGTCAGAACTCTTATGATTCCATTACTAAATCTCACTTGGATGCTTGACTATGTGTTTGTTATATAGCCTGTGCTACAACACAGACAAACCTTGAAAACATTATGCTAAGTGAAAGAATACAGACACAAAAGGTTACATATTGTATGATTCCATTTATATAAAATATCCAGAATAGGCAAATCCATATGGACAGAAAGTAGATTAGTGGTTGCTAGGGGGTAGAAGTAGGGGGAATACGCTAATGGGTATGAGGTTTCTTTTGGTGGTGATAAAAATGTTTTAGAGTTAAATAGTGGTGATGGTTGCACAACTTTGTAAATGTACTAAAAATCACTTTATTGTGCACTTTAAAAGAGTGAATTTTATGGTATGTGAATAATATCTTAATAAAAATAAATTAATTAAACAACCGTTTTTTGACCTAAATTAGATCAGGGCTTGCTATTGGTTGAATGTAGATGCTGTTCAATCATTTTGACTATCAACCAGTGGTGTTCATTTACAAGAGGGCAAGTTGCTGTGTAGTCCTCCCCAAAATTTGTATACTAAATAGAATATATCCATTTTTATTGGTGTGATACACATTTGAGAATATCTATAATAATACATTCTGCTCTAAAACAGTGATCACCAAAAAGTCACTGGAAATATATACATTTATAATGTGTAAGTTATTAAAATCCCAAGTGAAAGCATATTTATATGCAAATATAATAATATCTCCCATTCCTCTGTTGAGTTAAAGTTTGTTACTTGTGGGCCGGTTGGAATCTATTTACCCAAGTGCTAGCAAATCTGAGGCTTTAGAGTGTCTCCAGAGAGCTGCCTCAGGTAGCTCTGTATGTTTACATACAGATGTAAACACGGACTGAGACTGAGAAGCCAATTTGTGATCAATCTGTGTGTTGCACTGAGCATCTAAGAGTAGGAGATCAACCAGTTTGGAGATCAGAACAAGGACAAGCAAGACCAAGGGCTGAATTGAAGAATGATCACGTTTGGGGATGGAAGGAAAAGGAAACGACAAGCAGCCAGAAAAGAAGAGAATAAGACAGGCTCATTTTACTAGCACTGCTCCTGGGGAGGTGAGTTGGCTATCTACCTGAGATGCTCAGGTTCTGAGTGCCTTTTAGCCCTGGATGGGTCTAAGTCGGCTGAGGGAGAAAAGGGATGAAACAATCTGAAATGTCAAAGAAGCAATCTGCGTGGTTTTCTCTCCTTCCCGCTAACACTCCCAGACTCTGTCCAACCACTCATCTTCCTTGTGGCTTCCCAGCACCGTTTTTATTTATTTATTTATTTTGAGACAGAATCTCACTGCGTTGCCCAGGCTAGAGTGCCGTGGCGTCATCCTAGCTCACAGCAACCTCAAACTCCTGGGCTCAAGTGATCCTCCTGCCTCAGCCTCCCAGGTAACTGGGACTACAGGCACGTGCCACCATGCCCGGCTAATTTTTTCTATTTTTAGTTGTTTGACCAATTTCTTCCTATTTTTAGTAGAGACGGGGGTCTTGCGGGGGTCTTGCTCTTGCTCAGGCTGGTCTTGAACTCCTGAGCTCAAGAACGATCCGCCCTCTTGGCCTCCCAGAGTGCTAGGATTACAGGCGTGAGCCACCGCGCCGAGCCCCCAGGACCATTTTTTTTTTTTTATTTCAGGGTATTATGAGGGTACACACATTATGGTTACACTTTATGTCTTTGCCTCACCCAAGCGTGGGTTAAAGGCATGCCCTTCCCCCCTACAAAGCTCCCTGTGTCCTTTAGTTGCGGATTTACCCCCCACAAATCCCCCTAATCCCTGGACAGTATTGCTGCCATGTGATCACCCTAGTGATGATCAGTTAGTACCAATCTGATGGCGAGTACAAGTGGAGCCCATTCTTCTGCTCTTGTGGTGCCTCACTTTGGATAATGGGCTTACGTTTAATCCAGGAAAGTTTAAGAGGTTCTAGATCACTGTCGTTTCTTATGATTGAGTAATATTCCATTGTATACACATACCAAATTTTAATAATCCACTCACGGATTGACGGGCACTTGGGTTGTTTCCACGTCCTTGCAATAGTGAACTGTGCTGCCAAAAATATTCGGATGCAGATGTCTTTATCAGAGAATGTTTTGTGCTCTTTTGGGTAGATGCCTAATAGTGCTATTGCTGGATCGAAAGGTATTTCTATTTTTAGCTCTCTGAGGTATCTCCAAATTCTTTTCCACAGAGGTTGCACTAATTTGCAGTCCCACCAGCAGTGTAAGAGTGTTCCTGTCTCTCCGCATCCTCGCCAGCATTTGATGTTTTGGGATTTTTTGATAGAGGCCAATCTCACTGGGGTTAGGTGATATCTCATTGTGGTTTTGATTTGCATTTCTCTAATGATTAGAGATGTTGAGCATTTTTTTATATGTTTGCTGGCCATTATTCTGTCTTAAGTGGGATCTAATCAAATTAAAAGGCTTTTGCACTGCCAAGGAAACTATCATTAGAGCGAACAGACAGCCCACAGAATGGGAAAAAATATTTGCTCTCTACACATCTGATAAAGGGCTGATAACCAGAATCTATCTAGAACTCAAAAAAATCAACAAGAAAAAATCAAACAACCCCATCAACAAATGGGCAAAGGAAATGCCCGGCACCGTTTTTAAAGCCCGCTCCTGTTGCACGCTGAAGACTTTTCTTCACTACCGGCTTCCCCTGTCAAGTTTGGCCCGGCTCAGCCGCCGTGACAGGCCTTTGCGCATGTGCAGAGTGAAACGTGAAGAAGGTGAAGATGGCGGCGGCCAGGCCTGGGGTCCTGGGAGTCCGATGGCTGCAAAGGGCGGGTCGGAATGTTGTGCCGTTGGGTGCACGAACAGGTCCGCAAGGACGGGCGAGGCCTCAGTGTGGGAAGGGGATGCCTGAAGTTTGGTGTATCGGGAGGGGGGGCATCGTGGATGCCGCGGTGGCTGTGTCCGGGTAGGGGGCGGAGGTGGAGTTGATATATCCACAAAAGAGGGTGGAGGGTCGCGCGGGTCCTGCGAAGTCCCGGGCTCTAGCCTCTGCAGCTTGAAGCCTCCGGGGCGGCGGGAGAACGGTATGACCTGCCCTCTTCTGCGCTCCAGCCTCCCACATGAGCAAGGACATGCTCCCGGGGCGCTATCCTAAGACACCAGAAGAACGGGCCGCCGCCGCCAAGAAGTATAATATGCGTGTAGAAGACTACGAGCCTTACCCAGATGATGGCATGGGGTGAGATGGAGAGTGTGTGCTCTCACCCAAGTAGTGACGGGAGAAGGTTGGCTGGGTTGGGTGGCTGGACTCTGACCGTTTCTCCCAGACCTTCTCGTGACCCCTCAGAGTCAA
>NW_012153396.1:2024600-2027912 GCF_000956105.1 Propithecus coquereli | reverse complement strand
GATTGAATTAGAAATTTTAAAAAAATCCCACAAAGAAAATCCCAATACCAAACAGAATCACTGATGAATCCTATCACATATTCAAAAAAGAATCAACACCAATCCTTCAATAAACTTCCAAACAATAGAAGAGGAGGGAACATTTCCCAATTCATTCTGTGAGGCCAACATTACCCTGATATGAAAACAAGACAAAGAAATCACAATAAAACCATAGACTCATTTAGGAATATATATGCAAAAATTCTCAATAAAATACTAGTAAACCGAATCTAGCACCATATAAAAAGGATTATATACCACGACCAAGTAGGATTGATTTCAGGAATGCAAGGTTAGTTCAACATCTGAAAATCAATCAATATGATATACTATATTAGTAAAAGAAAAAAAGTGATAATCTCAATAGACACAGAAAAAGCTTTTGACAAACTCTAAAACCTTTTCATAATAAAAACAGGGTTCCAAAGGACACCATCTAGAAAGTAAAAAGACAACTCACAGAATGGGAGAAAATATCTACAAATCATATATCTAACAAGGGAATTGTATCTAGAATACATAAAGAATGCTTACAACTCAGCAATAAAAAGACAACCCTATTTAAAAATGGACAAAGATGGGGGGGAGAGGGGGGCAAGGGCAACATACATAACCTAAACATCTGTACCCCCATAATATCCTGAAATAAAAAAAAAATGGACAAAGATGTGAATAGACATTTCCCCAAAGAAGATATACCATGACAAATAAGCACATGAAAAGGTGCTCAACATCATTAGTCATCACACTAATGCAAATGAAAACCATAATGAGATACTATTCACACCAACAAGCATGGCTATAATCAAAAAGACAGACAATAACAAGTGTTGATGAGGATGTAGAGAAATTCAGAACCACAGACACTGCTAGTGGATGTAAAATGGTGCAGCTGTTGTGAAAAACAATTCCGCAGTTCT
The DNA here is from genome assembly GCF_000956105.1 of Propithecus coquereli. Classification (NCBI taxonomy): domain Eukaryota; kingdom Metazoa; phylum Chordata; class Mammalia; order Primates; family Indriidae; genus Propithecus; species Propithecus coquereli. The sequence continues at coordinate 2,026,950 of NW_012153396.1, read as the reverse complement.
TCAGAAAGTTAAACGTAGAGTTGCCCTATGACCTGGCAATCCTACTCTTAGGTATCTAACTAAAAATAGAAAACATACATCCACACAAACACTTATGCAATGTTCATAGCAGCATTATTCATAAATGCCAAAAAGTTGAAACAACCCAAATGTTCATTAACTGATAAATAAAATATTGAACTGCGTATCCATATAACGAAATATTATTCAATCATAAAAGGAATGAAGTACCTATTAGATACATTTATCTAATGTACAACCCAAACCTAAGATAATCAGATGTATAGGTAGGCTTGGATTTCTGATATGAGAAGTTGAGGACTAGGGGTCAGAACTCTTATGATTCCATTACTAAATCTCACTTGGATGCTTGACTATGTGTTTGTTATATAGCCTGTGCTACAACACAGACAAACCTTGAAAACATTATGCTAAGTGAAAGAATACAGACACAAAAGGTTACATATTGTATGATTCCATTTATATAAAATATCCAGAATAGGCAAATCCATATGGACAGAAAGTAGATTAGTGGTTGCTAGGGGGTAGAAGTAGGGGGAATACGCTAATGGGTATGAGGTTTCTTTTGGTGGTGATAAAAATGTTTTAGAGTTAAATAGTGGTGATGGTTGCACAACTTTGTAAATGTACTAAAAATCACTTTATTGTGCACTTTAAAAGAGTGAATTTTATGGTATGTGAATAATATCTTAATAAAAATAAATTAATTAAACAACCGTTTTTTGACCTAAATTAGATCAGGGCTTGCTATTGGTTGAATGTAGATGCTGTTCAATCATTTTGACTATCAACCAGTGGTGTTCATTTACAAGAGGGCAAGTTGCTGTGTAGTCCTCCCCAAAATTTGTATACTAAATAGAATATATCCATTTTTATTGGTGTGATACACATTTGAGAATATCTATAATAATACATTCTGCTCTAAAACAGTGATCACCAAAAAGTCACTGGAAATATATACATTTATAATGTGTAAGTTATTAAAATCCCAAGTGAAAGCATATTTATATGCAAATATAATAATATCTCCCATTCCTCTGTTGAGTTAAAGTTTGTTACTTGTGGGCCGGTTGGAATCTATTTACCCAAGTGCTAGCAAATCTGAGGCTTTAGAGTGTCTCCAGAGAGCTGCCTCAGGTAGCTCTGTATGTTTACATACAGATGTAAACACGGACTGAGACTGAGAAGCCAATTTGTGATCAATCTGTGTGTTGCACTGAGCATCTAAGAGTAGGAGATCAACCAGTTTGGAGATCAGAACAAGGACAAGCAAGACCAAGGGCTGAATTGAAGAATGATCACGTTTGGGGATGGAAGGAAAAGGAAACGACAAGCAGCCAGAAAAGAAGAGAATAAGACAGGCTCATTTTACTAGCACTGCTCCTGGGGAGGTGAGTTGGCTATCTACCTGAGATGCTCAGGTTCTGAGTGCCTTTTAGCCCTGGATGGGTCTAAGTCGGCTGAGGGAGAAAAGGGATGAAACAATCTGAAATGTCAAAGAAGCGATCTGTGTGGTTTTCTCTCCTTCCCGCTAACACTCCCAGACTCTGTCCAACCACTCATCTTCCTTGTGGCTTCCCAGCACCGTTTTTATTTATTTATTTATTTTGAGACAGAATCTCACTGCGTTGCCCAGGCTAGAGTGCCGTGGCGTCATCCTAGCTCACAGCAACCTCAAACTCCTGGGCTCAAGTGATCCTCCTGCCTCAGCCTCCCAGGTAACTGGGACTACAGGCACGTGCCACCATGCCCGGCTAATTTTTTCTATTTTTAGTTGTTTGACCAATTTCTTCCTATTTTTAGTAGAGACGGGGGTCTTGCGGGGGTCTTGCTCTTGCTCAGGCTGGTCTTGAACTCCTGAGCTCAAGAACGATCCGCCTGTCTTGGCCTCCCAGAGTGCTAGGATTACAGGCGTGAGCCACCGCGCCGAGCCCCCAGGACCATTTTTTTTTTTTTATTTCAGGGTATTATGAGGGTACACACATTATGGTTACACTTTATGTCTTTGCCTCACCCAAGCGTGGGTTAAAGGCATGCCCTTCCCCCCTACAAAGCTCCCTGTGTCCTTTAGTTGCGGATTTACCCCCCACAAATCCCCCTAATCCCTGGACAGTATTGCTGCCATGTGATCACCCTAGTGATGATCAGTTAGTACCAATCTGATGGCGAGTACAAGTGGAGCCCATTCTTCTGCTCTTGTGGTGCCTCACTTTGGATAATGGGCTTACGTTTAATCCAGGAAAGTTTAAGAGGTTCTAGATCACTGTCGTTTCTTATGATTGAGTAATATTCCATTGTATACACATACCAAATTTTAATAATCCACTCA